>NC_086447.1:291813187-292152354 GCF_028390025.1 Pseudophryne corroboree | reverse complement strand
CTGTAGGAAACACTCGGAGCTCTGTTACAGGAAGACTCGCTATCCCAGAATTCCAAAGTCTGACAGTCGGTAGTCCCAGCCAGCTAAGCTCCTGCTTCAGGTGAGCGGCTTCTCCATGGTGTAACCTGATGAGCGTGGGTGGAGGCCTGATCTGGAGCTGCTCAGGGCAGATGTTGTATATCACCCAGGGCGAGGGGCTAGATGGCTGCTGAGTCACTCCCTGGGCACTATCACCTTGTTTGATACCCTCCCCCCACCACCACCAATATGCCCATCATCACCCCTTGCCTTCCTCCCTAATCCATACTATTTTGTGTATAGAGAGGCACAGGCCCCTCATACTGGTATTAATAGCAAATGTATTCCTGATTCATCATGACATCACATCAATGATTGAAGGGGAATTATTAAGGTGATAAAGGAGAGAGAGAGGCATAGGAAGGGGAGTTATTAATGGCCAGGTAAGGTAATACTGTGTAAGGGGCACTACTACTGTGTGATAATGACAATGTGTTTGGGGCACTACTACTCTGTGACATAATGTGTAAGGAGCAGTACTGTGTCATAATGTTTATACACGGTACTACTGTGTGGCGTAATGTATAAGGGGTACTACTGTGTGGTGTAATGTATATAAGATGTGATGTAACTTGTATAAGGTATACTACTGTGTGGCATAATGTGTATAAGGGGCACTACTGTGTGACGCAATGTGAGTCGGTGACACCCGGTGCTGCCAATATTACCCCTCTTTTTTACCTGCAATGCTGTTTGCTGCAGGATTATGTTATACATGTTGAGTATCCCATATCCAAATATTCCGAAATACGGAATATTCCGAAATACAGACTTTTTTGAGTTAGACTGAGATAGTGAAACCTTTGTTTTTTGATGGCTCAGTGTACACAAACTTTGTTTAATACTCAAAGTTATTAAAAATATTGTATTAAATGAACTTCAGACTGTGTGTATAAGGTGTATATGACACATAAATGAATTCTGTGAATGTACACACACTTTGTTTAATGCACAAAGTTATAAAAAATATTGGCTAAAATGACCTTCAGGCTGTGTGTATAAGGTGCATATGAAACATAAATGCATTCTGTGCTTAGATTTAGGTCCCATCACCATAATATCTCGTTATGGTATGCAATTATTCCGAAATACAGAAAAATCCGATATCCAAAATTCCTCTGGTCCCAAGCATTTTGGATAAGGGATACTCAACCTGTATTGCAGCACTCAGAACTTGTCACTGCAGAGGAGCTGGCATTTTGGTGTCACCCCCTGATAGGGTGACACCCAGGTGCGATCAGCACCCCCTTGTGACACCTGTGCTGTAAGGCATGACATTTTTCTCTTCTTTGAGACATTTCTGAAGTTTAACATAAAATGGAAACAAGCATGGGTTATACAGGCTGATGTAGTTTGTCAGTGTTACCCTTGTTTCTTATGTTCAAGTAGAAGGCTTACACATGGGACATTTAAACACAAATGTAAAAAATTATAATATATTATAAAAATTATATATGGTAATTGCTCTTTATTGAAAACTCTCAATGACAGGAGGGTGGTAATGAAGTTTAATAACTGCATATTGTCTGTACATACCGTTACTGCTGTGATAATGATGGGAAGAAACATTACAGTGTACAGTGAACAGAGTGTGTGATTCTATTCTGTATACTGGAGGTAAGAACTTTCTCTATGGTGTTGGGCTGCTTGATTATTGATTAGCAGTTATGCTTGAAGATATGGCACAAAATTCACGTTGTGCACATTTCAGTCTGGTCTATTCACATTCTTCTACAGGTATTGTAGACACGAAGCACAGTATGTTTTTCTGCAGCTAGGTTCTTTCAGCCCAAGAAACCAAGTATGGGTCGCCTCTATATGTTAATAACAGGTCTAACCCAAGCTTGATTTCTAAGGCTAGAAAAACATTACATTTAACTGATGGTTTGTGGTTTAGAGACACTTGTAGAAGCCAAAACAGCTCAGTCAGCAGCCATTGTTATGGGACAGATTTATAAGCCATACATAATTTTTACAACAGCTCTGATTGAATTGGTTCATTTAGCAGAAATGGCTTTATCTGGAGGCTTGATGTGAGTAACATAATGGTGTAGAAAATAGCAGAGAAGGGCAGAAAATAACAGGCATGATGTATTGCTTCTCTGCGTCCGAGCATGGAACTTCTTACATTGCAATGCAGTAATCTGTAACACAACAAGACGTTTAAATATATTATCTTCAGTGCTGTTCTACAAACCCTTGTACACAGAGATGCACAGTGGTGTCCATTTAAAATAAAACTAAAATATATTTTTTCTCTTAAAATGTTATGCAACTGCTTTTGCGACTGTCCATGGATTTGCTGCAGACAGCTCAGTGTTTCACTTGGAGCAATTTTCTCTGCATAATGAGACCATGGAAAATTACTATGGGGCATATTTATTAATACAATTCTGCAGGGAATCCCAGAAAAAAAATGAATTATGTGCTTCAGTCTCTCTGTTTTCATTCCCAAAAGCAGGGCTGCTAAAATATGCAATGTACCAAGCTCCAGTGGCGTGCGGTGAGGTCACTGGCTGGGGAGACACTGAGAAAAAAAAAAAATAGTTACCTTCACTACAAAAGTAACCATTTAAAGAAATGGAAAAACAACATCCCCTTCTCCCAATTTAACAGAATAAAGAGAAATTGCAGTAACCAGGAAGAATGCGAAGCCCAAATTGAGAAGTACAAAAGCAGATTTGAGGATAAAGAATATCCAATCAACATCTTGGAAGTAGCGGCTACTAAAGCAAAGGCACTGGAGAGATCAACATTACTAGAATACAAGCCCAAAGAAATCAAAAAAGATTCTGTTTCGTTTATTACAACATATAATCGCCATGAGAAATCCATCAGAGACTCACTTAGTAATCATTGGGGTATCCTATTAATGGACCCGGTCCTTAAGGAAATCCTGCCTCCTCGCCCCGAGATCATCTTCAGAAAATCAAAGAATCTTAAAGACGTTTTAGCACCAAGCATGCTACGAAAGGAACCTGAAGAAAGTACACGAATGCCAAAATGCAACATTTGCAGGTACCTACACCCAGTGAGGAAAACATTCACAGACACGGAGAAAAAGGAAATGTACAAAATCAAAGATTTTATAAACTGCAATACCCAATCAGTGATCTATCTATTGGAATGTGAATGTGGAAAACAATACGTGGGAAAAACAAAGAGACCACTAAAAATAAGGATCCAAGAACATATCCGCAATATAAAAAATAAAATGGAGAACCACGCTGTATCCAAACATTTCAAGATAGCACATAACTCCAATCCGGAGGCTTTGACTTTTAAAGCAATTGAATTAGTGAAGCTGGGAGAAAGAGGCGGTGACCTGGCAAATAAACTTTCACGTAGAGAAATGTATTGGATTTTCCAATTACAGACACTCCACCCTAAGGGATTCAATGACTATTATGAAATCGCTCCGTTCCTGTGAACCCTTTGGTGCCATCATTACGGTTGGATTCCAACCCCCTGTTCTTCATCCACCCCGTAACACAACCATGGCATAGCCAATCTTACCCAATATCACCTCCTTCACTCCAATCCCCCTCCTATCATCTACTTTCCCATCCCCCTCCCCCACTTCCATAGTGACCACCTCCTCTGTCACCCCCCCCCCACCCCCACTTCCCCCCCACCCCCTCTGATCTGATATATGTTTATATTAATATTATGCTTATAATTGTAATATGACACATGTATGGTAAGTAATTATTACAGTCAAACCACACTGGAAATGCCCAATCTCGCCCGATCTTGGAAGCGAAGCAGTGTTGGGCCTGATCAGTACCAGACTAGGGAGACCACCTGGGAATATCAGGTACTGTAACCAAAACCTATATATAAAAAAGCCTACATGAGCTAGTCATTATTGCAACTGCTCTATAAAAACATATATGAACCTATCACTAGCCCTATGTTAACATCTGCACTTATAAACATGATTATATTGTCTGCACTTTATCATTAATTGCACTAAGCACTACAATTAATTCTACTTATGTCAATTACACTTATTTTTACTACATTACGTATCTGCACGTCAGCGCACTTTATTGACTATCTAATTGATGAAGCACTTTCTATTCATATATATGAATGCCCCAGTATCTACTGAGGAACTGCTATTATGGTGACCAAATTGCTTTTTATCACCTACTAATTAAACTTCTCTTTCTATTTCCATGTTTCACGGAGGATCAGTATAATAATATCCCTGATTATGGCCACCACTAACATGGCCGCCGCATGAAATGCCTATAAGAAAAACAACACAAAGATGGCCGCCGATGGAGCTCTTTGTATGAATACTCCTGGCCTCTAGGAAGAACAGAATCTGTGGAAACCGCGGGCGCGTGCGCGGTCGCGTCTCCGGAAGTGGGGCGGAAGTGACGCAACGTCAGAATACCGGAAGTGTGGCGGAAAAGCCGCCAGCGCTTCTTAATATGACTTTTTCTCGACCTCTCTTGCTCCAAATCTGCATTTAAAGTATATATTACACATTGTACTGATATATAACATTTGATCATGATATATAAGAACTCTAACTACTAGATTATAGTCTGTTCTGCAACACCATGTGCAAACAACAGGAAGTGATGTCATAATTGCTACTAGATGAGTACTGGTATAAATAGAAGCCTGGTCCCACTCTGCCAACACCCCTTGATGAAGTCTGAATGACGAAACGCGTTGGTCAACCTGGCAGTGACCATATACCCAGTTAAGCAATAATCTTCTTATCTATATTTTTAACTGGTAATATATTTAATATTTGTGTAAATTGTTTTTATCCCATTTTTTAAAGAGACCTGTTATTAAGAAATTTTTTATATGAAAAACTTTTTATGTGAAAACTTCTTATGTGAATAAATTGTATTTTATTATATATTTATTTACTTTTAGTGTGAGTTTTTAAAGACACCGTTGGTCGCTATATCCCCCCCCCTTTTGTGCATATATATATATATATATATATATATATACACACACACATACATACACACACACACACACAGTGTTCGAAGTGGAAATTTTTAAGCGGGGGTATGGAAAAGTTAAGGACGCAATTATGCGTGTGCGCCGGAGGTGCGCGCTCCAGAGAAGTGGGTGTGGTCACGCAAAAGGGGGCGTGGTCACTCAAAAGGGGCGTGTCCCTTTCACCTTATAGCACACGGTACGAGCCGAAATTCACATTATAGCACACTGTATGAGCCGAAACTCACATTGTAGCACACTGAATGAGTCGAAATTCACATTGTAGCACATGGTATGAGCCGAAATTCACCTTGTAGCACACTGAATGAGCCGAAATTCACCTTGTAGCACACTGAATGAGCCAAAATTCACATTATAGGACACTGATTGAGCCGAAATTCACATTATAGCACACTGAATGAGCCGAAATTCACATTGTAGCACACTGAATGAGCCAAACTTCACATTGTAGCACACTGAATGAGCCGAAATTCACATTGTAGCACACTGAATGAGCCGAAATTTACATTATAGCACACTGTATGAGCCGAAACTCACATTGTAGCACACTGAATGAGCCGAAATTCACATTGTAGCTTACTGAATGAGCCGAAATTCACATTGTAGCACACTGAATGAGCCGAAATTCACATTGTAGCTCACTGAATGAGCCGAAATTCACATTGTAGCTCACTGAATGAGCCGAAATTCACCTTGTAGCACACTGAATGAGCCAAACTTCACATTATAGCACACTGAATGAGCCGAAATTCACATTGTAGCACACTGAATGAGCCAAACTTCACATTGTAGCACACTGAATGAGCCGAAATTCACATTGTAGCACACTGATTGAGCCAAAATTCACATTGTAGCACACTGAATGAGCCGAAATTCACATTGTAGCACACTGAATAAGCCGAAATTCACATTGTAGCATACTGAATGAGCCGAAATTCACATTGTAGCACACTGAATGAGCCGAAATTCACATTGTAGCACACTGAATGAGCCGAAATTCACATTGTAGCACACTGAATGAGCCGAAATTCACATTGTAGCACACTGAATGAGCCGAAATTCACATTGTAGCACACTGAATGAGCCTAAATTCATTGTAGCACACTGAATGAGCCGAAATTCACATTGTAGCACACTGAATGAGACGAAATTCACATTGTAGCACACAGAATGAGCCGAAATTCACATTGTAGCACACTGAATGAGCCGAAATTCACATTGTAGCACACTGAATGAGCTGAAATTGTGACAGCAGGGACAGCCAGAGTGGCAGCAGGGACAGGGAGAGAGAGTGACAACAGAGAGATAGAGTGACGAGAGTGACAGCAGGGAGAGAGAGTGACGACAGGGAGAGAGAGTGACGACAGTGACAGCAGGGAGAGAGAGAGTGACAATAGGGACAGGGACAGTAATGACAGGGAGAGAGGGTGACAGCAGGGGAACATTACCTGACTGTGGTCGGCGGAGGCACCAATGGGCAGCGGCGGTGAGGTTCCTCTGACCGCCATTTGTTGCGGGTGGCGGCTGGTGGCAGTGAGCGGCTGGTGTCGGTGAGCAGTGGGCGGGGAGCGGCGGGCGGTGGTGGTAAGCGGCGGGCGGTTGTGAGCTAGTACAGTGCTCTACACAGCCGCTGGCTGCCGAGCAGGGACGAGAGCACCATGTGCAGCAGGATGGCAACTTCCCTCGCCTCCTGCTGCACTTTAATTTCCGGGTCAGTGGAAGAAGTGGTGGTATACCATACCGCCCCACTTCGAACACTATATATATATATATATATATATATATATATATATTTGAGAGGCAGGGGGGAGGGCAATCCATCACTGCCTCCCCCAGTTCCCTAGCATCGCGGGAGGGCTGGGAGCAGGAGGACACCCAGCGGCATCTAGGCACAGCGGGGGCTGCGGCGATGTAGATACTGATGGTGCACCGCAGCGCCCTCCTTGGTCTGCTTTAACGCCGGGTCCCGCTGCCCCTTCACCCCGCCGGCTCCACAGTAGCACTGGCCGCCGGGTCCCGCTGCCCCTTCACCCCGCTGGCCGTGCTACTGTAACTGTGGTGACAGCTCCACAGTAGCGCCGGCCGCCGGGTCCCGCTGCCTCTTCACCCCGCCGGTTCCACAGTAGCGCTGGCCGCCGGGTCCCGCTGGCCGCTGTGTCCCGCTGCCCCTTCACCCCGCCGGCCACGCTACTGTAACTGTGGTGACCCGCCGTTGCTTCCGCCCGCCGCATAAGGGTGATTGGACCAGCGGATCCAGCACTGGATCCACTGTCCAATCACATCTGCCTCGTTGACAGGGGCGGGTTTCCCCTGTCAACGAGGCACTTGTATAAGTGCCGCTTTCCCCCACTGGTTTTAATGGGCTTTCACAGCCCAGTGCTTGTCCCCCCCCCTCTCCCTACTTTAATCTTTACCTATTGTTAACGGGAGGCACTGCTATCAGTGCCTCCCAAACAACTATTCCGCATTAAAATGGTTAGGACACTGTAAAGAAGTTACTTATGACACAGAATATGTGTCATAAGTGTCTTCTTTATATTATTTTAATCATTAATGACATGGGAGAATGACAGGGGAGGCACTGCCTCCCCTGCCTCCCCTGACTGCACGTCCCTGCCAAGCTCCACAGCTCTTTCTGTAGCTTGGTGCCAATAATTAACACATACATCTCAACTGTTCCGAGTCCCGTTTTTCTGGGACTGTCCCATTGTCCCACCCACGGGGCGCAGTGTGTGGGTGGGGATGCAGTTGGGAGGCTCCTGTCACTCATTGCTCTGCTGTAGAGCAGCGGTGAATATTCAGAGGAGACAGAGGGACTGGGGACATGCTAGCAGCTCACAGAGCACTGGGCATGCCCCCACAATGATGAAAATGGGAGGCATGGCAGGTGTTTGCGGCATTCCCATGAAACCATGCCCCTTTTTATCGAGACCACGCCTCCTTTTTGAGATTTATCGAATCTGTTATTCTGAAAGTTGGTAGGTATGGCTAACACCATCTTTAGATTACCGCAACATTTTTCAAGAGAGGGATCTCTCTCCATTATCTGCCACTTGTACATGTGCGGTTGGTGACCAGGCATGCCCTGTTGTCTTACTGCGCACGTGCAAATAGCGAGTAGTGGTGAGGGATTTGTCTCTGGGAAATGCTTGCATTAATGCTGGGGGTAAAACTTTAAAAGACTAACTAAACAAATTAGTACAGGTTGAGTATCCCATATCCAAATATTCCGAAATACGGAATATTCCGAAATACGGACTTTTTTGAGTGAGACTGAGATAGTGAAACCTTTGTGTTTTGATGGCTCAGTGTACACAAACTTTGTTTAATACTCAAAGTTATTAAAAATATTGTATTAAATGAACTTCAGACTGTGTGTATAAGGTGTATATGAAACATAAATGAATTATGTGAATGTACACACACTTTGTTTAATGCACAAAGTTATAAAAAATATTGGCTAAAATGACCTTCAGGCTGTGTGTATAAGGTGTATATGAAACATAAATGCCTTCTGTGCTTAGATTTAGGTCCCATCACCATAATATCTCGTTATGGTATGCAATTATTCCAAAATACAGAAAAATCCGATATCCAAAATTCCTCTGGTCCCAAGCATTTTGGATAAGGGATACTCAACCTGTATTAACAAAATATGAAGATAATCTGACTTGGGGGATATAATAAAACTGAAAGATGTTACTATTTTTGGTCCTTGGCGTAGGTCACATAAGCTAAAAATGTTCTCATAAACATCGCATCCTAATGTATGTACTTTGTATTGCACATATCTGAAGATATAGTCCAGGCAACTAAAATATTATGGGGGTTATTCAGAGATGGACGCAGATCTTCCGCAGCAAGATCTGTTTCCATCTACTCACATGCTGGGGGCCACCCAGCACAGGGCAAGGCATGTGTGTTGCGCCGTCCCATGACACATTTTAATTGTGAATACATCGATTTGAGAATGACCCTGCCTGCGCAGCATGGCTGCGCTGGAAGGCGGGCCGGCACCATTATTTTGGGAACGGCTGTGTGTGACTGTGTAGCTGCCCCAAAAAATGGTCCGGATTTACCTGTGTTGTCCGGGCTATGCCTGCAAAATGCCACGTTGACGTCTCCCCACTAACGGCCAATGCTGGCAATCACCTTGTGTTGAAGGGTCACGCTTGCGCACTATAGACATTGCGCTTGCGCAGACTCTCTGGATTTGGCCACTGCATGCAATTGCAAACTCATATCTGTGTCCAGGTCAGCATAGCCCCCTATAGACACATGTGCATCAAAATACGCTTTATGCGTTTATTCATGTGGCCGTATTAAAGGTACAGCAATCATCAACCAGAAAAAGAATAAATAAATGCACTCTTCTTCAAAAATAAATCACATCTAGCATTGGTACTTACAGCCTGGGCTGCATCCTGCAAATGTGAGGGGAAGAAGGTCTACATTATAACAGGATGGCTTACAATGCATGTTCCTGTGTTAGAATAAGAAACCAGCCCCAGTCTGGTCAGCACTGGTCAAAATCTTGGGGAGTAGGGCCAACAAAAAAAATGAAGCCCCACCAACCCAGCCTCCCACCACCAACCCAGCCTCCCACTATGGGATACCAGCCATGTGCTGAGCAGAACTGGGATTCTTCCCAAGGGATTTAAATAATGCATTGTTAGTAAAACAGTAATTTTGTGGAACTACGAGCTTCAGCAAGAAGTAGCAATCCTTAACTGCATGGGCATACTGGAGCTTGTAAAATTCTAAATGCTGGCATTGCATGGCTGCAGAGCAAGCTACAGTATAGGAATTATCTTGCTTCCTCCCTGTAGTAAACCAGTTTAATCCAAGGGTAATAAAAAAAAGGACTGGAGATGGCATACACCTGGCAAACAGTGAATGGAAACGGGGCTCGTCTGCCATTAGCCAATCAGAGAAGTTTGCCTTTGATTGATTGTAGCAGGGGAAAGTAGCTGTATATAGATTGTAGATCTGTCGTTAGCTATAACAGTACTGCAGTATATCAGTGAAATGCATGGATTCATTCAATACAATTAAGTTAATTCATATAACTCAAAGGCTACAGATCCTTAAAGCATTTACTGAGGCTACTCCATACTTTACTACTGGCATGAAACATATCTACCTAAGGCTCCCTAAATACTGCCATCAAAAAATAAAAATGCAAACTGCAAATAAAGCTCTGTGTTTTCCTATATGTCTCATAGGTGGCTCACATTTGGTAATTAAGTGGTTGATTTGTGGGGATGCGTTCAGCATCTCGGCTGTTGGGATGCCGGTGGTCATGTGACCGCAATCCCAACACCACTCAGGAGACCGGCACTGGATCACTGACATCCAGGACCGGGAAATGCAGCACTGCCTGGAGCAGTGAAGTGGAGAAGTGGCACTGCAGCAGCAGTATTGACTACATAGCCAGAAGCAAGGGCCATGGGGCAGTGATGATGCCGACACCAGAAGCCTGTGCTCTCTGCGACAGCACTGCTCACACACCCCTAGTTACAGCTCTGAATTCATATTAACAGGGAATGTGTTCGGTTCCACCATAGATAAACCAGTCCAGGCATTTGTCAGTGGCTGAAGCTTCCATGGGGTTTGATGAAGTGTGCTCCTGTCAGACACTAGCACCCCTCACTGAAAAGGGGTTCACTACGGGTGGCCGGCGGTCGGGCTCCCGGCGACCAGCATCCCGGCGCCGGGAGCCCGACCGCCGGCTTACCGACAGCTTGGCGAGCGCAAATGAGCCCCTTGCGGGCTCGTTGCGCTTGCCACGCTACGGGCACGGTGGCGCGCTACGCGCGCCACACTATTTTATTCTCCCTCTATGGGGGTCGTGGACCCCCACGAGGGAAAATAATTGTCGGTATGCCGGCTGTCGGGCTCCCGGCGCCGGTATACTGAGCGCCGGGAGCCCGACCGCCGGCAAACAGAAGACCACCCACTGAAAAGTGGTGTGGGAAAAATACAGCTACCAGTGCTGTGCAGCTCCTTTCAAGTCTTTAGGTGTGTACACACGGTGCGATATAACCTTGCGATATAGTCAAAATCTCAAGGAAAGTTTGTGCAAATCGCAAGGTGTTAGCCACCTTGTGATACCGATGCTATCCCGATGCGCTCTCCCACGGGGTCGGTATCACAAGGCTAGATAGTCACAATTGATCTGCCTGCACAGTCTATCTAGTACTAAAGTATAGTCAAAACTGGCACTTAGTCAAAATCGCACATAGCCAATATCGCAAGGACACATAGTCAATATTGCATAGTCAAAATCGGAGATAGCCAAAATCTCACCGTGTGTATGCACCTTTTGGCTCATTCATTTCCATGGATTATTTAATTTAGGGAGATTTCTGAAGGCAATAATGGGAAATATACAATCTAAAAAATGCTGGTTATACTGCACATGTATATCCATACTGGGTTCCTGTATCTACTCAAAGCACTCCCAAAGAATTCAGTAGACAATAGACTTTTTAAAGTGCAGTAACAAGGTTTGAATGCACTGATATGCTGGGACTTTTTTTTTCATTATTTATAATGATGTTATAGTTTGGGAATTTATATTTAAATAGTAATGCTTCTTTAAAAAAAAAAAATTACCACTGCAATGCAAGATAGGGACAGTGCGCGGCTTAGGCGTGCAAAAAATATATAGGGGCGTGAGTTTATGGCCACAAAAGAATACCAATTCATACTACGGCGCACAGTAGTCTCCATTATTCAAATTACGCAGCACAGTAGCGCCACTACACCAGGTAGAGCCCCTTTTACACATTACAGTAGACAGTCCCCCGTTTTACACATTACGGCAGACAGCATCCCCCTTTTTTACACTTTACGGCAGACAGCGTCCCCTTTTTACACATTACGGCAGACAGCTTCCCCCTTTTTTACACATTACGGCAGGCGTCCCCCTTTTTACACATTATGGCAGGTAGCGTCCCCTTTTTTACATTTTATGGTAGACAGCGTCCCCCTTTTTACACATTACGGCAGACAGCGTCCCCCTTTTTACACATTACGGCAGACAGCGTCCCCTTTTTACACATTACGGCAGACAGCATCCCCCTTTTTACACATTACGGCAGACAACGTCCCCCTTTTTACACATTACGGCAGGCAGCGTCCCCTTTTTTACACATTATGGCAGACAACGTCCCCCTTTTTACACATTATGGCAGGCAGTGTCCCCTTTTTTACACATTATGGCAGACAGCGTCCCCCTTTTTACACATTACGGCAGACAGCGTCCCCTTTTTTTACACATTACGGCAGACAGCATCCCCCTTTTTACACATTACGGCAGACAGTCCCCCTTTTTACACAGTACGACAGACAGAATAGAGAAATAGAGAGAGAGAGACAGAGACAGAGAGATATACTTACCATCTCCCCGCTGGCAGTCAGGCTCCTCGTGCTGGAAGCGCCGGAGGGAGCGGAGAAGGAGGAGGAGGAGGGAGGGGGACTGGAGCCGCAGCAACATAGTGTAATTGGTAGTAGCGCCGCTGCAGCTGTCCCTCTCATTCCGTATTGGCTGCCCGGCGCTGCTGTGAATACTGGGATGGAGGAACCGCATCCCAGCATTCACAGCAGCGCCGGGCAGCCAATACGGAAGGAGAGGGGACAGCTGCAGCGGCGCTACTACCAATGACATAGCACTGCTGCGGCTCCAGTCCCCCTCCCACCTCCTCCTCCTCTCCCTCCGGCGCTGCTCTCCTCAACAGCGCGGCCGTGGCGCACACAGCAGAGGCGGCATGTAATGAGTCAATTTGACTCATTACATGCCGCTGGCCGTTGCGCCCTCAGGGCAACTGCGCTGTGTGCCAGGCACACCTGGCACACACGTAGTTACGGCCCTGCTGCAATGAGAAGTGCTTGTTTCTCATCATGGAGATCCTACGGGAAGGAAACAATCTGTAAAGGCCCAGTACTGCGTAATGCCCAGTGACCCACACCAATCAAATAAAGGCCCATACATACTAGACGAGAAAGTGAAAGATCTCACGCAGAAGGGCCGATCTGAGAGATCTTTCATAATTTCGTCCAGTGTGTACACTCAATGTCGTTAATGATGCGCGCTCCCTGGCTGCATCGGCAAGTGTGTATGCACTTGCCGATGCCGCTCTTCCCTGCCGTAAATATCAGCGTCGGCGGGGATCAGGTAGTGTGTATGGGGCTTTAGAGGGTACAGATCCATTTTATACATAGCACATACATACATATTGCATCAGTCACCAAAATGTAGTTTCTTTCACAAAGACTTGGAGGCAGTCATGTCAGTTTTTTCTTCAGTAACAAATTGTCAACAGTCGGCTATTTTTGCACGGTAACACAGCATAAAACTGTGAGCATTTCAACGTTTTTCTGCTTCAGTAGCAGATGATGGCTCAGCCCTGCTGAAGATTTATTCCCAACTTGGGAGACTTTTATTTTTGCCATTTATGCCCTAGGCTTTTAATTGCAGGCAGTTGGATTGTCTGAATTAGCAGCTGCTGCTCTACTTAGTCTGTGTTTTAGGATGCAGAAATTTTAGGGTTAAAAGCCATACACATTGTGTGCGCATTGTGCCAGTAATTTCGTGGAGAGAGTTTAAAAGAGAAACTTTTGGTAAGAATAAGACACTTATGGAAATAATGAAATCAGCAAACTAGTGGTCTGGCAGCAGCAACGTGTCACTTTTTGGTGGTAATTGAATCACATGTATCTCATATTAAACTGATTTATAAAATATGTAAATTTCCTTCAGTTGTTTAGATACATATCAGATCCATTGTTTGCCTCCATCAGGAAAGATAAAAATGTATACCTTTCGTAAATTGCCTTGTCAGTTCTGTCGGGTCTTATTATTACTCTGGAGACAATTAACATAGAGCAGTCTTCGGAGACATCATTATCACGGAGACAATTATGGTGAGAACTTCTTGTAGAATGGGTCAACTATTCCCAGGAGACATGTAATATAATCTAAATCATATAACATTGGCCAATGGTAATCCAGGCCAGGACATGGCCAAGTTCTTGGTCCGGATTTTTACACTTAACATTTCTATGGTGTTTTTTAGGAGGCTAAAAACCCTAAACTCAGTACTATCCCATTGAAATTGGTTGGGATACAGTTTCAGACTTCTGCCACTGCTTTCTTTTTCAATATTAAACATAAGTTTGACAATTATTTCTGAAACATGATTAATAGAAAGAAATAGCAGAACAGTTGTGTCTATGTTACCTTCGTGCTCAGGACCTGGAAGTGACGAAACGAGAGGGCAGGAGAGAACATCCGCCCTTCCAGCACCTAAATGGTTTCTTCGTTCTCCGTTCGTTTGGGGTAAAAAAAAAATTCTATGCAGCATTGGACTCTCGCGGGCTCGCTTCACTCGCCACGCTTCGGGCTAGGTGTCTCGCTCCGCTTTGCTCGCCACACTTTACTATTCCAAATAGATTTTGACAAGGTCCCAGGGGGTTATGGGAAAGTCCTCTCCACGAAGGTAAACTAGACGCTACCATAGCAGAACTGAAAAACACAACTGAGTGATGTTTTCTGAATCTAAGACACTAGAATGAGTTAAATACGCTTTCCAATAACAACGTAGCCTGTGTCCATTAGCACAGTAAACTGTTTGCATACAGCACAGTATGAATGCACTGCTCATTAGCAATATAATGATGAAAAATTAAGACGAGTGGAGCAAATTAGGCATACAGAAACATTATTAACTACCTGTATAATAATGTTAGATGCTAAGGGGTGAGCACGCCAGAATGGGCTCACAGTAGGAGATGCAAGAAAGAATGGCAAATCATCCAATATATTAATAAATGGAGAAAGAGGAAGATGACATCGAAATAGTAATTAAAATGCAGCAATCTGAAATAAATGGTTGTTGTAAATGGTAGGTAGGTACTTTGATACTATTTCAACATAATACTTTTGCAAGGCACATATTGTGACTTTATTGGTCTATAGCTTGACCTTCAATGGAATATAAAGTATGCATCATTACAGAGCTAAAAAAGCTGAATTGTAATCCCTCTGAATTAACACAAATAAAAGTGAACAAACCAGAATTAAAGGTAGTGATATGAGGATCAGATTTATGCTGAACAATCTTAGGCTGTTAAAGGTCATTTTTATGATCAAAATGAGTTTTGCAGTCAAATTGAATTATTTTTTACCCTTGGAAAACACTTTGTTGAAACCTTTTATATATGCAGACTTAAAGTAATACCACAATGTTTCAAAACAGTTTATTACAAAAGCTACAGAATAGGCGTTTAACGGTTTTGTTCAATTTGTCAGGTTGTTAAATTCTGGTCTAATTCCGTTACTAATTCCGGATATTTCATTAGCCATATAATATAAAATAAAGAATGCATTGTTTTGATGCTGATGCACCTGCCTAAAGTAAAGGATCTCTTCATGTATGTTCATTTTCCATTTCTGGAATGTTAGATACTGTAGTAACAGAACAGATGTTCTGCCTTCATGCTTGCAACAGTAAATGAATGGGTGTCTGTAAATTCTCATACAAAAGCCTCTACACGTGCCTAGAAGTATGACTCTGTGTATCTTGCACTCGCTCTGCTCATAATAACTATAAATATGGCAGTGGTTGCCAGGCATACTGCCACAGGATTCATTTTACCCTTCCCTTTAAAGCATTTATGTGCCCTGAAAGAAACTGCACAACATGGCATGTTTTAGATATGTACTATATGGCTGCCTAACATGTTACTTTTGTGGGCTGGAAGAACAATCCGCGGAACTGATGATTCTGTGTGTAACGTGTTGTTCGCATATTGCATTTTGTACTTTGTATCTCTCAAAGTGTAATCATACCTCCATATATTGATAATCCATGCCATTGTAACTTATGTAGTGCACCAAAGATGGCTGCCTCACTTGGTACTGTCGTGGATAAGATTATGAATCCACAGAAGTGATGACTATAAGTATCTTGTAAATTGTACTCCATATTTTGTATACACAACCGTAACAATTGTATCGTGACCAAGATGGCTGACTCCACTTGCTTCTGTCTAGCAGGGTATCAGGAATGACATGCTACAGCCAGGATCGCTGCTGCAGCGCCATCACGGCATCCTGCATTCTGACAGCTGATCAGAGCGTCCTCTGGATACCCCAGTCAGTGCCGCACTTTCTGTTGTTGCCGGCCCTGCCCCCTCATCGTTTCATAATGATGTCGTATTGAGATGCACATGCCTCTGTATTGGCAGAAGATGCACCTGATTTACTGCTTGTCATAACCATAAGCATGTACTTGTCAGGAGCGGATTAGGATGGAAACCCAGCCTGGGAAATTTCTAAATGCAGCTATAATGGAAGTGGGGACTTTTGGGGTGGGGGAGGGGGATCCCTCATCACAGGGCTTGATTCTGAGTTGGATCTGCAGTTGTGTGTGTCCTGGGCTGGTTTTCTATCCTAATCCATATTAATTGTCTGCTGTGTCAGCCAGGGCCGGACTACCCATCTGGCACTTCTGGCATATACCAGAAGTGCCAGATGGACAGTCCATGCCCCCTGACTCGCTGCACGCCTCCTGTGAGCCATGTCTGTGCATCCCATGTGATGTCTGTGGGAACCCGAGCCATCACAAATGCCAGGGCCGAATAGTAGCCCCAGTTCGCCCCTGGTTCCAGCTACTGCAGTTTTATTGTTCTCGAACGGACTATAATCACCAGCTGCCTGAGTGCATAGGAAACTTCTGCTATTGTCTTGGGATGCAGCTTTACCAGAGTGAAAGCACAACAGTGCTAACAAGAACCATTACCACCAGCGGGGAGACCATTCAAACACACTGATGTGGTCTCTACTACCAGCTACAGTAGTCGCATGCGCTGCTGCAAAACAGTGATTTTACGGTACTTGCATTTTCCAGCACTCACACCACTTTGATCAGAGTGTGCTGCTTTTACCATCGGCTATATTAGACGTCTGTGCCACTGCCAAACACCGCTACTGGGACACATGCATTGGGGTGCCCTTGTTAACACCAGACCACACGTCATATTGACCATGAGACTATCTGTCTCCTATATCAGCAGCTTGTGCTGCTGCCACTTACCCAGTGCTGTTTCTACTGGCAGGCGTCTGCCACGACACCTGCTGGCTGCTATTTCCTGCTCTTTTGAGAAATGATGCAGTTGCATCGTGACCGTGTAATTTCACGAACCTCTGCCCAGCAAGCAGAGTACTATGGGTGGGAGGAGGGGGAGCATTACACCCCTGGCAACTATCATGACACCCAGAGCATTAAACCCCCTAGCAATGAACATTACACAGCCCTGGCAACAAGCATGATACCCACAGCATTAAAACCCCTGTCAATGAGCATTACACACCCCTGGCAAAAAGCATCACACCCCTGACAACAAGCATGACACCCAGAACATGAAACCCTGGCAACGAGCATTACACCCCTGGCAATGAGAAACAGCCCTGCACTTACTGCTGTTGGTGAACTGCATTGGGGCGTATATACATTCGTCGGTCCACCCGGCTTATTACCAATAGGCTACGCACTTTATAATTTGACCGGGAGTGTACTACAACCAGGTGGTGGACATTTGCCCCTCACTGTCTCAGTACTGCACGGAGATTGATGCACCACCCACTCCATTTAAGAGAGCGATGTGGGAGCTGGTACATGATAAACAAGTAAAGCGTGAGCACATACTATTCTTTCAGGACAGCCAGACGCAGCTATTCTGTTATTTTATTTATAAAAGAAGACCTTTATTTTATTTATAAAGAAGACCTTTTCAATATAATACCATCTGCTGAGAGATCAGTGTTTTCTCCCCATAGTGCACAGGACAAATAACTACATAATTTGGCCAATAAGACACCTTAAAGGAGTCCGCCCTAGTATAACGTCACCTGCTGGATAATCAGTGTGCTCTTTGTACAGTACACAGGATTTAAACATCTCCTATGCTTGTATGCTTAGCAACTGTGTGGGTTCTAATTTGGAGATAAAGGGGTAAATGTAATATGGTCTAAGTGGCCAGTGTAGGACTTCGGGCAAGAATGACCATATTTTTAGGAGGCAATCATGTACAAGGTAAAACCAGGTAAATGATTGCTGCTTTAAAAATATGGGCATTCTCTCTTGAAGTCCTGCACCTCTGGCAACTCGGACCCTATTACATTTACCTTAAAGTACCCTTGGGGTGGGTGCACAATTTCAACACGATTTTGTTATCAGCACAACAAATCATCTTCATTGTGCAGTGTGTATGCAGAGTGCATGCTCCAGCAGGTCGCATGTGACATCTTCCGGTCAGCCCTGCTTCATGTCCAACCGGAAGATATCGTATGCAAACCATTGCAGTGTATTGAAGGACGGATCATATGGCAAATGTCATTAATAAATATCTTCAACGTAAAGAAGAACAAGGAGTCCTGGAAGTGATGATATGGCCCCCACAGAGTTCTGATCTCAACATCATTGAGAGATGGAAGAATTTGAGCAAGCCTATATAAAAATCTGTGGTTAGATCTGCAAAATGTTTTGAACAATCTCCCTGCTGAGTTCCTTCAAAAACTATGGGGGTCATTCCAAGTTGATCGCACGTAGCAACTTTCTGCTGCTGGTGCGGTCAACCTGACGTCACCTATAGGGGAGTGTATTTTAGCATAGCAGGGCTGCGATCGCTTGTGCAGCCCTGCTATGCTAAAAAAGTTTTATGCAGAAGTAGACAAGCACTGCAGTCACTTACACTGTGCGATCGATCCAGCGATGAAGGTCCTGGATTTGACGTCAGACATCCGCCCTTCAAAAGCCTGGACACGCCTGCATTCGGACCTCCACGCCCGGAAAACAGTAAGTAGACGCCCGGAACGCCTCCCCGCTGTCAATCTTCTTGTGATTGCGCTAGCGATCATTTTCTTCTTTATTCTGGCCACTGCCCCGGCGACGGGCAATGACACGCGTGCGCAATGAGGCCGCCGCGCATGTGCAGTTTCGACCCTTTCGCACCGCAGCGATGAACTGCTGCGTGCGAACGGGTCGGAATGACCCACTATGTGCAAGTGTAACTAGAAGTGATGCTGTTTTGAGGGTGGTTACACCAAATATTGATTTGATTTAGATTTCTTTTATGTTCATTCACTTTGCATTTTGTTGATAAAAATAAGATATTAACACTTCCATGTTTGAAAGCATTTTTTTCACACCTGCCTAAAACGGTATGCAGTTGAGTTGCCAGCAGTTGGAATCCCAGCGGTCAGGATTCCGACGCCAGGATCCCGACCGCTGACAATGCCGACCACCGACAATGTCCACGACACCCATAGAGTGGGAATTGAACCTGTCGGTATAATTACATTTGGCATCCCGATAGTCGGTAAATCCTACTCTGATCCCCATAACACTTTTGCACAGTAATATATATATATATATATATATATATATATATATATATATCCACAAGTGATTAAAATGCACAATTACCATTAAGACTCTTCATGTAAATAGCATAATCATTACAGTGTGAAAAAAAAAAGTCTTTGGCATATAGCTTTTGTTAATAAGCATGCTTAAAATAGACTAGACTGTGCTGCCACTGGCGTTAAGCTGTGGAGTCTTCATCCTCCATCTACTTGTCTCTTTTATTTTCATTTCATCTCGGCATGACATGTCTTTGAAGTGTGATCAAAATGTATTTAAATTAGCATTAACATTTTATCTTATGAAAAGCAGTAGGGCCATCTAAACTAGCAATGGTAAGCAACAGAGCAAATCCTTTAACAAGAAAGCAGACAAGATAAAACTCCCACAGTATAACAGTACTTCAGATTCTTAATAAGGACTTTATAGTGAGAGAGATGGAAGCAGCATTCTAGAATTGTCAGTAAAATATATGCAGTTTGTTTTCGTTTAGAATTAAATACATGTTCTGTACAGCTCTGGCAAATTTTCCAAGGATTTATTGGCAGTAAAGATATGCTACAAACTGGAAACTATTCATTGGTGGATTGTTGATGCAGTGTGGGAATAAATACAGGAACAATGTAAACTTAGTAAGTGGCAATGGATAGATTGTGTAATTTAAATATTTACATTTTTCTTGCTATCTCTTTGGTGTGATATCCTTACAGTTTTGTTAAGAGCTTCACTTGAATTTATATTTATGATGTGATAACCGTACAATTTCATATCAAACAGAGGATTTCTAAAACCTTCATGAACTTCAAATTCATTCTAAGGCGTAAATTTACTAACGCTTCTAAAAATGACAAGTGGTGATGTTGCCATAGCAACCAATCAGATTCTGTTTATCATTTCTCTGTTGCATCCTAGAAAATGATAGACAGAATCTGATTGGTTGCTATGGACAACATCACCACTTTTCATTGGTGACAGAGAGGATCCGACAGGTCAGTATTCAATTAGCGGGTATATTTCCGACAGGTTTTGCACGTTTTAAACAATGCTGATCCGACTTTTTTTTAAATCAGCATTGTGAAAAACGGGACAAAAAACCTGTCGGAATTGGCTACTAATTCGACAAAACATGTGGATCCGTTTTTAATCCGCCAATCCACATGTTTTACGACAAGTTGGAAAGACGGAAACTCCATTGAATAGGTCTAATCCTGATTCGAGAAAAAAAGTCGGAAACTGCTGTCTTTCCAACTTGATGCCAATTCTGACTTCAATTGAATAAACCCCTTAGTAAATTTACCCCTAAGAGGGTAAAAGAATTATAATAATTTCTAGTCCAAGCATCTGAGAAAGCAATAAATATTCAACTTATAATAACAGTAAATCTGATATGCAAATGTTCCTTGTATTATTCACAAAAGTATATGTAAGTGTTCTGATACTGTGAGTTGAAATAATCCTGCCATGCAATCTGATGAGATATGTCTGGCCAGACATGATTTGGCTATTTGACACTGAGGCCTAGTGACCAGGGGTTAGATGTATAAACGTTCGGTATGGGGGGGAGGATGTATCAACGCATGTTATGTGCACTGAGATCGCTCCCCACCCCACCCCATATTTTACAGCAGTAGTGTTTGCGTCATTATCAGCGCTGCTACCTTTTAGATAAGCTAGTATGCAGGGCAATGTAAGAACGGTCAGTAGCACTGACCGTTCCGACACCTGCAGCTATAGATTTTGAGAGCTGCAGGTGTCGTTGCACATACACCACAGCCAGGGACAGCGCTGTCCCTGGTTGCTACGGCTGCCGGCTCTGGGATGCATGTGAAATCTCGCATATGCGCACTAGAGCTCGCCAGGAAGGGAGAGACAGTGCATGAGTACTAAGCTGATGTGCTGAGGTGGGGATCGCCGGAGGGCGGAGTTTTTAATTCCGTTAATACATCTTGTTGATGTAGCTTCCTGCTTTACCTCGGTAAATAGCATAATAACCTTTACCCTTTTTCTTAATGAATGTAATTATTGCTTTCAAATCTAAGGAACTGTAATGTTAGACAAACACTTCTTGAGGTTTAAACTAGGTAATTATCTCTAGGACTGTCATTGAGAAATCCATTACAGCTGCCTTTAATGGTTCTATTTCAGCACTTCCTTCCAGCACCATCTCCTCTCCTGGGCCCTGTATTGGGATTCAGGAGTATTTTGTTTTTAGCATAACTATAAATTGACAGATGTCACTCTCTGCTTTGTTATACACATATGAATAGTGATGTCTTACACAGTCCTAAACAAGAGCTGTCTAAACAGAGAAATTGACCTTCAAATTTGGACATTTCTAAAAGACAGGGAGTGGAATTGCTCTAACAGCCTTGGTCTGTTTCTAGTTAATGGTGTTTGCTCCCAGCCATGACACAGACATGAATTTTTTCACCAGACTGTACAACACAGCTACTACTGTAACAATGACTCGTTAGCATTGTCATAAATACAGAATGGCTTAAGAGGGTTTCACAGAGTGCTGGGATTCCGGCGTCGGTATCCTAAACGCCCGGTTCCCGCCAGCTAATAATTTAACCGCATCCCCTTAAGAAGCAGTGTACAGTCATAAAATGTGGTTTACTAGAGACAATTCACACTTGTTATCAGTCTGAACGTAAACTGTAACCCCCAACCACTGTTTGCTGATATGACCGTGCTATCTGTAATACATACAGCAGTGGTTCTCAAACTGTTTTCCACAGAAAACTTGCAGGCAGAGCTGACCCTAGGCATAGGCAACCTAGGTAATTAGATAAAATAGAGAGCGCTAATTTATCATATATAAACAATATTTATTTATACCAAATTTTTACAAAATATATATACTCATACAGATGTAGCCACCTTTATCTTGAGTGGCTGCGGCGTTTGTCCCGTTCGACCATACGCAGCGTACTGGGGCGTAGCGAGGCGCGCCTAGTCACAGAGAGGCTATCTAATCGCACGGAGACAGACATTTGACGTTTGGCGTTACCTTTACGTGTAATACCTGCGATCAGCCACCAGATGTCGCTTTTTACAATCACCACTGCGCATGCGTGTGGTCTCCCGTAAAATACAATACTGAAATACATAATAAGGACTACTTTACTAAGGCGTCTCATTACGCTGCATACAGTAAATACTGTAGTCATTACGCTGCATTATTTAATACAGTACTGTATATACGACACCGACGCAAATAGTACAGCATACAGTATATGATCCATCTACAATACTTTATGAATACTGTATGTGAGCGTCCAAGTCCCGCAGACAAAACATACAGTACTGTAAAACCAGTAGTGTACACTGTCGCAAATGGATGTGTGTTACAAGTTCACTATTGCCTCTCAAGATTAGGAATTTTGTACAGTATGTTATCGTCCTAATCCCGTAGCCATTACAGCATAATCAAAACCAACGGATTTATACATTTGTCTGCGGCGAAGTGGTGAAGTGTTTCGCTTCCTATACTCAGAGTCCAGGGTTCGATTCCTTAAGTACGAATGCATGTTAGTTTTTTTCAGACACTTTATTATTTTTTTTATTCACATAAACCAGGGCAAAGCTGCATGAGCGGTTCTATGCGATCGAGTCCGGTGTACCATAATGTGCAGGTTCTATGCAGGTTAAGGTTCTATGCTCCGTACAGTACACATACTGTACAATTCTGTAGCTGGGCAGACTGAATAGAAATGGCTACCACCTATGACTCCTTGCCCCACAGAGGCCCTAGGCTACGGAGCAAGTACTAGTCCAGATTGTACAGACTATGGGGCAATGCTGAAGGAGCGTCACAATCCCCTAGCTCAATTACACTGGGATAAGCGAGGTCTATGCACATTACGGTATACCGAGCTGGATCGCTTAGCAACCTCACAAAATGGCCGCCGACCGTGAACTCCCAGCACGTGGCAGCGCTCGGATATGTAGTGAGATACAGTATGGCATACATTTCACACTCCAGGGGGCAATGCTGAAGGAGCGTCACAATCCCCTAGCTAAAATACACAGTATGCACATTATGGTACACCGGACTCGATCACATACTGTAGCACACTGGCAAAATGGCCGCCGCCCCTGAACCCTTGTGCAGGTTATGGGGCAATGCTGAAGGAGCGTCACAATCCCCTAACCAAAATACACAGGGGAGATAGGGATAAGCTACTGTAGGATTGCATACAGTATTACGGTACACCGGACTCAATCGCATAGCACACTGTCAAAACGACCACTACCCATGAACCCCCACCTCCTGAACCCCCACCTCGTGGCAGGCAGCAGTTGGGTATGGAATGAGAAATGGCATAAGCTGTGCAGGCTACGGGGCGATGCTGAAGGAGCGTCACAATCCCCTAGCCAAAATACACAGAGATAAGCGAGGTCTATGCACATTACAGTACGTTACACCGGGCTCGGTCGCATAGCAAACTGACAAAACACAAGTTTTACAGTACATACAGTAAAGCAGGCCAAAGCTGCAGGAGAGTTTCTACTGTAAAGGTTCTATGCACCGTACGGTAATGTACACATACAATTCTATAGCAGGGCAGACTCAATTGAAATGGCTACCGCCTGTGACTCCTAGCTCCTAGGAGGCACTCAGCTATGGAGCAAATAACAGCACAGATTTTGCAGGCTACGGGGCAATGCTGAAGGAGCGTCACAATCCCCTAGCTACAATACACAGGGGTGATAGAGATAATCGAGTGGCTGGAGGGGGGGTCCCCTTGATTTAAGGGGCCCCCACTCCTCCAGGGTACTCCGGCCAGGTGTGACTAGTTGGGTATTTAATTCCATGGCCGCAGGGACCGGTATAAAAGTGTCCCCCGGCTGTGCATTATCTGTCCAGCTAGTGGAGCCCAGTGCTGATTCAAAAAATATGGGGAACCCCTACGCTTTTTTGTCCCCCTTATTTTTTGCACCAGGACCAGGCGCAGAGCCCGGTGCTGGTTCTAAAAAGATGGGGGATCCCGTGTCCATTTTTTCCATATTCCTGCCGGAATTCGACCGCAATTGCATATACAGTACTGTACCCCTTAATGTCACTGCTTACAGTATACAGTATTTAGACATGAGCTTGTGTACAGTATCTGTCATGAGGTGCTTTTTTCACTGACACTATAACTTTTTTCTATTGTAATATACTGTACAGAGGCGGCAAACTAGCCAAACGGGAATAATCAGCTTCTGCTGAATAAAATGAGATGCTACAGTACATGCCTATATTCTGTGAGTGACTGCAGCTCTATGAAATTAAATCAGAAAATTTAAATATGAAATGCATTACTAATGTGTGGCATTACTGTACTGTATGTGTATAAGGTGTACTACAATATTTTCTGGTGTAACATAAGGAAAGGGCACTACTGCATGGTCTAATGCAGTGGTTCTCAAACTTGGTCCTCAGGACCCCACACAGTGCATGTTTTGCAGGTAAACCAGCAAGTGCACAGATGTATTCATTACTAACTGACACATTTTAGAAGGTCCATACAGTAGGTGGAGCTAATTTTTTCACTTGTGATTCTGTGAGACCTGCAAAACCTGCACTGTGTGGGGTCCTGAGGACTGAGTTTGAGAACCTGTGGTCTAATGTAAATAAAGATGAATGTGGTGGGGTGTAATGTGAATAAGGGGCATTACTGTTAGGAGTAATGTGGTACTATGATATGATGTCATGAGAATAAGAGACACCACTGCATGATATAATGTGAATAAAGTTGCAGTACTGTGTTGTGTCATTTCATCTTCGGGTATTATTGTGTTACCATGCCCCTTCCCAGCAAGAACATACTGTACACTGTTTTGGGCTGGCACTAAATGTGCACATTGTTCTTATTTAGATTATAGGGGGTAGGAGCGCCAAAAAGGGTGATGGTGCTGGGAAAGGGGTGCAGGGTTAGAGGCGGAACTACGTAGCATCTGTGCAAGAGGGCATCAGCCAAAATCTAGCCTAGGGCATCATGTTGGTCAGGTTTGGCTCTGATAATACTGTATACTGTACTCTTACTGTACTTTGCATTCAATACAGATACTGTTTGCACACAGGTTTTACATGAATCATTGGCAATGCTGCAGGAGTGTCTCATTAGGCAATCTAAAATATACCACGACTATGGGTGGGGATACAGTAGGGAAGTTCTGTCACCATAAGCTGTCTGCTGTGTATAGCATATTTCCATCTGAGATGCATTTGTGTGTTTGTAATAAGAAAAAAACATTTTACTGTACATTTAGTGGATACAGTATTTCTCCCCCATAATGACGTATCATACTGTACAGGTACCCTCATGTACTGTACCGTACCATACTGTAAAATTGAATATTTATTGGAAAAACATCAATATTAATGTAAAAAAAAAGTATTACAACATCCGATTCCATGTACTGCACTGATCAAAATGTACAGTACTCTTATTCAGGACTTATAAAACTGAAAATAACTGTTCATACACATCAATAATATTACTACTGTATAATATTCTACATTAGTTTATGCAATAATCAGACAAAGGCAATTTTATAATTTTTTTTAATAATGCACCAATTTAAAATTTTAAACAGAAAATACAGTACAGAACTATATATTTGTGGCTTGACCATTTCTTTCGACTACAACAGGTAATACTTTATACAGGTGATTTATATAATTATTACAATGTTCAGGTGTGAGTACTTCTAGCCAAAATTTCTTTATCCCATCCACCAGTTGCTGTTTTGTTGTTGGCTTTGCAACACTCCTAACGTACCTCTTCAATTGAGCCCACACTAATTCGATTGGGTTCATGTCTGGTGATCTATATAAAAATTAAAAAAAGCGTATAGAAAAAATTAATTACATTACAGTAAATAGAGAAAATTAAACATACAATATTGTACTGTTTATTAAACAATTTTTTTTTTTACAGTACTAGAGTGCTATCCAAAATTTTACTTGTACACTGTTGAAAGAATACTCACTCTGGTGGTGTGCGTTCCCAATTCATACCTTTCTCTTCCATAAATTTGGCTGAGGCGGAGTGTTTAGGATCATTGTCTTGGAATATCCTATGGTGAGTTGGGTAATATTTATTCACAAATGGCACCATACATTCCTCTACTATTGTTTCTTGGAAAAATTTCTTATCCATGATTCCTACAGAAATCAAAAAATGTTGTTCATTAATAAGCAACTCCTTTTATTGTGCAGTTACACGTACTCTACAGTACAGCATGTATTTTTACAGAACACAGGCACAGAATAAAGTATAGTACTGTACCTTCGAAAAATAATAGGGGACCAGCTCCTAATCGTGATATGCCTCCCCATACATGGACTTTCAATGGATGCTTTGGGCGTGGTTTTAAAGAGATATGGTTACGTTTCCTGAATGACATTCTGGAGAACCGCTCAAGGGCAACAGACGATTCATCTGTGAAAATGACATCATCAAATGTTTCACCACTCTCAATCCATCGCCGTGCCTGTTCCACTCTCTTTTCTTTATTCACATCTCTTATCATTGGAGATATCCTGTGAAGAGCCAAAAATAATGAAATCAGATACAGTTATGAAATTACAGATTTACAGATTACTGTATATACAGTAGACTGTATGTGCAGTATACTGTATTATATACCTACTGTATACATTAAACTGTACATACAGTACATTAAGGTACATACAGAGTAATATATATATACATACTGTACATACACACACACACACACACACACACAGTATACAGTATGTAATCATCACAATAAGCCGGCAATGCTTCATTGCTGTCTCTGAGTGCCTATACAGTAGGTATCTCTTTTGGGATAGAATATATACAGTATATACACACACACATACTGTATATAGTATAAAGTACACACTCTGTATAATGATTTATGGCATTATTATATCACGTATCAAGGGATTATTAACAGTGCATTTACTGTATGGTTTATACTGCTTTCAGTATTTTACCTTGTTGCGCCAAAGGTCCATCCCATTTTCCGTCGCATCCTTCTGATGCTGGTGGCCGATATGTCCAGGTCATACTTGGAATGGAGAATTCGTTTTATTTGCAGAGCAGTACGCTCATCATCCTCACGAGTTAGTTCCTCCACAATTTGTTGCACTCTCCTACAGTACAATACAGTATGAAAAATATGAATTCATGAACAGCACAATCACAGTTACAATTGATGAAGTTTTTATTTTATTTCAAAAAAATTGTTTATGGTATAAAGCAAGTCATTTAAACATTACAGTAGTGTACAGTACGTACCATGTGCATTTTGTAGGAAATACAAATCTGGGCGTTGGTCTCTCGAATGCATGATAGCGCACCGTTTCTAAAGTGACTATAATGCCACTTTCCTTGAGCCATGCATGGATCTCTTTGATGGTTTTATTTTCTTTTTTCATGTTGGCGATTATCTTGCTCATCGTTTTGTTGATAGTTACTGGCATGTTGTCCAACTATAATTCCTGTATGGAGAAAAAACATTTGTGAATACTGTAGTCTAAAATTTACACATCTGAAAATGCATAAGAGTTTTATGATAGAAGTTAATACTGTACATGTTTACTATCCAGTACCTGATGTTCAAATTTAAGTATTGTATACTGTACAGTACTGAAAATACCACTTCAGTGTTATGGACTGCAATTAGTTTCCTGTATGAAACAGATACAGTACAGTAAATAACCCTCCTTGGAAGTGCATGGGCCCTGTGAGACTTACAGTAGTGTACAGCATAAGGGTCGACTGACATGATGTACAAGCATTACATACAGTACATGTCAGTACTGTATGTAAATTCTTCAATTATTGCCTAACAACAATGCTGCTTACTGTATATTAAATACTGTAGGCCTAGAAATGTGCATCTCAATATAGTAGTTAAAAACACAGGGGCCTATGTGGAGAAGCGAGTTCTATGCACACTAAAAATGGCCACCGACCGTGAACCCCCAGCACGTGGCAGCGCTCGGATATGTAGTGAGATACAGTATAGCATACATTTCACAGTCCAGGGGGCAATGCTGAAGGAGCGTCACAATCCCCTACCTCAATTACACCGGGATAAGCGAGGTCTATGCACATTACGGTATACCAAGCTGGATCGCTTAGCAACCTGACAAAATGGCCGCCGACCGTGAACTCCCAGCAGGTGGCAGCGCTCGGATATGTAGTGAGATACAGTATGACATACATTTCACAGTCCAGGGGGCAATGCTGAAGGAGCGTCACAATCCCCTAGCTCAATTACACTGGGATAAGCGAGGTCTATGCACATTACGGTATACCGAGCTGGATCGCTTAGCAACCTGACAAAATGGCCGCCGACCGTGAACTCCCAGCACGTGGCAGCGCTCGGATATGTAGTGAGATACAGTATGGCATACATTTCACACTCCAGGGGGCAATGCTGAAGGAGCGTCACAATCCCCTAGCTCAATTACACTGGGATAAGCGAGGTCTATGCACATTACGGTATACCGAGCTGGATCGCTTAGCAACCTGACAAAATGGCCGCCGACCGTGAACTCCCAGCACGTGGCAGCGCTCGGATATGTAGTGAGATACAGTATGGCATACATTTCACACTCCAGGGGGCAATGCTGAAGGAGCGTCACAATCCCCTAGCTCAATTACACTGGGATAAGCGAGGTCTATGCACATTACACAACTTCCTGTACTGTATAAATTAGTACTACTGTATGATGGGAATTCAATTAAGAGTGGTATACTGTATGTAAAACAACTTGGTTAGGCATCTTGCATTTCATATTTTAATAAAAACCACAGGAAACTTCTATTTTTAAAAGTTTATTGAAGAAAAAAAAGGTGTTTTTTTTAAATAAAGTTTGAAAGTTAATTAAAACAAAAAAGTAGTTTGTTCTTCGTTACATTCTTTTCTTGTGTATATAGATATCTGTGGGGGGAAAAAAAAAAGTATTAAAGTAAAGACACTCATGTTCATTTGTTTTCCAAGAAAATTTGTGGAACCACACAGCCCAGCAATAAGTCATGCTGGGCTGTGTGGTTCCACAAAAGGCATGCGGTCCAAAGTGAAATAGTGGTGTCAGTGGTCAGCACTTTGACACGCTAACATTTGTGGAACCACACAGCCCAGCAATAAGTCATGCTGGGCTGTGTGGTTCCACAAAAGGCATGCGGTCCAAAGTGAAATACTGTAGTGGTGTCAGAGCCGGCCCTAGGCATAGGCAAACTAGGCAATCGCCTAGGGCATCTGGTATGCCTAGGGGCATAAGCAGCTCCTGTTGATTAAAATGATATGCGGCATGCCTATATTCTGTGTGTAGCATTTCGTATGCAGATACAGCCACAGTCACACACAGTATATAGGCATGCCGCATATCATTTTAATCAGGAGAAGCTGCTTGTGCATCCTAACCACATAGCAATGCAAATAAGATGCATTTTTATCAAAAATAGGCACCCGACGTTATCAGAGCTACCAGTTGACTCGCACCAGGCAACTCCTGCTGCATGGTGTATAGAGGCAAGATTTATGAGGACACATCTGTATCCAAGCAGAGGCAAAGGTCAGCGGCCGTGTGAGTGCTGTGTGTGTGGGTTGGTTGTGCAATTGTGTTCAGCATATGTGTAAGGGTCATTATGCGTTTCATGTGTATAAATGCATTAATAATGTGCAGCAAATGTGTAAAGGGCACTATGTGTGTCATTATGTGTATAAGGGCATTAATAATGTGTGACATATGTGTAAGGGGCACTATGTGTGTCATTATGTGTATAAGGGCACGAATAATGTGCGGCGTATGTGTAAGGGACATTATGTGTGTCATTATCTGTATAAGGGCATTAATAATGTGCGGCATATGTGTAAGGTGCATTATGTTTATAAGGACCTTAATAAGGTGTCTCATATGTGTAAGAGGCATTACTGTGTGGTATTGTGTATAAATGCATTACCAATGTGTGGCATTATGTGTATAAGGTGCTCTACTGTGTGGTGTAACGTATAGATTGGGCACTACTGTGTGGTCTAATGTGAATAAAGAGCAATATGGTGTGGCGTAATGTGAATAAGGAGCAATATGGCGTGGTGTAATGAGAATAAAGAGCAATATGGTGTGGTGTAATGTGACTAAGGAGCAATTCAGTATGATGTTATGTGAATGAGGGGCACTACCGAGAGGAGTAACGTATATAAGGTAAAGTGGTACTACTGTGTGATGTAATGTGAATAAGGGACACTATCGCATGATAAATTGCAAACAAAGTTGCAGTACTGTGTGGCATAATTTGAATTGGGGGTACTATTGTGTGGCCATGCCCCTTCCCAGCAAGAACACATACCTTTTTGGGCTGTGCGCCGAAACTGTTCTTATTTAAATTACAGGGGGTAGGAAAACCAAAATAAGGACTGCTATGGGTGAGGGGTGATGGTGCTGGGAAAGGGGTGCAGGGTCAGAGGCGGAACTAGCGTTGGTGCTAGGGGGCACCAGCCAAAATCTTGCCTAGGGCATCATATTGGGTAGGGCCGGCTCTGAGTGGTGTCAGTGGTCAGCACTTTGACACGCTAACATTTGTGGAACCACACAGCAATGCCTGACACACACAAAATGCCTGACACACACAAAATGCCTGACACACACATGCTGGAGGGAAAACACATGTTTGCCAAACAGTCGACAGCACATGTCGGCCAGATGGCCGACCAAACTTGCTCCAAATCACCCCAAACTGGCCAGAAAGCACCCCAGCACACTCAGGAGGTACACCACAGCTAAATTAGGAGAGAATTTCATTACAAACAGCCAGATCTTGCAGATTATCTGCCAGATAATTGTATGGTGTACAGTATGCCTATCTTATACAGTAGAAAAAGATACTATACAATGGAGTACAATAACAAACATATTTATTAAAAAAAAAAAAAAATTAAAATGCTCTTAATAACAAATTAAAAAAGTGGTCCACTAAGAGGTGGACCACCACCCGCAGGAGCAGAATGGCACGCTGCAACTGTTCTGTGGGAAAAAAAGGACAGTATTACAAAACAAATACTGAATACTTTACAGTGTAGTAATGGCAATACAGTACTTTACTCTATATTAGACAATCTTGTTATTTACAATGTACAGTACTGTATTGTCAGTACAGTAAATCAAACACTACTGTATGCTGTCGAGGTAATTTAAACATTGCTTTAGTTTACCTCTTGTATAAGTGGGCTGCTGCCTGCCCGCTTCTGGGCCAGCCCACCTATCTTGCCCCTGTCTGGGGCCCCCATAAATCATTGGCACTATATTGGAGAAAAAAAAACATTTAGTCACATTCAAATACTAAACAATTATTACTGTATACTGTAGGTACAGTATTATACTGTATTGCTGGTATTCAAAATATAAAGTACTGTACAAGAGTTTAGCTTCAATAGGTCATAAACAAATTGTCAAAGGAATAAAACACCACAGTACAAATACTGTAGACATTTATGTATTAGCAGTCATGACATTTCATGACCGCTTCAGAAAAAAGAGGGTTACAGTACTGTAGGTGGTGTTGTAGGGAGTACTATCAATAATAGTGGACTGTACTCAGAGCCAGCCATAAATAATATGATTCCCTAGTCAAGTTTTTGGATGCTGCCCCCTTGCACAGATGCTATTTCCGCCTCTGACCCTGTACCCCTTTCCCAGCACCATCACCCCTCAACCATAGCAGTCCTCATTTTGGTGCTCCTCCAACCTACTGTATGTTTAAAATAGCAACAGTGTGCACATTCGGTGTGCATCCCAAAACGGTGCATGTTCTTGCTGGGAAGGGGCATGGCCACACAGTAATTCCCCAATCTGAAATGACGCCACACAGTACTGCAACTTTATTCACAACATATCATGCAATAGTGTCTCTTATTCTCGTTACATCATATGATAGTACCACATTACTCCTCAAAGTATTCCCACTTATTCACATTGCATCACATCATATTGCTCTTTGTTCACATTATACCACACAGTAGTGCCCTTGCTACAGTATATGTTACACAACAAAGTACTGTATACACATAATGCTGCACATTAGTAATGCATTTTGTATGCACAGAATATACTGTAGGCATGCTGCATATCATATTAATCAGCAGAAGCTGCTTGTGCCCCTAGGCATTTGGCAAGTATGCCTATGCCTAGGGCAGGCTCAGACTGGAGATCAGTACGTAATCCCGCTGGACGGGATCCCGGCAGTCAAAATACAGACGCCGGAATCCCGACCACACAATCCCGACCACACAATCCCGACAGGGGCGGCGAGCGGAAAGCAGCCCCTTGCATGCTTGCTTCGCTCGCCACGCGGTGGGCACGGTGCCTCGCTACGCTCTACACACTATTATATCAGTAGTCAGGAAACGCAGCATGCATTTGTGTAGTGAAGAGGGTGAAAAAGGAGAGAAAGTACAGTATGTACTGTAAGGTTATGTCAGAGGGTGTGAAGATGATCAGCTCAGTGTTATACATGTTACAGTAAGTTAGAATACAGTACAGTGCATTATGTATTTCTATTTTATTACCAGGTGTCTCCTCCACTGGTTGGCGACGGACTGTAAAAAGATAAAATACAGTTAGTCATATCAGTTGGACTTAAAGTAATGTTGGAGAAAAAAAATACTGTAATTGCAGTACCAACTATTGCTACTGTACAGTATATTTATTTACCAAAATGGTATTCTGGCTCGTCGTCTGTGGGTAAAAGAGAAGAATATTATAAGATACAGTATACAGTAAAAAGTATAGTAATAGTACACTAGTGTCCAGGCCTAGTGACAGGTGGGTAAAAAAAGGTATGCTTGTGACAGGCATGGTGATTCCAAGGGACCCCACCGAGACCATCAGAAAATTTGTGAGTGGCCCGTATGCCGGTGATTATGACTAGACTAAGGTAGCAACTCTTTTTTGCTTTGAATTATGCATACTGTACAGTACTGTACTGTATGTGCATATTGTACAGTACACTTAAAATATTTAGCAGTTACTGTAGTGGTAATTTTTGGGATGACAGTATCAGCATACTGTAAGCATCCAACTGCGGCCCCCAAACAGATGCCGCCCCTAGGTACAGTACGTGCCTCTCGTGCCTAATGGGAAATTCATCACTGACAGTATCTAGAGAGAGAGATGAATGGAGAGACAGTGACATGGGGGGAGAGAGAGAGAGAGAGAGAGAGAGAGAGAGAGAGAGAGAGAGAGAGATTTAGTAAGATGGGAGTTTTTTTTAGAACAGGTGATGTTATCCACAGAGGCAGAACTCTGGGAGGCAACGGAGTCATCTGCTGCCGGGCTCCTGCTCTGAAGGAGGGGAACCTCTCCTCCTATTCTGTGACACCATTGAATTAAGTTAATTGATAGCTGTCGCTGTCTTTTTAGTGGCAGACTTCCTCACTGGTCCACGCACCTTACAAGTCACACCCTCTTTATTATACTGAATATACACATTTTACAAGTATCACACCCAGGATTAGAAACCACAACCTATTACACTGGAAGCAGGAACCTCACTGATGAAGCGGTTTGCTCCTGTATAGCAAATATGAGAATTCTAACTACAGTATATGAAGATACTTCTCTGACAATTACAAATATTACCTACTGTACTGCATTATCGTCTGTAAGTGTAACTACTGTAGATAAATGTTAATGTGGAATGTGATTGGTTGCTACTGTATGGGCAATATCACCAGTTCAAACAAAAACAATCATCTAAAGTCCCCCATCCACTATTCCGATTTGTGCAATTTTTATCCGATTTCTACGCATTTTCCAGAAAAATCTGATGAAAAGTGCTACTCTGGTGGAATCAAATCAATGTCAGTGATAATTCTTACCACTAAATGCCGCCTCATCATCCTCATCATCCTCCTCCTCGGCGGCCTGTTCCAGTGTAGGGCCTGTGAAAAAACATTAATGAGAAAAAAAGGTTCATTCCAGGAAATACACTACTTTACTATTTTAAACACAATGTTGTACTGTACTGTACATACAGAAACATTGAATTTGACGACAAATACTGTAAGAACCACTTTGCCCATCTAATCTGCCTCTTTTTTTTAACCATTTTTTACATCAAAGCTTATTTGATCTTTATTTCTTTGTAAGGATATCCTTATGTCTCTTCCATGCATGTTTAAATACTGTAGCTCTACTGTTTTAGGCTCTACCACCTCTGATGGGAGGCTATTCCACTTGTCCACTGCACTTTCTGTGAAGTATTTTTTCTTAAAATTCCCCCTGAACCTTCCCCCCTCCAGTCTCAGTGCACATCCTCGTGTCCTATTGCTTGCAGTACAGTGTCTTCATCAGGAGAATGTTTCCCTCCTGGACTTTATTAAAACTGGAGATGTGCACCGGAAATTTTTCGGGTTTTGTGTTTTGCTTTTGGATTCGGACTTGTTTTGGATCCTGGTGCTTTTTTTCAAAAACCTCTCAAAAACAGCTTAAATCGTAGAATTTAGGGGTATTTTTGATCCTACTGTATAGTGTTAATAACCTCAATGACCATAATTTCTACTCATTTCCAGTCTATTCTGAACACCGAGGTCGCTGGATGACTAAGCTAAGTGACCCAAGTGGTGCAAGATGGAATTGTGCTTGGGCCCTCCCACCCACCCTTATGTTGTATAAACAGGGTCTGCCACACGACTGTGGCTGAAATGACTGGTTGGTTTGGGCTCCCACCTAAAAAAGAAGCAATCAATCTCTCCTTGCTCAAACTGGCTCTACAGAGGCAAGATGTACCGGACTGGACTTACTTAATGGGTGCAGTGTGGTGAGGGACAGAGAGTCCTGGTCCTCCTCCTCCGCCACCGCCTGTGACAGTGTAGGGCCTGTGAAAGCAAAAATTCCATGAAATATACTTTTGTATTCTGTGTTGAATACAGTAAAGCAAAAATTCAGTCAGGAATTGGAGGAGGAGAGTAGATTTCGCACACAGAGACGAGAATGTCGAGGCCAGAATCAGGGGGTAGTGGAGGAGGGTTAGGATACCGTACCTCACCCTGTTGGGATTGCTGCAATCAGGATGCCACTGTCGGTCACCTGACCGCTAGAATCCTGACTGCTGGTCATGCAAACCCAACCCATTGGTTTAACACAATGTACAGTACAGTACAATACTTTAGTTTACTTACCAAGTTGGGGAGAGGGCTTCTTCTCCCCTTCCTCCTCACTGTCAATAATTACTGAGTGGAAAATAAAAAAATATTATAAACAAAATACAGTAGAGTACAGTTACTACAAAATTGCACAGTAGTACAGTGCTACAGGAGGCAGAGATATATTCATAATACAGTAGGAGCAGAATGACTGTCCAGTGGTAGGGGACATACAGTACTGTACTGTGCCTGTATTTAACTCGTGTTGGAGGAGAGGCGATTTCGCACACAGAGGCGAAAAGGGGTCTTCACAGTGAGGGAAATACTGTACAGTACATGTTTGGAATTCCCTGCCTGAAAAGTAATAAAAGTGGACTTGGTCAATACTTTTAAGAATGGGCTTGAGAAAATCCTACTGTACTTACTATACTGTGGCTCCTCCGACTCAGAGTCCACGTAAGTGACATCTGTGTTGAATATAAAAAAAACAAAAAGAAAAGTCAATGGGATTTCTGCAATCAGGATACCGCTGTCGGTCACTTGACTGCTGGAATCCTGACCACTGGTCACGCAAACCCAAGCCATTGGTACTGTTAATAAAAAGAAGCACAGTCCGTCAGAATACACTCATTTCATTCCCGCTGTTTAGGTGCATTTAGCGTAAAGAATCGCTCCTGCAGATGTACTTTGATTTATGTGAAACCTGTGTGCATCCTTCCATTGACTGTCTTACAATGTAAATAAAATAATACAGTGCATTATTACAGAAAAAAAAAAAAAAAAAAGAAAGAAAGCACATCAGGTCTCGAACCCAGGACCCCCAGCGAGGGAGGTGGGAGCCTTCACCCCTAGCCCACGATGCCTCATGAGATATTTCCAATTTCATGTGTGAAAGTACTGCAAACAGCGCCCGGCCCCCGCCCCATTGCTGTTGGTTTATGCCTTAGAGGACTCGGACGCTCGCATTTGTAAAGCACGGTGTTTTCCTCCGCCTCCTGCTAGCCTGTTGCCCTTCCCCCATGGGAGCCTGCACAGATCATGCAGTAGACAGGGAGGGAATGCAGGTCATGTGCAATACACAAACGCCCACTGTAGTACTGTTTTGCTCACTTACAGTACTGTACTGTAGGTTGCATTTAGCGTAAAGAATCGCTCCTGCAGATGTACTTTGATTTATGTGAAACCTGTGTGCATCCTTCCATTGGATGTACTGTATTGGAGAGAAAAAAAAAATGTTACAGTGAATGTCACGGGAACACATTAAAAATAAGGTTGGCACTTCCTTCCCATTGGTGTTGGTTTACAGTATGCCGTAGTGTACTCGGACGCTCATGTAATTGCATTTCAAAGGCACAGTATTTTCCATCGTCTCCCCCCTACCCCCATCGCCCTTCCCCCCTGGGGGCCTGCACAGGGAGGAAATTCAGGTCCTGTGCAATACACAAACGCTGAAGATCTACAGTACTGTTTTGCTCAGTTGGTAGCGTCAGAATACACTCATTTCATTCCCGCTGTTTAGGTGCATTTAGCGTAAAGAATCGCTCCTGCAGATGTACTTTGATTTATGTGAAACCTGTGTGCATCCTTCCATTGACTGTCTTACAATGTAAATAAAATAATACAGTGCATTATTACAGAAAAAAAAAAAAAGAAAGCACATCAGGTCTCGAACCCTGGACCCCCAGCGAGGGAGGTGGGAGCCTTCACCCCTAGCCCACGATGCCTCATGAGAGATTTCCAATTTCATGTGTGAAAGTACTGCAAACAGCGCCCGGCCCCCGCCCCATTGCTGTTGGTTTATGCCTTAGAGGACTCGGACGCTCGCATTTGTAAAGCACGGTGTTTTCCTCCGCCTCCTGCTAGCCTGTTGCCCTTCCCCCATGGGAGCCTGCACAGATCATGCAGTAGACAGGGAGGGAATGCAGGTCATGTGCAATACACAAACGCCCACTGTAGTACTGTTTTGCTCACTTACAGTACTGTACTGTAGGTTGCATTTAGCGTAAAGAATCGCTCCTGCAGATGTACTTTGATTTATGTGAAACCTGTGTGCATCCTTCCATTGACTGTCTTACAATGTAAATAAAATAATACAGTGCATTATTACAGAAAAAAAAAAAAAAAGAAAGAAAGCACATCAGGTCTCGAACCCTGGACCCCCAGCGAGGGAGGTGGGAACCTTCACCCCTAGCCCACGACGCCTCATGAGAGATTTCCAATTTCATGTGTGAAAGTACTGCAAACAGCGCCCGGCCCCCGCCCCATTGCTGTTGGTTTATGCCTTAGAGGACTCGGACGCTCGCATTTGTAAAGCACGGTGTTTTCCTCCGCCTCCTGCTAGCCTGTTGCCCTTCCCCCATGGGAGCCTGCACAGATCATGCAGTAGACAGGGAGGGTATGCAGGTCATGTGCAATACACAAACGCCCACTGTAGTACTGTTTTGCTCACTTACAGTACTGTACTGTAGGTTGCATTTAGCGTAAAGAATCGCTCCTGCAGATGTACTTTGATTTATGTGAAACCTGTGTGCATCCTTCCATTGGATGTACTGTATTGGAGAGAAAAAAAAAATGTTACAGTGAATGTCACGGGAACACATTAAAAATAAGGTTGGCACTTCCTTCCCATTGGTGTTGGTTTACAGTATGCCGTAGTGTACTCGGACGCTCATGTAATTGCATTTCAAAGGCACAGTATTTTCCATCGTCTCCCCCCTACCCCCATCGCCCTTCCCCCCTGGGGGCCTGCACAGGGAGGAAATTCAGGTCCTGTGCAATACACAAACGCTGAAGATCTACAGTACTGTTTTGCTCAGTTGGTAGCGTCAGAATACACTCATTTCATTCCCGCTGTTTAGGTGCATTTAGCGTAAAGAATCGCTCCTGCAGATGTACTTTGATTTATGTGAAACCTGTGTGCATCCTTCCATTGACTGTCTTACAATGTAAATAAAATAATACAGTGCATTATTACAGAAAAAAAAAAAAGAAAGAAAGCACATCAGGTCTCGAACCCTGGACCCCCAGCGAGGGAGGTGGGAGCCTTCACCCCTAGCCCACAACGCCTCATGAGAGATTTCCAATTTCATGTGTGAAAGTACTGCAAACAGCGCCCGGCCCCCGCCCCATTGCTGTTGGTTTATGCCTTAGAGGACTCGGACGCTCGCATTTGTAAAGCACGGTGTTTTCCTCCGCCTCCTGCTAGCCTGTTGCCCTTCCCCCATGGGAGCCTGCACAGATCATGCAGTAGACAGGGAGGGAATGCAGGTCATGTGCAATACACAAACGCCCACTGTAGTACTGTTTTGCTCACTTACAGTACTGTACTGTAGGTTGCATTTAGCGTAAAGAATCGCTCCTGCAGATGTACTTTGATTTATGTGAAACCTGTGTGCATCCTTCCATTGACTGTCTTACAATGTAAATAAAATAATACAGTGCATTATTACAGAAAAAAAAAAAAAAAAAAAAGAAAGAAAGCACATCAGGTCTCGAACCCAGGACCCCCAGCGAGGGAGGTGGGAGCCTTCACCCCTAGCCCACGACACCTCATGAGAGATTTCCAATTTCATGTGTGAAAGTACTGCAAACAGCGCCCGGCCCCCGCCCCATTGCTGTTGGTTTATGCCTTAGAGGACTCGGACGCTCGCATTTGTAAAGCACGGTGTTTTCCTCCGCCTTCTGCTAGTCCTCCATTCCCATTATGCATTAGCGAACTCAGACGCTCATATATTTTAAAAGCACGGTGTTTATACATTGTACTGTACATTCTTCCTTTTACACAATTACTGTAGTTGCGTCTCCATACACATACAGTACTCCATACTTTTTCCACCGCCTCCCGTTACGCCTACAGTATTGCCAGAGCTGTAGATCAATCCGCCGCTATACTGTACGATCGAAAGTACTGGATTAGTGGAGCATTAGCCACACAGTGGTGGAGATGTGTAATGCATGATGAGTATCTAGATCGCCTCAACGCGCCTGCCTGTGATTAAACTCAGCTATCGCATTAGCGTGACTAAACGCCCGTCTCGGCGGAGAAACAGTCAAGATAAAGGTGGCTACATCTGTATATTGGATGCATTCATAAATACAATTATAGTTAATTAGTAAAAAATCACCAAATTACGGGTATGTCACTGATGCAAAATAAGGAATTAATATGAACCAATTGATGAAAGGTCTGTAGTAATACTTTTATATTTATGCTGCTATTTTCCTGTAGTTATTTCCACATGAGATAAAGTCTCTATGTTAAAGGTTATTCAGCTGAAAAGGAGGAATCCCATCAGTGGAAATGTACAAGGGTGCAGCTATATAGCAATGACTAACGGCTTCCAATAACGGTCCTGTTAACAGTTCCTTTTATGGATATTGGAGTAGTAGTGAAGCTTGTAGATGTTGTATATGTTTAGCTTTAAAAAATCCAAGTGATGACTCTTATTGGAATGTATTAACAAGGACGGCTGTGACACGGAGATACTGCTGATAACAGCGTTTCACGGTTAGTTACTGCTAAGCGGCTCTAATTACCGGCTCCCACAGGAGATGGATTTGATGAGCCTCGTGCAGTGCTGGAATATGCTCGTGCAGGTGACCAGATTGAAATAAGTCACTGAGGTTACGTTGGAAAACGGCACTACACAGTTGATATGTTTCCACGGCTCCAATTACCGGCTCCCAAGGGAGATGGATTTGATGAGCCCAACTGCGGTATTTGAATATTAATTACTCACATGAGTAGTTGAGATGGAAAGTCACTGTATACTCCGTTGGTCACTGTATATGGTCGATGATAAAGCGATCAGAGTAGGTCCGTATAGGTGAGTAGAAAGTAGGCAACCTTGACGCGTTTCTCCGCTGGCATACATATGCGGTTTCATCAGAAGGTGTTCTCAACAATGTCCAAACAGATATTTAAATAGAAGGCATCCAATCATAAAGACTTCTACTAATTACAACATATGTGGTCCATTAATTACTTGAACCACCTGGTATCAGCTCTATCCAGAGTTAGCTGTCTAGATTTAGTTTCAAAAGAAACATATTCCCATCTATAATTGTACATAAAAGGACCATATTATCAAGGGACTAAATAAAGAAGAGGAGAAATTTATATACAGACACATAATAAATATAAAATATTTTAAGATGTTTTAAAAATAGTGGCGTCAATCAGGAACATGAAACATAAATACACAGAAAAACAATGCTGGTAAATGAACTGATCTCCATGGCTCAGTCAGTAAGCACCGCGCTCACATAACAACACCCGCAGATGTACACAGGTTCTAATCCCACATACAACAAAAACAATATATATCTACAATTTATAATTAGAATTTTATTATTTTAAGTTTGATTGTATCATGGAAATTAGTTCTAACGAATTACTCTCTATTTCTATTTATAGATGGTAAGAGTTTAGGAGATCATATATTTCAAATAGAGATACTTTACAGTATCTTCATATGCATATATATATATATATATACACAAACGTATATATGTACATATAGTATATATATATATATACAGCAATAAAAAATATAATAAATTATAATAAATTTAACCAAATGCAGAGGGAATAGGCTCTCTCCAATGATTGTTCTCTAGAGAGCAAAATAGATTCCAAAAAGAAAACGTTTTTTCTACATATATAAAAAAACTAAAAATAATTAGCAGTCATACACTCTTTTTAGAGGTAACTAAATTGCAACAAAATTGCAACAATATGTGTATAGAAAGGATAATCTCACATGGAGCTATATATGAGGACAAAGCACATATACACATATACTAAGGAAGCCCTTTGATGGTATAAATTATATTTATTTATTTATTTAATGGTATATAATTTATACCATCAAAGGGCTTCCTTAGTATATGTGTATATGTGCTTTGTCCTCATATATAGCTCCATGTGAGATTATCCTTTCTATACACATATTGTTGCAATTTAGTTACCTCTAAAAAGAGTGTATGACTGCTAATTATTTTTAGTTTTTTTATATATGTAGAAAAAACGTTTTCTTTTTGGAATCTATTTTGCTCTCTAGAGAACAATCATTGGAGAGAGCCTATTCCCTCTGCATTTGGTTAAATTTATTATAATTTATTATATTTTTTATTGCTCTATATATATACTATATGTACATATATACGTTTGTGTATATATATATATATGCATATGAAGATACTGTAAAGTATCTCTATTTGAAATATATGATCTCCTAAACTCTTACCATCTACAAATAGAAATAGAGAGTAATTCGTTAGAACTAATTTCCATGATACAATCAAACTTAAAATAATAAAATTCTAATTATAAATTGTAGATATATATTGTTTTTGGTGTATGTGGGATTAGAACCTGTGTACATCTGCGGGTGTTGTTATGTGAGCGCAGTGCTTACTGACTGAGCCATGGAGATCAGTTCATTTACCAGCATTGTTTTTCTGTGTATTTATGTTTCATGTTCCTGATTGACGCCACTATTTTTAAAACATCTTAAAATATTTTATATTTATTATGTGTCTGTATATAAATTTCTCCTCTTCTTTATTTAGTCCCTTGATAATATGGTCCTTTTATGTACAATTATAGATGGGAATATGTTTCTTTTGAAACTAAATCTAGACACCTAACTCTGGATAGAGCTGATACCAGGTGGTTCAAGTAATTAATGGACCACATATGTTGTAATTAGTAGAAGTCTTTATGATTGGATGCCTTCTATTTAAATATCTGTTTGGACATTGTTGAGAACACCTTCTGATGAAACCGCATATGTATGCCAGCGGAGAAACGCGTCAAGGTTGCCTACTTTCTACTCACCTATACGGACCTACTCTGATCGCTTTATCATCGACCATATACAGTGACCAACGGAGTATACAGTGACTTTCCATCTCAACTACTCATGTGAGTAATTAACATTCAAATACCGCAGTTGGGCTCATCAAATCCATCTCCCTTGGGAGCCGGTAATTGGAGCCGTGGAAACATATCAACTGTGTAGTGCCGTTTTCCAAAGTAACCTCAGTGACTTATTTCAATCTGGTCACCTGCACGAGCATATTCCAGCACTGCACGAGGCTCAACAAATCCATCTCCTGCGGGAGCCGGTAATTAGAGCCGCTTAGCAGTAACTAACCGTGAAACGCTGTTATCAGCTGTATCTCCGTGTCACAGCCGTCCTTGTTAATACATTCCAATAAGAGTCATCACTTGGATTTTTTAAAGCTAAACATATACAACATCTACAAGCTTCATTACTACTCCAATATCCATAAAAGGAACTGTTAACAGGACCGTTATTGGAAGCCGTTAGTCATTGCTATATAGCTGCACCCTTGTCAGGGGCGGATCCAGAAGAAAATGATAGGGGGGGCACGATGGAAGGGGCAAGTACATTTGCGTGCGGCTTCGGTGCATGTGAGGTGGCGCTTCTTATACAATGCCCACAGTTATAGCGCTCATTATGCGATGTCCACTGTACTGGTAGTGCCCCTTATATAGACCCCATAGTAGTGGTGCTCCTTATGCAATGCCCGTATTGCCCCCAGTAGTAATGTTGCCTGTAGTAATGCCCCCAGTCATTATGCCCCCAGTGGTAATGCCCCTGCAGTTATGACCCCAGTAGTTTACCCCCCCTTTAGTTTAGCCTCCCAGTGGTAATGCCCCCACTAGTTTAGCCACCAGTAGTAATGCCCCCCTGTAGTTTGCCCCATTGTAGTTTAGCCCCTGTAGTTATGCCCCCCTTATAGTTTAGCCTCCAGTAGTAATGCCCCCAGTAGTTTGGCCCCTGTAGTTATCCCCCAGTAGTTTGGCCCCTGTAGTTATGCCCCCAGTAGTTTGGCCCCCAAGTAGTAATGCCCCTGTAGTTAAGCCGCCAGTAGTAATGCCCTCCTGTAGTATGCCCCCAGTAGTTAGCACCTTTGTAGTTGGCCCCCAGTAATAATGTCCCCCAGTAGTTTGCCCCCAGTAGATGCCCCCCAGTAATGATGTCCTCCAGTAGTAATGCCCCCTAGGACTTTGCCCCAATAGATGACCCCCCAGTAGTAATGCCCCCAGTAGCTGCCCCCCAGTAATAATGCCCCCAGTAGCTGCCCCCAATAGATGATCCCCCAGTAGTAATGCCCCCAGTAGATGCCCCCCAGTAATAATGCCCCCAGTAGATAGCGCCCAGTAAAAATGTCCCCCAGTAGCTGCCCCCAATAGATGACCCCCCAGTAGTAATGCCCCAGTAGATGCCCCCAGTAATAATGCCCACAGTAGATAGCCCCCAGTAAAAATGTCCCTCATTAGGTGCCCCCAATAATAATGCCCCCAGTAGGTGCCTCCCAGTAATAATGCCCCCAGTAGATGGCCCCCAGTGAAAATGTCCCCCAGTAGCTGCCCCCAATAGATGACCCCCCAGTACTGATGCCCCCAGATATAATGCCCCCAGTAGTAATGCCCCCCCCCCCCAGTAGTAATGCCCCTTGTTGATGCCACCCCAGTAGTAATGCCCCCGCTGCATTAAGAAAAAAAACATACTTACCAAGCCCCGTTCCCGCGCCGCTGCAGTCCTCCTCCTCCCTGGGCGTCCGCTCCTCAGTAAGCACTATGAGAGAGACGTCATGACTGACGTCTCTCCCATAGCGCACACTGCACAGTGACAGCGCCGGAAGCCGGAGCTCAGTACTGAGCTCCTGCCTCCGGCTGCCGCTGTGCAGGGAGACGGGCGCCCGCTGGTAACACAATCTCAGCGGGCGCCCGTCATCTCCCTGCGCGGGGGGGGATGGGACACACGGAGGCCGCAAATGACAGGGGGGGCACGGGCCCGAGTGCCCCCCCCCTGGATCCGCCACTGACCCTTGTACATTTCCACTGATGGGATTCCTCATTTTCAGCTGAATAACCTTTAACATAGAGACTTTATCTCATGTGGAAATAACTACAGGAAAATAGCAGCATAAATATAAAAGTATTACTACGGAACTTTCATCAATTGGTTCATATTAATTCCTTATTTTGCATCAGTGACATACCCGTAATTTGGTGATTTTTTACTAATTAACTATAATTGTATTTATGAATGCATCCAATATATGAGTATATATATTTTTAAAAAATTTGGTATAAATAAATATTGTTTATATATGATAAATTAGCGCTCTCTATTTTATCTAGTTGTCTATTGTGAATAAGTACAGAATATTTATCTGGGAGCTGCTTTTTTTTTCTAGAAACAATTTCTCTTATCCAGATTTATCTATTAATTGCGCCTGATTAGCTTTTTCTAAGGGAAATTATACTCTGGAGTTGATATTTATTTGTTTAACCTAGGTAATTGCCTAGGGCATTTTGAATGCCTAGAGGCATTCCAAGCCTAAGGCTAGCTGTATACTGCACCGACCCCACCCCCCCTGGTATCCGCACACACCAACTCCCCTGCAGCTCATACTCCCGGCACCTCACACCACTCCGGCACCCAGTCCCAAACCTCCACTGTATACTCCGGTCAGGCACTGCTCTGCTTCCTGCATGCCGCTGTCTCAGCCCCAGCTCCCCAGTCATACTTGTCCCGCCCGGTTCCCCTAATGTGCCCTGTGTTGAGCTGACACTGAGCGGCTACAATGGAGCTGACACTGAGCTGAAGGGGACATGCGGCTGCTGCAGGAGCGCCAGTTGATTGGAAGATGAAAGAAGTCAAGAGGTTGACACCCAGGTGCGTGCTGCGCAGGGAAGGGGGGGGGGTTATGGGGTGTGTATGTGGTGGGACAGTGGGAGTAGGGGTAGAGAATTATGGTGTGTATATGAGGGAACAGGGGGAATAGGATGTGTGTGGTGGGTAGAGGGTTATATGTGGGAGGACTAGTGTGTGTGAGGTGAGGGTAGAGGGTTATGGAGGATATGTGAGGAGACAAGGTGACTAGAGTGCAGGGCCGGACTGCCCATCTGGCAAATGCCAGAAGGACCGATGATCTGGTGGGCCGGTCCTGTCACACAGACCCGGGAAGGCCATGCGTAGAAATATGGGTGTGTGCCGTGAGTCTGAGCCCCCTGACTCGCTGCATGCCCCGTGAGCAGTGTCCACACGCCCCTTTCACATTGCTCGTGCGCCAGGGCCAAAAAGCAGCCTCAGTCCATTTCTGCTAGGGTGCGTGAGGGGTAGAGGGATGCTGTAAGAGGTGTATGTGGAGGGACAGGGGTAGTAGGGTGTGGGAAGTATAGGGGTATAGAGATAGAGGTTGGGTATGGGGAGATAGGGGGTGTATGTGGACTGTGGGAGATTATGGGTAGTAAGGTGTGTATGCATGGGATAAGGGGTGTGGGGGGGTTGTATGGAGTTGTGGGATAGATTACTGGGTTAGAGGCAGAACTAGTGGTGGTCCAGCCAGTGCATTGCACCGGAACCCGTCGCAATGAAGGTGATGGGATTATTACATAGGGGGAACCAACAAATATCTTGCCCAGAGCATCAAATTTGTTAGTGCCGGCTCTGCTTGCAGGCGTTCCTTGGATTGGTGGTCCGGGACAAATTGAAATTATTTATGGTCGATGTAGACAAAACCAGTGCTAGTGGCAGTCAGTCATAAAATATGTGGACAAACAGAAGCAAATTTTGTCCCTCACCACACAATTAAACTTATGGATGACAAATAAACACAATTTACTTAATTTAAAATTTCTTTCTAAGTTTCTCAATATGAAACTTTTGGCCTAGGGGTGCCCTGAAAACAATTCTGATACTCTACGGTGCCGTGATTCAAAAGCATTTGGGAACCACTGCCATACAGTAATACACGGATTTAAAGAATGATTTCAGTTTCGACAAATTAAGGGTCCATTTTGAAAGAACATTAGTGGGAATGCCATTTGTATAATTTCTACCCTTTTAATATACAATATGCATACATTTGTAAGAATTTTTGCAGATGAAAGACTGTAAATTGAAAATGCCATCAAGTATGGTGGCACAATGGTCAGCAATGCTGCCTGAAAACGCTGGGGTAATGGATATGGTTCCAACCAGGACTTTATCTGTGTGCAATGTGTATGGATACCACTGCAGTGGACAGCTGTTTTTAAGTAATTCATTATCTCCTATAAAAACTATCTTTTGACATCACTAGTGCATTGTATCCTCGTCTTAATAGCACTACCAAAATTAGAAGATATGTCACCTAGTGGCAGAAGCGGGACTGGCTGTAGAGACAGAAGTAGGGCTGGCTGCAGAGCAACACAAGGGGTCTGGCTGCAGAGAGACAGAAGGGGGCTGGCTACAAAGAAACAGAAGGGTGACTGGATGCAGAGAGGCAGATGAGGACTGTCTGGGGAGACAGGAGGGGTACTGGCTGCAGAGAAACAGTGGGGGGGGGGCTGAATGCAGAAAAAGAGAAGGTAGGCTGGCTGCACACAGACAGATGGGGGGGCTTGCTGCAGAGAGACAGATGGGGGCTTGCTGCAGAGAGACAGAAGGGGGGCTGGATGCAGGGAGACTGAAGGGTGCTGGTTGGTTGAGTCAGTAGGGATGCTGGCTGGAGGGACAATAGAGGTGATGGCTGGAGGGACAAAAGGGGTGATAGCTGGAGGGACAGAAGGGTTGCTGGCTGGGGAGACAGAAAGGGTGCTGAGGGAACAGAAGGGATGCTGGCAGGGGAAACACTGGGGCAGGTTAAGATAGAAGGGGGTGAGCTGCCTGGAGGGCATTACTATCTATTTCGCCTCCATGCAACTGGTATGAACTTACGTCATTAATATTGCATGCTAGGCTTAGCCTGGCATATAAGCCTAACTTAAATTTCTGCAGCAGGGTACATTGGTTTCCACAGGGAAACATTGGGGTATAGAGTGGATCCAGATGCACCAACAGGTAAAGCTTTAACTGTCCCAGGATGCATAGGGGCCTCCTCTATAACCCCGCCTCCAGGTACTGTGAGCTCAGTTTTGAGTTGGTGCCTGCAGCAGCAGGTCACTGAACAGGGGGGCTGCACAGAGCAGCCCTGAAAGCTTTTCATGAAAGAAATTTGACTTTGCTAACTGGGCTGGCAGCACTGTAAGTCAGTGTGACATTCACAGCTGCAGCTCCATAACCTCCCAAGTGGCGCCACACACTCCCGCTGGCCTGGTTCCCGGGTACCTGTGACGGAGACTTCCCGACTTAGGCACGGTCGCAGACTGCTCTCCTGGATTGCGTGGCTGCTACGGGGAGGAGGTAAGAGGATCTCCTTGGTGGGATCCGCCATTAAATCGCGATCCGTCCACAGACAGGGGAGATGGACCGCAGCACTGGAGTGGACACTGTCACTGGGCAGGGACCCCACTAGACCACCAGGACATTCGGAGCACAGGTCAGGTGTACTAAGACCAGTTTAGTGAGGCTCCACAGTACCTGGGGAGGAAGACCAGCACAGGGGAGGCGGCGCTTGACCTGTAGTCCCTCCCCCGGCCCAGGGCATCATCTCCTGCAGATTTCCTGCCCTGGAGATGCCTCACTCTCCCTCATTCCCTCACAGAGACTCTGGGCACCATCTTACAGCAAGAGCAGCAGCAGGTCTCTGGGATTGTTGGGCAAGGGCTCCCATGTAAAGCCGACTGTGTACAGCGCTGTGTCTTTACATTCACTTGAGTATCCTACATGTCTTAGAGACAGCGTTAGTTGAGAAAAGGTGTACATTGCAGAGAATATATTGTACGAGTACTCTGCTATATCCTCCCTTCTGAGACCGCGCTGTGATATATATATATATATATATATATATATATATATATATGACAGGAAAAAAGGAAATTGGTGCCCAAAGGTTATTATAACCTATAAATACAGGGAACCCAGTGGGTTTCACAATTATCATTACTTTTAAAACATAAACATGAACTGTTCTTTCATAAAAAATGTATTAAAATGTACAGAAGCAAAGAAGCATGTCCATCATATTAAACAGACAAAATGATGTAATTTATCTTCGAATACTCCATCACTGAAGTTGGTAGAGGAATATCGGCAACTTAGTGCAGTAACTTTATTCTTCCCCGTATGATATTCAGAGATAACATCAAATATAACAACCCAACGTGTTTCGTCTAGTGACTAGACTTCATCAGGGGTATGTCTTTTGGTATTAACATCTATCAAAATGTAATCAATCAAAGTGGACAATCAGGATTTTTCAAAGAATAACTTCAGAGCATCACAAAAAAGGCTGCCGAGGCTTCAAGCTGGTATCATATATTCAACTGATCAGAATTCAGCTACTTCCTATGTTTCTAACTTTCAAAAGGAAGGTGAAAACAGCAAGATCCTGCCAAAAATGGACCTCATGGGTCAAATACAAGCGTGAAATATAGATACGGGTAAGATGTCCATACAGATTCACACAGGAAAAAACCTCTTTAGAAGGGAGGATTAAGTACATCAACTGCACTGAGCTTCCTCTTTTGTTTTTTGTGTGAAAGAAAACAGTTTGGAGCACCTTGAAAAAAACGCCTGTGAGGCGGTGAAACGTTGGTTGTGCCTAGCACTATGCTCGCATTTTTGATGCACTGAATGCATTTTGATATATAAAAGTTGCTTTTTTCTAAATCCGTGGAGTGCCGCCTGGTCCCTGAATAGGGAAATGACTTGCTGGTCTTAACCAAGGGGCTGTATTGTTTATAATTCTAATAGGAGGGCACCCCGGTGGCTGCTGATATAGAGAGTGCCTGCTATTTTCTTCTTGTTTTATATATATATATATATATATATATATATACACAGGTTGAGTATCCCCTATCCAAATATTCTGAAATACGGAAAATTCCGAAATACTGACTTTTTTGACTGAGAGTGAGATAGTGAAAACTTTGTTTTTTGATAGCTCAATGTACACAAACGTTGTTTAATACACAAAGTTATTAAAGATATTGTATTAAATGACCTTCAGGCTGTGTGTATAAGGTGTATATGAAACATAAATGAATTGTGTGAATGTAGACACACTTTGTTTAATGCACAAAGTTACAAAATATATTGGCTAAAATTACCTTCAGGCTGTGTGTATAAGGTGTATATGTAACATAAATGCATTCTGTGCTTAGACTTAGGTCCCATCACCATGATATCTCATTATGGTATGCAATTATTCCAAAATACGGAAAAATCCGATATCCAAAATACCTCTGGTCCCAAGCATTTTGGATAAGGGATACTCAACCTGTATATATATATATATATATATATATATATATATATAGTTCCACAGCAGCAGGCAGCACTCACAGAACTGGTTCAATCAGTAAAAGAGAAAAAGAGAAACAGACACGGAAACTAGTCCCTTGAAATCAAGGGACTAGTTTCTGTGTCTCTTTCTCACTTACTGATTGAACCAGTCCTGTGAGCACCGCCTGCTGCTGTGGAACTGTTGGTTAAGCCCTGCATGGGTCTGGAGGAGGGCACCCAGGCACGTTTCTGTGGGAGGTTGAGTGCCGGTTCTTACTACAGATAGATATATATATATATATATATATATATATATATACAAAGTTCCAAGAGTAACCACCAGAGGGATCAAACTCAGATAGACCAGCACACTGCTTGAATGAAAAACGTTTTACTTGTTTCAAAAGAAGTGCAAACTAAAATAGCAAGCATATGGCACACACATCTATAGCAGCATATATGTATGAATAGTGGATACTTAACATCCCGACAGCTGTTTCGAATATCTTCTTCAGGGGAATGAGTAAAGTGTCATAGTGCCGACCACTGCACACACTGCAGTGTCAGTTTTCAAAGTGTCTTGTGCCTAATGAGCCTGCCACATCAATGCAATTTATTAGTGTGAGAAGTGCTTACCTGGGAACTGTTTCCCCCGCCCGGTCACACGTGGACGCATCTGACGTCATCCAGAAGCGCCGCCCAAGGACGCGCTCAGGAAGTGGCATCAGGGGAAGGACATACCCGCTACACCCCCCATGTGAAACACCAGGAGGAGCCGGCCAGCCATCCCCCACACGGAAGTGAATACCTCCGAGAGTGCGACCACGTGACCCATGTCATAACAGACGCTCAGTAAATGACAACATGCGGGAGGCGACCGATCAGTCAAGAGTCCAAAAACCCGGAACCAAAAGGACACCATCCCAATTCCCGGGGGAGGAGAAAAAGTTCCCAGGTGTAAAAATACAAATCATAAATGAATAAGTAACTACACAAACAAATAATATGTAAATGTTGGGCACATGGAGCGTACTCATGGTCAATCAAGAATGTATCAAATAACCTTAGGTAAGTACCGGTTTTTACAAATTAACAATCAATAACCCTAAAAAAGTGTGGCCTCACCTAATAAAGGATAGATCCACAGCTCCATGTGTACCACTGAATAATACATAATAAACAACACATATATATGCATGGACATAATCTAAATAAAAATACAACCTGTTAGAACTATTAAATCTCAGGTAATGGACCCCCATGCAATATCATAAAAAGGTCAAGGTTCACATGTGTTATAAAGAAACACAAAAAGCACCGGAGGCAAGAATTACAAGGGGGGTCGGAGATAACTATTTTCAATTTGTCAGATTATACTCCCACTGCAGCAGAAATGTCTGTGTTATCAAAAGGACTTACCTTCGTTCAAACCTATAAGCAGAATGAATTCGACTGTGAGGTTGAATTATATAGGTTTTTCCGTCAACTTAAACTTAAGGACTATTTCTCTAAAAAGGGCAGCACTTCTGCTAAACGAAGTCACTTTAGAGCTCCCAGTAATTTTGATCCACCCTCTACTAATTCGGCTATTGAGGTATTCATGCGATTGGTTAAGAAAGACGTTCTGCCCTGCATCAATAATATCAAAATTAAGAACTTCAATATGACGAAATCAGAGAGGTCAGCAACTAAGACTTTGCGAAATAACACCGGCATTATCAAACACCCCGCCGATAAAGGTGGGGGTGTGGTATTGCTGAATCGAACTGACTATGTCGATGAAGTTAATCGACAACTAGCCAACACGCAATGTTATAAACAGTTGCGTTTTGATCCAACTGACAACTTCAAACGTGACGTAGATTCAATCATTGGAATTGGTGTGTCTAACAATTGGATAGATGAACAAACGGCTAAATTTCTGACACAGGAATTTCCTCGAATTCCATTGATCTATATTTTGCCCAAAGTTCACAAGTGTTTGAACAAACCCCCTGGAAGACCGATTATATCCTCCAGGGGATCTCTATGTCAAACGCTGTCTCAGTTTGTAGATTTTTATCTACAGCCGGTGGTACAATCTACGTCTTACTTTATTAAAGATACTTCAGATTTCTTGAACAAATTGAACTTAGTTGGCCCACTACCTGACGGATGCATACTGGTGACACTAGATGTCACCAGTTTATACACCTGCATCAATCACCTTGAGGGTATAGAGGCCACCAGGGCCGCAATTTCCTCCAGTCCACAGTATGAGGGTCCACCGATTGAATTTTTGTTACTTTTGTTGGACTTTATTTTACATAAAAATTATTTTTTGTTTGAAAATTATTTTTATTTGCAATTACAGGGCACTGCGATGGGGTCCAATGTGGCCCCATCGTATGCCAATTTGTTTATGTTTCAGTATGAAAAAAAATCACATCATGGCAGATAGAGAATTCTCATTATTTATTACGTTTTATGTCCGATTTATTGATGACCTTTTCATGCTGTGGACTGGGGGTGAAACCAAATTGCTGCAATTCATTGCCAAATTGAACCTTTTACCAGGGTCAATCAGGTTCACATGTGTTTATGATTTTGTTTCTATTAATTTTTTGGACGTCACTATTAAATTGCAAAATGGGTCATTTACCACAGAGGTGTTTAGAAAACCTACCGACAGGAATTCCTTATTGCTAGCAATGAGCTTTCATCCGCAACCCTTGAAGAGGGGTTTACCCTTTTCGCAACTTGTACGAGTAACACGAATAACCTCTGATGACGGAATATTACCAGGTGCTCTGGCTGATATGGGTAATAAATTCATTGAGGTACAAGAAGCAATCTCTAAATGTTTGAAGATCGGCCGGACAGAACTGATGAGATCTAAAACTAGAGACAATGAACTTGAACGACTAGTCTTCTCTAGTACATATTCTATTGCTTCTGGTGTCACAAGACGGGCCATCCCAAAATATTGGCATATTTTGCAGGCAGATCCGACGATGGGTGAATTTTGTGGCAATTTACCGTTGTTTAGCTACAAACGTAGCTCAAATCTCAAGGATCAGATTACTTACTCTGACATAGTGCCGATGTCACAACATGGAAGCGGTTGGTTACAACTGAAACCAGGAGCACACAAATGTGGCTCCTGTGTTAATTGCAAGCATATGCACACAGGCAGCAGTTTTCTACATCCAACCAAGGGCAACACGTTTCGATTGAAACATCGCATGACATGTGAAAAAGATATGTGATTTATGTGATCCAATGCCCCTGCAAAAAACTGTATGTTGGAAAGACAATCAGAATGCTGAAAGAGCGTATAGCCTTGCATCGCTCTTCAATTAAAAAGGCGTTCACCAAAGTTTAAAGTTCAACACCACCAGTCGTAAAGCATTTTGTTTTCCATGGACACCACATTAAAGATCTATTATTTATGCCCATTGATCATGTACCTCCTCTTAAGAGAGGCGGTGATCGCCACAAACTGTTATTACAAATAGAGTGCCGGTGGATTCGTTGCCTGGATACCCTTACACCAGCTGGTCTCAATGAAGATTTTTCTTTTGTGCCATTTTTGTAATAAGATCTTGGTGACTTATTTAGTGTTTTCCTTTTTTTCCCTTTTTTTTCCTTTTCTTCTTTTTCTTTATAACACATGTGAACCTTGACCTTTTTATGATATTGCATGGGGGTCCATTACCTGAGATTTAATAGTTCTAACAGGTTGTATTTTTATTTAGATTATGTCCATGCATATATATGTGTTGTTTATTATGTATTATTCAGTGGTACACATGGAGCTGTGGATCTATCCTTTATTAGGTGAGGCCACACTTTTTTAGGGTTATTGATTGTTAATTTGTAAAAATCGGTACTTACCTAAGGTTATTTGATACATTCTTGATTGACCATGAGTACGCTCCATGTGCCCAACATTTACATATTATTTGTTTGTGTAGTTACTTATTCATTTATGATTTGTATTTTTACACCTGGGAACTTTTTCTCCACCCCCGGGAATTGGGATGGTGTCCTTTTGGTTCCGGGTTTTTGGACTCTTGACCGATCGGTCGCCTCCCGCATGTTGTCATTTACTGAGCATCTGTTATGACGTGCGGGACCTGGCGACATGGGTCACGTGGTCGCACTCTCGGAGGTATTCACTTCCGTGTGGGGGATGGCTGGCCGGCTCCTCCTGGTGTTTCACATGGGGGGTGTAGCGGGTATGTCCTTCCCCTGATGCCACTTCCTGAGCGCGTCCTTGGGCGGCGCTTCTGGATGACGTCAGTTGCGTCCACGTGTGACCGGGCGGGGGAAACAGTTCCCAGGTAAGCACTTCTCACACTAATAAATTGCATTGATGTGGCAGGCTCATTAGGCACAAGACACTTTGAAAACTGACACTGCAGTGTGTGCAGTGGTCGGCACTATGACACTTTACTCATTCCCCTGAAGAAGATATTCGAAACAGCTGTCGGGATGTTAAGTATCCACTATTCATACATATATGCTGCTATAGATGTGTGTGCCATATGCTTGCTATTTTAGTTTGCACTTCTTTTGAAACAAGTAAAACGTTTTTCATTCAAGCAGTGTGCTGGTCTATCTGAGTTTGATCCCTCTGGTGGTTACTCTTGGAACTTTGTGTATCATTTCTCTGACCTGGCACCGGCCTCAATCATATTTGAAAGTGTGAAGCGGCTTCTTCTGTGGATTTTCTATATATATATTTATATATATATATATATATATATATATATATATATATATATATATACAGTGGGGAGAAAAGGATTTGGACAGCCACCGATTGTGTAAGTTGACCCACTTAAAAAGATGAGAGAGGTCTGCAATTTCCATCATAAGTACACTTCAACTGTGAGAGACAGAATCTGAAAGAAAAAAAAATCAGGAAATCACATTGTATGATTTTTTTTAAACAATTTACTTGTATATTCTTGTGGAAAATAAATATTTGGACACCTACCAAGCAGCAAAAGTTCTGGCTCTCACAGACCTGTTACTTCTTCTTTAAAAAGCTCTTCTATCCTCCACTCATCTGTATTAATAGCACCTGTTTGAACTGGTTATCTGTATAAAAGACACCTGTCCACACCCTCAAACAGTCGGACTGCTACCTCTCCACCATGGCCAAGACCAGAGAGCTGTCTAAGGACACCAGGGACAAAATTGTAGAGCTGCACAAGGCTGGGATGAGCTACTCGACAATAGGCAAGCAGCTTGGTGAGAAGAGATCAACTGTTGGCACAATTATTAAAAAATTGAAGAAATACAAGATCACTGACAATCTCCCTCGACTTGGGGCTCCATGCAAGATCTCACCTCGTGGGGTATCAATGATCTTGAGAACGGTGAGGAATCAGCCCAGAACTACACGGGGGGACCTGGTCAATGTCCTCAAGAGATCTGGGTACCACAGTCACAAAGGTTACCATTAGTAACACACTATATCATCATGGATTGAAATCCTGCAGCACCCGAAAGGTCGCCCTGCTTAAGCCAGCACATGTCCAGGCCCGTCTAAAGTTTGCCAGTGACCATCTGGATGATCCAGAGGAGGATTGGGAGAATGTAATGTGGTCAGATGAGAGCAATATCGAACTATTTGGTATAAACTCCACTTGCCGTGTTTGGAGGGAGAAGAATGATGAATGGCATCCCAAGAACACCATACCCACTGTGAAGCATGGGAGTGGAAACATCATGCTTTGGGGCTGCTTTTCTGCAAACGGGACAGGACGACCGATCCGTATTAAGGAGAGGATGAATGGGGCCATGTATCATGAGATTTTGGCCAAAAACCTCCTTCCCTCAGTAACAGCATTAAAGATGTAACGTGGCTGGGTCTTCCAGCATGACAATGACCCCAAACACACCGCCCAGGCAACTTAGTAGTGGCTCCGGCAGAAGCATTTCAAGGTACTGGAGTGGCCTAGCCAGTCTCCAGACCTCAACCCAATAGAAAATCTGTGGAGGGAGTTGAAAGTCCGTGTTGCCCGGTGACAGCCCCAAAACATGACAGATCTAGAGAAGATCTGCATGCAAGAGTGGGAAAAAATACCTACTACAGTGTGTGCAAACCTGGTCAAGAACTACAGGAAACGTTTGACCTCTGTAATTGCCAACCGAGGTTATATTACAAAGTATTGAGTTAAACTTTTTGATTGTCCAAATATTTATTTTCCGCAAGAATATACAAATAAATTGTTTAAAAATCATACATTGTGATTTCCTGGGTATTTTTTTTTCAGATTCTGTCTCTCACAGTTGAAGTGTACCTACTGTATGATGAAAATTACAGACCTCTCTCATCTTTTTAAGTGGGTCAACTTGCACAATTGGTGGCTGTCCAAATACTTTTTTGCCCCACTGTATCGATAGATAGATAGATAGATAGATAGATAGATAGATAGATAGATAGATAGATAGATAGATAGATAGATAGATATACATACTGTATGTGTATATATATATATATATATATACATATATAAATATATGTGTAGATAGATAGATAGATAGATAGATAGATAGATAGATAGATAGAAGTCCAGTGCAGCATTATTGTGATATAATTTCTGCATTGCATGTGACTGTGTGCCTGTATCTGCTGTGTGATTTAATTTTCAGTGTTTCCCAGATATATATCAACAGCAAAAGATTAAAGAAGGAGAGTATAGGCCCTTTAAAGGACAAACTTAATATAAAATGATAACAACATAGCGGATACATTAAACGAGTTTCATCGGTATTTACAATAGAGGACCAGATGCATGAACTAACACCAAACCCCAACAAGGGTAATGATCCACTACTTAGTGCTTATTTAAGTGAGGAGGAAGTCTGTGAGCAATTGACAAAAATTAAGATTAATAAGCAGAGGCGTCACTAGGGTTGGTGTCACCCGGTGTGGTAACTCATGGTGTCACCCCCCTATGGACCATACGGCGCGTGCTCGCAAAGTAAGATGCAATCGCATCCAGCTTATGCGAACACCTCTGCCTGATTTGACAGGCAGAGGAGTTCACGGGGTGGCGATGCGGCGTTGTGGGGATATCAACTCGGCATTGTGGGGGAATGCCGTCATAAATGGAGATGAGTTCGGGGCGTCCAAGTGACATCACACGCGGATGCTGCGATTGGAAACATGGCGGCGTGCTACCCTAAATCATCGATGCGATCACAATTGTATTGCGATTGCATCACTGGCCGCCAATAGCACACAGAATGAGCCAAAATTCACATTATGCCACACGGAATGAGCCAAAATTCACATGAAATGAGCCAAAATTCACATTATGCCACACAGTATGGATCAAAATTCACACGAAATGAGCCAAATTAACATTGTACCACACGGAATGAGCCAAAATTCACATTATGCCACACGGAACGAGCCAAAATTCACATTATGCCACACAGTAGGAGGCCGCAATTCAGGGACAGGGAGAGTGACAGAGGGACAGGGAGAGTGACAGAGGGACATAGGGACAGGGAGAGTGACAGCAGGGACATAGGGACAGGGAGAGTGACAGCAGGGGACAGCAGGGACATAGGGACAGGGAGAGTGACATCAGGGACATAGGGACAGGGAGAGCGACAGCAGGGACAGGGAGATAGACAGCAGGGACATAGGGACAGGGAGAGTGACAGAGAGAGGGCCAGCAACGAAATACAGAAGGGAGAGAGAAAGGCAGCAGTGTAAGATTACCTTATCAGCAGCAGCGGTGTGGAGGAGGCAGGTGATTGGCGGCATAGCATTTGTTACTTTTAACAAATTACAAAATACACTGGTACTTTATGGCCTTTTTTTACTCACAGAGGGACGGGGTAAAAACGGGAGGACTAGCATGGCATCCAGGGCAGCGGAAGGCTAAAGTAAAAAATGGGAGCATCCCACTAAATGCAGGAGGGTAGGCAAGTCTGGTATAAACATTTAAAAAAAAAGTCACATATGGAAAAAAAGATAGAGTAAAATACACATACCTATTAAAACTAAACACCAGATAAAACAAACAAAATAGTTCAGGCAAAATCCCAGCTCCAAACCCCCCCCCTCTCTCTCTCCTGGTTATAATCAATTCACTCACCATGAGACTATGCACTCTTTCTCTTCAGCCTACTCCTCCTAGCAGTACAAACTCAATCTTTCCGCACCAGGTCACCTCACTCTCCCTCCCAACAGCAAGCAGCTCCCAATGTGCTGGAGGACAGTGGGAGGGATCTGTTGCTGCTGTCGCTGCCGCGCCCGCAGTGCACGAAGTCAGCTCTGCTCAGTGCAGCATCGGTGCCCGCGGTGCGAGGCCGGCAATCAAGCTCCGCCCCTCATCGCGTCCGAAGTCGGCGGGGGTGAGGGGGCTTGGTGCCGCGGAGGGAGGGTGATGCTGCCGCTGCGGATGTGGATGAGATGGGGGTGCAGGGGTGCAGCCCTTTTAGGTGTCACCCTATTGAAGGATGACACCTGAGTGCGGGCCGCACCCCCCGCACCCCTCATGACGCCACTGTCAATAAGTCACCTGGTCCAGACGGTATTCATCCAAGGGTTCTCATGGAGCTACACTCCTAATTAGCAAGACCTCTATTTTTAATCTTCAATGATTCACTTACATCAGGCATGGTTCCCAAAGACTGGCATATAGCGGAAGTAGTGCCAATCTTCAAAAAGGGAAGTAAAGCTGAACCAGGCAATTATAGACCAGGTAGTCTTACATCTATAGTGGGGAAAGTCCTAGAAAGCATTCTGAGGAATAGTGTACAGAAGATCCTTGAAGCCAAAAAGATTATTATTAGGAACCAACAGGATTTGTGAAGGATAGATCATGTCAAACAAACTTACTAGGCTTTTATGAAACAGTTAGCGCAAACCTTGATCAGGGTAAGGCGGTAGATGGAATATTTTTAGACTTTGCTAAAGCTTTCGATACAGTGCCACACATGAGACTTATCTATAAGTTACAAGAATTAGGGCTAGGAAGCACAATATGCACTTGCGTTAGTAACTGGTTAGATAATAGGGATCAGCGCGTTGTGGTAAATGGAACTTTTCAAATTGGACTGAAGTTCTAAGTGGTGTGCTACAAAGTTCTGTTCTCGGATCACTATTGTTCAACATTTTCATTAACGATCTAGCAGAAGGTCTAGAGAGCATGGTGTAAATTTTTGCAGACGATACCAAACTATGTAAGGTTATAAATTCGGAGAGGGACGCTGAGTCTCTCCAGAATAATTTATTTAAACTGGAATCATGGGCAGCAAAATGGAGAATGAGGTTTAATACAGACAAGTGTAAGGTAATGCACCTTGGTAGCAAAAACAAAAATAACACCTACATACTTAATGGGGTGATTTTTGGGGACTCCGTACTGGAAAAAGATTAAGGTGTTCATATAGATAACAAACTTAGCAGCAGCACACAATGTAGGATAGCGGTAAAAAAAGCAAATAAGGTACTAGCATGCATAAAGAGGGGTATTGATGCAAGGGATGAGAGTGTTATACTCCCATTATATAAAGCCCTAGTGAGGCCCCATCTGGAATACTGCACACAATTTTGGGCACCCTACTACAAAAAGGATATCCTGGAACTAGAAAAGGTCCAGAGGTGAGCGACCAAACTAATTAAGGGGATGGAGACGCTGGAATACCAGGAAAGACTTGCTAGGCTTGACATCTTCACACTAGAAAAGAGGAGATTAAGCAGGGACATGATCAACATTTATAAATATTTAAGGGGACAATACACAGAGCTTTCAGGGGATCTGTTTTTGTTGAGACCAGCACAGAAAACACGTGGACACCCACTTAGGTTAGAGGAGAGGAGATTTCGTACACAGAGGCAGAAAGGTTTTTTCACAGTAAGGACAATACGAGTTTGGAATTCCCTGCCTGAGAAAGTAGTAATGGCAGACTCGGTCAATACTTTTAAGAATGGCCTAGATAAATTCCTAATGGAAAAGGCTATACAGGGTTATGGTGGATAGATCATGAACCATAGTTATAATAAAATGAGGAAATACAACACAACGGCCGACTTTATCAAACAGATAAAATTACTCCTGAAAATAATACAGAGTAGGAGAACACAAAGAGGTTGAACTCGACGGACGGATTGTCTTTTTTCAACCTCACAAACTATGTAACTATGTAACTATATCTGTCACTATAGTCTGTACCCTGGACTAGGTGCGTTTGGGTCAAACAATATAGTTGTACACAGGGTTTATCTATATACCTATATAAGTATATTACTCCTGTGTTACAGTCACATTATACCCTGTCTTATTCCACAGGTTATTGTATTTGTCTCGCTATATTATCGTACTGTGTAAGTCCAATTGTTTACATTGTGCAATGTCTAACAAAAAGGGCAGCAAATCTACGGAAACTCCTGCAACATGCAGAGCATGTTCCGCGGATTTATCAGAGGGGGGAATATTGCATGATGGTCTCTGTACTGCTTGTCATGCAACTCCCAGTCAGTCCGCAGGCCCTGCACTAAGTCAGGAGCCACCATGGGCAGCATTCACTACCCTGCTGGGTACTCTAGGGAAGCGCACCCTATGGAACTGTCTGTGAAATTTGTTTAACCAACTTCAACGACTAACAACAACATATCCTTCAAATCACAGATGAGGAGGATTCCACAGCTGTTAAAAAAACCTGATAAGTTTAAACAGCAGAAGGTGGTTAAAACTGTATTACCCCATTCTGATCATTTAGTGGACGGAAGCCTTGGTCTAATCCAGGGAAAAAATTCCCTATTCCCAAAAAGGCTTTTGCTCGCTAACCTTTCCCTGCAGAGTTGTGTAACAGATGGTAGACTCCACCGCTGGTGGATTCTCATGTCACCCGCCTAGTGGTGTCATCCACTCTGCCTGTCACCACTGTCACCTCACTGAGGGAGCCGACAGATAAGCGTGTTGAGGTATGCCTGAAATCTATATACTCCCCTACAGGGGCTGTTCATAGGCCCACTATAGCTGCCTCATGGGATGCAAAAGGTATTGAGGCGTGGGTTCAGGCGTTAGAGGAAGAGCTGCCCAAGGATATCTCTGAAACTGCCGGGCAATACCTGTCTCATATTACCACCACTGCATCTTATTACATTTAAGAAGCGTCCTCCAAGGTAGGAGTATTGGCAGCCAAGGCGTCGGTTACGTCTGTCCTGGCGCGCCGCATACTGTGATTGAGGTCGTTTAAAGTGGACTTGGACTCAAAGAAGACTTTGGAAGTCCTCCCCTTCACTGAGGACATTTTGTTTGGGGAAGACCTAAATAAAATTGTGTCTGACCTGGCAGCTGCTAAAACAACTTTTCTCCCCACTACTAATCCTTCTCAGAAGGCAAAAAGTACCACTTTTCGCTCCTTTCAGCCTCAAGAGAAGGTGAAAGTTCAGTCGTACCCTAGACAATCTTGCATTTCCTAAGCCTCCAAACCCAAGGCGAAGCAGTCTTGGGCAGCCCGTCAGCCTGCTGCAAAACATGACAAGCCTACTGCATGAGGGGGCGAGCCTCCCCCTGGGGGACCCCAGGGTGGGAGGTTGACTTCTACAGTTCGCCCAGGTCTTGCTCACGACCACTTCAGATGCTTGGGTACTGGAAGTTGTCTCTCACAGGTATGCTGTCTCATTCAAGAGATGTCTCCCTCACCACTGCTGCACAATGGCTCTCCCGTCTGATCCATTGAAAGCACAGTCTCTACAAATGGTTGTAAGTTCCCTCCTGAGTACTGCAGTAGTTGTGCCGGTTCGTCAGCCCCAGAGGGGCAAAGGTTATTACTCGACCCTGTTTCTGGTCCCGAAACCCAATGGGTCCTACCGGCCTATACTCAACCTCAATTCTTTGAACAAGTTTGTGAGAGAGTCCAAGGTTTGTATGGAAATGCTGTGCTTAATAGTTCTGGCTATGGAACCGGAGACTATATGGTATCCCTGGATATACAGGATGCGTATCTGCATATTCCTATTGCCATCTTGCATCTGCAGTTCCTGCGGTTTGCTATTGGTGATCTTCACCACCAATTCCAGGCTCTGCCATTTGGACTGGATACGGACCCTCGGATCTTCACCAAGGTCATGGTCATGATGACGGCCAACTTCCATCACCAAGGAATCAGAATCCTCTCATACTTGGCCGACCTACTGATTCTGGCAAGCTCACACAAAGTTCTTCTCAGTCATCTACAACTGACGGTGACTTTCCTGCAAGCCCACGGGTGGATAATAAATTGGAAAAAGTCTTTGCTGGTCCCAGCTCAGAGCATGGTGCACCTAGTGGAACTTTTGGAAACACACAGTCAGAGACTGTTCCTGTCTCCAGACAAGGTCTTGAAACTTCAGGGCGGGATAAGGCACTTCATTCATCACCCCGGAATGTCGATACACTCAGCGATGCAAGTTCTTGACCAGATGGTGTCGTCCTTCGACATGGTAGCATACGCTCAATTTCACTCTCGTCATCTGCAACGGTTGATCCTATCCAAGTGGGACGGCCTACCTCATCGGATCAGATACCAAATAGTCTATTTGACTCCGGAGGTTTGTCTGTCGCTGTCCTGGTGGCTATAGGACCATCGATTGAGCATGGGCCATCCATTCTGGATCCTCAACTGGGTCCTACTGACAACGGACGCCAGTCTTCGGGAATTGGGAGAGGTGTTAGAGCAACACTTGTTTCAGGGTCATTGCACCAGGGAAGAATCACTACTTCTGATCAATGGGGGTAATTATGACCTGATCGCTAGGCTGCATTTTCTCACAGCCTGCGATCAGGTCTGAACTGCGCATGCGTATGCACTGCAATGCGCAGGTGCGTCGGACAACTGCACCGCATCGGTGCATAGCGACGGGATGGTGCGGAAAAAGCGATCTCACAGGCGATCACAAGGAGATTGACAAGAAGAGGGCATTTGTGGGTGGCAACTGACTGTTTTTAAGGAGTGTCAGGAAAAACGCAGGAGGGACCAGGCGTTTGGAGGGAGGGATTCTGACATCAGCTCCAGCCTCGATCATCGCAGCAGCTGAGTAAGTCCCGGGCTGAGCAGAAACTGTACAAAATTATGTTTGTGCAGTTCTGCAACACCTCCACACAGCTAATACCCTCCCCCTGTATGCGGCAACTACCTGATCACAGGGATGCAAAAAACGCACCCTAGCGATCAGGTCTGAATTACCCCAATATTCTGGAGCTGAGGGCTGTGTTCAATGCACTGTCTCTTGCCCTGCCTCTGATATGGAACAGGCCTGCTCAGCTACTTTCAGACAACACCACAACAGTGGCTTACATAAACCATCAGGGCAGCACTCGAAGCTGCATGGCAATGTTGAGGGGTGTCCAAAATCCTATGTTGAAAGGTACGCCATATACCAACTTTCGGCAGTGTTCATTCCAGGTGTCCTGAACTGGGAAGCGGACATCCTCAGTCACCAGGACGTTCACTCCGGAGAGTGGAGCCTTCATCTCGAAGTCTTCCAACTCCTGGTAGACAGATGGGGTCTGCCAGATGTGGACCTCTTGGCGTCTCGACACAATCACAAGGTTCCAGTCTTCGGATCAAGGAACAAGGATCCTCAGGCAGCGTTCGTGGATGCGCTGGCAGTTCCGTGGAACTTTCAGCTGCCTTACATATTCCCTCTGGTGTCACTCCTGCCCAGGGTACTGCGGGGGATGCGGTCAAGATGCCGCCGGCCGGAATCCCGGCGGTCAAAATACAGACACCGGAATCCCGACCGCCACAATCCCGACATATTCTCCCTCCGTGGGTGTCCACGACACCCATAGAGGGAGAATATAATAGTGTGCCGAGCATAGCGAGGCACCGTGCCCACAGCGTGGCGAGCGAAGCGAGCCCGCAAGGGGCTGCGTTCCGCTCGCCACCCCTGTCGGGATTGTGTGGTCGGGATTCCGGCGTCGGTATTTCGACCGCCGGGATTCCGGCCGGCGGCATTTAGTACTGATCCCTACTGCGGAAGTTCAAGCAAGAAGGAGGAATGCTAATTCTAGTCTCTCCAGCGTGGCCCAGACAGCACTGGTTCTCAGACCCACAGGGTCTGTCGACAGAGCATCCCATTTTACTTCCTCAACGTCCATACCTCCTCGTACAGGGCCCTTGTCTGTACCCGGACCCGGCCAGACTGGCCTTGACAGCATGGCTCTTAAAGCATCACTCCTAAGGACCAAAGGATTTACTAAGGTGGTTATTCAGACTATGCTGAAGGCCCGCAAACTGGCCTGTGCCCGGATTTATTACAGGGTTTGGCATTCTTACTTCACCTGGTGTCACGATCCTGACTATAGTTCTTATATTTGGTGACTTACCCCTGCCATCTGTCCTGGATCCTGTGTCTCTTTGCTCATTGGGATAAACAGCTTGTCAGTACCATGAGTTTCCTGAGTGCAGAGTTAACGAGCTCCACCTGTGGTGATTAATCTTCTGTGTGAATCTGAATTCAGCAATCTGAAGTTTAGGCCTAAAAGCCAGCATCCTCTGTTCATTTGCAGAAGTTCAGGCTTCAGTGTTTTTTTGGCCTGCTAGGCCTCACTCAACATCAGAGTCTAGTCTAGAGTACTCACGTGACAGTGACTGTTCACCTGACCCAGAGCTGTCCAATCCTGTGCCAGCCTGAGACTCTCTGAATCACCTGACACTGCTCACCATTCACCAAGGACCAGGAAGTATAAGTCAAGAGACTTGAGTTGGAGACTCTGCCAGTTCATTGTGTCACACACAGCTCTGTGTGAGCTCTGAAACTGAGCTCCCTAAAGGTAACACGTGTACTTCGATTCCTGTAAAACTCTGCTCTTTTGCTACCCAGTCTGGACTACAGTTGTGTTACCATTGATATCCAGTATTTCTACAGTTCCATCTTAAAGACACAGCTGCAGTATTCAACAGCCTCATCTTAAAGCCACAGCTGCAGTATTTTTAAGTCTCATTCTTCAGTCTCATCTTAAAGCCACATCTGCAGTATTCTACATTCTCATCTTAAAGCCACAGCTGCAGTATTATTCAGTCTCATCTTAAAGCCACAGCTGCAGCATTCTTCAGCCTCACCTTAAAGCCACAGCTGCAGTATTTTTCAGTCTCATCTTAAAGCCACAGCTGCAGTATTCTACAGTCTCATCTTAAAGCCACAGCCGCAGTATTCTTCAATCTCGTCTTAAAGCCACAGCTGCTGTGTTCTTCAGCCTTGTCTTAAAGTCACAGCCACAGTCATTGTTCTACTTTCAGTTGCGTTTCCAGTTATATCCGGTACCAGCCCGGATTACAGTTGCGTTCCAGTGAACCGGTGCAACAGCCTGGTTCACAGTGCAGTTCCCAGTCTCACCTGTAACCAGCCCGGTTCTCAGTCTCACCAGTAACCAGTCCGGTTCTCAATCTCGCCAGTAACCAGCCCAGTTATGCGCTTTACTACAAAGATGCTTAGACTTGGGTCTTTGTCTGGCCTCCCTCAAGGTTCACATATCTGCCTTGTCGGTATGGTTTCAGCGCAAGATTCAGCCTCCCTATGTCCCTCCAGTGGCTCCATGGGGCCTGTCTATTGTATTGAAAGCCCTTCAGGAGTCTCCATTACAGCCTCTTGAATCAGTGGACCTCAAATGGCTCACGGCAGTAGTACTGTTCTTGCTGGCTATTGCCTCTGCAAGAAGGGTTTTGGACTTAAGTGCTTTGTCCTGTCATCCGCCCTTTCTGATTTTCCACCTTGACAGGACGGTTCTCCGAACCAGGCCCGGTAACTTACCGAAGGTTGTGTCATCTTTTTACCAGAACCAAGAGATTGTGGTCCCGGCCTTTATCTCATCAGACCTCTCGGCTAAAGAACGGTATTTAGATGTGGTTAGGGCTCTCCGTGTCTATGTGGACAGGACTGCCTCTATAAGATGGTCTCATGCCCTATTTGTCCTCTTTGGGTTCCACAAACGTGGCTGGTCTGTGAATAAGCAGACCTTGGCCAGATGGATTAGAATGGTGATTGCACATGCTTATGCGCAGCCTGGACTTCCAGCTCCTGCTGCGATTAAGGCCCATTCTACCCGGGCTGTTGGACCTTCTTGGGTGGCCCACTGTGACGCGTCCACAGAACAATTGTGCAAGGCAGCTTCGTGGTACTCTGTGAACATGCCTCTTAGGTTCTATCCCTTTGATACCGTCGCCTACCAGGATGCTTCCTTTGGACACTGGATTCTCACATCCACTAAGGCGCGTCCCCTCCCTTGAGAAACTGCTTTAGGACATCCCCGATGTTTCCCTGTGGAAACCAATGTACACTGCTGCAGAAAATGAGAGTTATGGTAGACTTACCATTGTTATCTCTCTTTCTATGGAGTACAAGGGTTTCACAGGGCGCCCACCCTGATGCACCTAGCTTTTTTGGATTTGTAAGGAATTAGCTGCTGGTACCTTCTCCTGTCATGAGATTGTGTTCTTATGTAACTAACATCTGCCTTCTTTCTTGCCTGCTTCCTGCATTGGACTGGTTAACAAAACTGAGCTCACAGTGCCTGGAGCTCAGTCCTATGCATGCTGGGACAGCTAAAGCTTTACTTGTTGGTGCCTCTGGATCCAGATCCACTGTACACCCCGATGTTTCCATGTGGAACCCAATGTACTTCGCACAAAGAGATAACAATGGTAAGTCTACCATAACTCTCCTTATTTTCCGCATATAATACAAATATATATATATATATATCAGTTTTGACAGCTGACAGTCTTATATTTATCATTATATGTTATATGTATCTAAACTTATTGATATTGTAAATTATTGAAAGTATCATTGTAGCAGCTGCAATATTAGCAGTGGATACTGTATTAGTATTTTTTATTGTCTCCAGACATCAATAGCATCTAGAAAGAGGGTTAGGAAAAAGTGGTATAACACGCACTTGGTGGGAAGCGGACCTCATGGATCAGTGTGTGGCAATGTACCTACAGAGCCTCAAAAACAAGAGATGGCACATTCGGGTGTTTTTTCACTTTCTTGATGTGGCTTATGTAGATGTATGCCTGCTGTATCGAACGTTTGCATTCAATGATAAGAATTAGTTAGATTTCAAAGCATCCATTGCTCGAGCATTGATCAACGCTGTCTCAATGTAGCAATGTCGTAGAGGAAGATCAAGTGAGACACCACGTCCATTGAAGCACAGGTTCAGTCAGTTTGTGAAAAATGGCTAACTTATTGTACTAGGTATGAAGCAAACTCAGAAGTAAATGAAAATATTTGTGTAATAAATACAGATTACATTTTGATTCTGGATGAATATATTTATAAATAGGCATACAAATTTATTATTTTCAACTTAGACGATTTTTTATTTCTGGAGAAGGGCAGTAAGCAACGTGATAAGAACAAATTAAAACCTTGCTAACTCATGTAGTTTTATCATTTATAAGTTCTGAAGCCTAATAAAAAATATATTTTTGAAATCATGTATTAGGTTATTATAATTCATGCATGAAAGGGTTAATAATTGAACATTCTCTTTAATGCATTGCATAATATTACTATTAATGGGTCACCACTGAGGGCTTTTCAAGTGCTCTTCAAGTAATACTATAAAAACATTCAAATGTACGATACATAGAGTGAAGAAAAACCTTGTGTTCTTTACTATCATAATTAAAGACACAAAATAGGAAGAAAAATCTGTATTACACAAGAAAATGTTACTTTCAATTAGTGATGAGCGGGTTCGGTTCCTCGGAATCCGAACCCCCCCGGACTTCACCCATTTTACACGGGTCCGAGGTGGACTCAAATCTTCCCAGCTTGCTCGGTTAACCCGAGCGCGCCCGAACGTCATCATCCCGCTGTCGGATTCTCGCGAGATTCGTATCCTATATAAGGAGCCGCGCGTCGCTGCCATTTTCACTCGTGCATTGGAGATGATAGGGAGAGGACGTCCAGCGTCTTCTCAGTTGTGTTCAGTGTGCTGCAAATATCTGTGCTCATTGTGCTGCAAGTATCTGTGCTCAGTGTGGTTGCAAATATCTGTGCTGAGTGTGCTGAAAATATCTACATTCTCTGCCTGAAAAACGCTCCATATCTGTGCTGCATTGTAGTATAGGAGGACAGGACAGTGCAGAATTTTGCTGACCAGTGACCACCAGTATAGCAGTATGGTACAGTAGTCCACTGCTCTACCTACCTCTGTGTCATCAAGTATACTATCCATCCATCCCCGTGGTGCATTTTAGTTGTTGTGCGGTGTATATATAGTAGGAGGACAGTGCATAATTTTGCTGACCACCAGTATATAATATATAGCAGTACGGTACAGTAGTCCACTGCTCTACCTACCTCTGTGTCGTCAAGTATACTATCCATCCATCCCTGTGGTGCATTTAAGTGGTGCGGTGTATATATAGTAGGAGGACAGTGCATAATTTTGCTGACCACCAGTATTTAATATATAGCAGTACGGTACAGTAGGCCACTGCTCTACCTACCTCTGTGTCGTTAAGTATACTATCCATCCATCCCTGTGGTGCATTTAAGTGGTGCGGTGTATATATAGTAGGAGGACAGTGCATAATTTTGCTGACCACCAGTATATTATATATAGCAGTACGGTACAGTAGTCCACAGCTCTACCTACCTCTGTGTCGTCAAGTATACTATCCATCCATCCATCCCTGTGGTGCATTTAAGTGGTGCGGTGTATATATAGTAGGAGGACAGTGCATAATTTTGCTGACCGCCAGTATATAATATATAGCAGTACGGTACAGTAGGCCACTGCTCTACCTACCTCTGTGTCGTCAAGTATACTATCTATCCATACCTGTGGTGCATTTTAGTTGTTGTGCGGTGTATATATAGTAGGAGGACAGTGCATAATTTTGCTGACCACCAGTATATTATATATAGCAGTACGGTACAGTCCACAGCTCTACCTACCTCTGTGTCGTCAAGTATACTATCCATCCATACCTGTGGTGCATTTTAGTTGTTGTGCGGTGTATATATAGTAGGAGGACAGTGCATAATTTTGCTGACCACCAGTATATAATATATAGCAGTACGGTACAGTAGGCCACTGCTCTACCTACCTGTTATGATTCCAGCACTCTGGTCTGGGGAGATCTTATAGCAAGGACCTGAGCACTGGAACGTAATGCAGGGAAAGGGAGCGGGAACGGGAATAGCCCCTGGCGCCCTAACTCCGTTGTCTCGCCCGTGTTGTCAGAAATCTCTTGCGAGACTATGGTTGCTTGAGCCCATGGCAGCCGCGTTTGAAGGGCGGATTACGTCTGCCCAACTCCGATGCCCCCTCAGGTCTTAATGGGAGACAAAGAGAAATCCGAGACAGGGTGATAACAAGGGGCCCTCTAACTAAACAACAAAGCCAGGGGCTACAAACTAACCTAAAACTAGAATATGTGCGGAAAACCGCCAGGGAAAAGGACAACCAAAATACCCACTTGTCCACTCTCCTACCCGGCACCGCCGAGTTCCGGAGAGGACTTGTGGAAGCGGAAACCTCCGCAAATGCTCCGAAACAGAATACAAAATGAAGCAGGCTAGGCCGCAGCACGCGGCAGAGCCGCAACTCACGAAAACCACAAGAGATTCTCTGGCGACTATTGCGGGCAATTGAGGACCAGAAGACTCCTTGGGATGAGATGACAACTCCAAGATTCAGGAACTCTGAGGACAGGAATGACCGGACACAGCAGGACTCGAACAGACGTTCAGCAAACCTAAGCAGCATGCAGGAAGCTATTACCGGCGTCTGTGTGAAGCACTGAGAAGGTATTTAGCAGGGAGTCCTCCTATCAGATGTTCAGAGCCTGATTAGCATAAATGCCGTGCAGCTGCCTTGCTGCACGAACAGAAGACAAGTGTATGTGTGGTTAACTTGATTGACCCTGCAACGGGGAGCGCGGTCCACCCGTGGCGTCCCCGTTGCTAGGGTCCAGGCGGCTCAGTGCGCCCGGCATCCCAGCTTTGCTAGGGAGCCGGCGGCTCAGCGCGCACGGCGTCCCAGCGTTGCTAGGGACCCGGCGGCAGGCACGCTCGGCGTCCCTAGTTGCTAGGCGCCGGGCCGCGAGGACATCGCGGACCACGGCGCCTAACAGTACCCCCCCCCCTTGAGGAGGGGTCAATGAACCCCTAAAGCCAGGTTTCTGAGGAAATTCCAGAAAAAATGCTCTCTTGAGTTTAGGGGCATGAAGATCCTTATCCAGGACCCAAGACCTTTCCTCCGGACCATAGCCTTTCCAGTGAACCAAAGAATAAAGCCGACCCCGGGACATTCTAGAATCAAGAACTTTCTCTACCAAGAACTCCTGTTGTCCCTGCACATCCACTGGAGATCTACCCTGAGAGATCCTCCGAGGAAATCTACTGGAAGAAATATATTGTTTCAACAGGGAACAGTGAAAAGTATTTCCAATTCTGAGAGATCTTGGTAAACGTAGCCGAAAGGCAACTGGGTTGACCTTCTTAATAATAAGAAACGGTCCAATAAATTTGGGTCCCAGTCTAGCCGAGGATTGTCGAAGCTTGATGTTGCGAGTAGACAACCACACCTTATCTCCCACCTTAAAAGTGCAAGGACGTCGGAGCCTGTCAGAAAATTTCTTCTCTCGGAAGGCCGCTTTTCTGAGAGCAAGGTGCACTTTTCTCCAAATTGCTCTGAGATGGGAGGTTAAGGTCAGCGAGGAGACTGGAGAATGATGAAAAAAAGAATTGGCTCTGGGGTGAAAACCAAAAACTGAAAAGAATGGAGACTCTTTGGTGGAGGAATGACAAGAGTTATTATAAGCAAATTCAGCCAAAGGGAGAAACTCGGACCAATAATTCAGGAGTTTGGCTGAATACAAACATAAATATTGTTTTAATGACTGGTTGACTCGTTCGGTTTGCCCGTTAGACTGTGGGTGATAACCAGATGTTAAAGACAGTTTCATCTTCAATGAGGCACAAAAACGTTTCCAGAATTGTGCGATGAATTGTGGACCCCGATCAGAAACAATATCAGCGGGCAAACCATGAAGCCTGAACACATGGCAGAGGAACAAAACTGCCAACCCTTGAGCAAAAGGCAATCGGGGAAGAGCAATAAAATGAGCCATTTTACTAAAACGGTCCACTACCACCCAAATGACTCGGAATCCGGCTGAAAGGGGAAGGTCAACCACTAAATCCATGGAGTTATAAGACCATGGCCTGAGAGGAACAGTTAAAGGCATGAGTTGCCCGATAGGCAACGAACGAGGAACCTTATGCTGTGCACAAACCTGACAGGAATGGACGAATTCCTTAATGTCTTTAGAAAGACTAGGCCACCACACTGAGCGAGAGACTAACTCCAAGGTCTTAGTGATACCCGGATGCCCTGAGACTTTGTTGTCATGAAACTCAGTTAAAACAGTGGCTCTCAAAAATTCAGGGACATAAAGACGACCAGCAGGAGTAAGTCTAGGAGCTTGGTGTTGAAGCTTGTTTAACTGGGTAAATAAATCCTGTGTGAGGCCTGCCCGGATGACCGAAGATGGAACTATGGGGGTAACAACAGGATTGCTATTGTGAACCGGAAGAAAGCTACGTGACAGGGCATCAGCTTTCGTATTCTTGGAACCAGGCCTGAAAGTGATGATAAACCTGAAACGAGTAAAAAATAATGCCCAACGTGCCTGCTGAGCATTAAGCCGTTTAGCTGATTCAATATATTGCAGGTTCTTATGGTCAGTTAAAACCGAAATAGTATGTCTAGATCCCTCCAGCCAATGCCTCCATTCCTCGAAAGCCCATTTTACTGCCAGTAACTCCCGATTACCAACGTCATAGTTGGATTCAGCGGAGGAGAATTTCCTGGACATAAAGGCACAAGGATGTAACTCCAGAGACTCCGGATCTTCTTGAGAAAGGACAGCCCCCACTCCAACCTCTGAGGCATCAACCTCCACAATAAAGGGCAATTCCGGATTAGGATGTCTGAGGACAGGAGCCGAAACAAAGGCTTGTTTCAAGGCCTGGAAAGACAACTCAGCTTCATGCGACCAATTGGAAGGATCCGCTCCTTTTTTAGTCAGAGCTACAATGGGAGCAACCAGAAAAAGAATGAATGAACCGCCTATAATAATTCGCAAACCCTAAAAAGTGCTGAATTGCTTTTAAATTAGTGGGTTGCGCCCAATTAAGGATGGCCTGGAGCTTCTTCGGTTCCATGGAAAATCCCTGGGGAGAAATTATGTACCCTAAAAAAGATACTTCTGTGATGTGAAAATCACACTTCTCCAGCTTGGCATATAAATGATTCTCACGTAACTTTTGAAGAACCAGACGCACCTGGGTAACATGTTGTTCCATCGATTCAGAATAAATCAAGATGTCGTCTAAATAAACGACCACGAATTTCCCTAGGAAGTCATGGAGAACATCGTTAATGAGGTCTTGAAAAACTGCCGGAGCATTTGACAGGCCGAACGGCATCACCAGGTATTCATAGTGACCCGACTGAGTGCTGAAAGCCGTCTTCCACTCATCCCCAGATTTAATTCGGATGAGGTTGTAAGCTCCCCTAAGGTCAATTTTAGAAAAAATCACGGCGGAACGTAACTGATCAAAAAGCACAGAAATTAACGGCAAAGGATAGGTGTTTTTAACGGAGATCTTATTCAGAGCCCTAAAATCAATGCATGGTCTAAGCGAGCCATCTTTTTTCTCCACAAAGAAAAAAACAGCACTTAAAGGAGATTTCGATGGTCTAATAAATCCCTTCTTTAGGCTTTCCTAAATATAATTATTCATGGCCGTGGTTTCTGGCCCGGACAAGGCATATAATCTCCCCTTAGGCAAAGTGGCACCTGGAACTAGCTCAATTGCACAATCATAGGGCCGATGGGGAGGCAGAATGTCCGCATTGCCTTTGGAGAAGACATCGGCAAACTCCTGGTATTCCACAGGAATGAGCTCTGGGACGACTGCTGCAACTCTGACTGGATACGAAATACATTCTTTAACACAAAAAGTACCCCATTGGGAAATCTCCCCGGACCGCCAATCAATAGTGGGATTATGAAAGGCAAGCCAAGGGTGACCCAAAACAACAGGAACTGCCGGGCAATGTGTAAGGTAGAATTCAATATCTTCAGAATGTAAGGCTCCTACTGTAAGTACTACTGGAGGTGTACGGTGAGTAATTACCCCATTGGAAAGTGGACCCCCATCTAAGCCGTGCATGATGATACATCTATCTAACGGTAAATGTGGAATGCCTAAGGCCTTAGCCCAAGTTAAATCCATAAAGTTTCCTGCAGCTCCACTGTCGACAAAAGCTGACACCAAAGAACTGAGGCTGCCAAAGGAAACCTTAACAGGGACTATTAGAGAGTTGTTTGAGGAGATAAGCTGCAGACCTAAGTGAACCCCCTCACAATTCACCTGGTCAGAGCGTTTCCCGACTTGTTCGGGCAGTTACGAGCAAAATGTCCCTTATCCCCACAGTACAAACAAAGATCGGATTTTTGTCTTCTGGTTCTTTCCTCAGGAGACAGCCGAGAGAGACCTATCTGCATGGGCTCCTCGACGACATCTGGGAAGGTATAAACACAAGGACTAGACCTTACAGTTGTTCCTCTTTCAGCCCTCCGCTCTCGGAGACGACGATCAATCTTTATAGCAAGCTCCATGAGTTTATCGAGAGTCTCAGGAGCGGGGTACTGGAGGAGACTGTCTTTAATAAATTCAGATAAACCGAGGCGAAACTGACTGCGCAGGGCCGGGTCATTCCAGCCACAGTCGTTCGACCAACGGCGAAACTCGGTACAATAAACCTCAGCTGGATTTCTACCTTGTTTGAGAGCGCGCAGATGACTCTCAGCGGACGCCTCTCTATCTGGGTCATCATACAAGAGCCCTAATGACTTAAAAAAGGCGTCTACAGATAACAACGCAGGATCCTCAGCTTTTAAACCAAATGCCCAGGTCTGAGGATCCCCCTGGAGTAAAGAAATAATAATCCCAACCCGCTGAGATTCGGTACCAGAGGATGTAGGTCTTAAACGAAAATAAAGCTTACAGGCTTCTTTAAAATTAAAAAAATCTTTTCTGTCACCGGAAAAACGGTCGGGAAAATGCATCTTTGGTTCAGGGACTACCTTCGGGGAGGCTCGCAAAAGATCTTCCTGCGATCTCACCCGAAGAGAAAGATCCTGAACCATCTGAGTAAGTTCTTGAATCTGGTTGACTAAGAGCTGACCGGGATTTGGCCCTAAACCTGTCGGATTCATGAGGCCGATAAACTCTCACAAAAACAGAATGAGAAAAAATGAAACCCCGTTTAATTTTAAGTTTTGGTATGGCCGGTAATAATGTTATGATTCCAGCACTCTGGTCTGGGGAGATCTTATAGCAAGGACCTGAGCACTGGAACGTAATGCAGGGAAAGGGAGCGGGAACGGGAATAGCCCCTGGCGCCCTAACTCCGTTGTCTCGCCCGTGCTGTCAGAAATCTCTTGCGAGACTATGGTTGCTTGAGCCCATGGCAGCCGCGTTTGAAGGGCGGATTACGTCTGCCCAACTCCGATGCCCCCTCAGGTCTTAATGGGAGACAAAGAGAAATCCGAGACAGGGTGATAACAAGGGGCCCTCTAACTAAACAACAAAGCCAGGGGCTACAAACTAACCTAAAACTAGAATATGTGCGGAAAACCGCCAGGGAAAAGGACAACCAAAATACCCACTTGTCCACTCTCCTACCCGGCACCGCCGAGTTCCGGAGAGGACTTGTGGAAGCGGAAACCTCCGCAAATGCTCCGAAACAGAATACAAAATGAAGCGGGCTAGGCCGCAGCACGCGGCAGAGCCGCAACTCACTAAAACCACACGAGATCCTCTGGCGACTATTGCGGGCAATTAAGGACCAGAAGACTCCTTGGGATGAGATGATAACTCCAAGATTCAGGAACTCTGAGGACAGGAATGACCGGACACAGCAGGACTGGAACAGACGTTCAGCAAACCTAAGCAGCATGCAGGAAGCTATTACCGGCGTCTGTGTGAAGCACTGAGAAGGTATTTAGCAGGGAGTCCTCCAATCAGATGTTCAGAGCCTGATTAGCATAAATGCCGTGCAGCTGCCTTGCTGCACGACCAGAAGACAAGTGTATGTGTGGTTAACTTGATTAACCCTGCAACGGGGAGCGCGGTCCGCCTGTGGCGTCCCCGTTGCTAGGGTCCAGGCGGCTCAGCGCGCCCAGCGTCCCAGCGTTGCTAGGGAGCCGGCGGCTCAGCGCGCACGGCGTCCCAGCGTTGCTAGGGACCCGGCGGCTAGCACGCTCGGCGTCCCTAGTTGCTTGGCGCCGTGCCGCGAGGACATCGCGGACCACGGCGCCTAACACTACCTCTGTGTCGTCAAGTATACTATCCATCCATCCCTGTGGTGCATTTAAGTGGTGCAGTTTATATATAGTAGTAGGACAGTGCATAATTTTGCTGACCACCAGTATATAATATATAGCAGTACGGTACAGTAGGCCACTGCTCTACCTACCTCTGTGTCGTCAAGTATACTATCCATCCATCCCTGTGGTGCATTTAAGTGGTGCAGTGTATATATAGTAGGAGGACAGTGCATAATTTTGCTGACCACCAGTATATAATATATAGCAGTATGGTACAGTAGGCCACTGCTCTACCTACCACTGTGTCGTCAAGTATACTATCCATCCATCCCATCCATCTATCCATCCATCGTGTGGTAGACCCTGTTGCTGAAATGATGGGTTTGTTAAAGTGTGCATGTCCTGTTTATACAACATAAGGGTGGGTGGGAGGGCCCAAGGACAATTCCATCTTGCACCTCTTTTTTCTTTAATTTTTCTTTGCATCATGTTCTGTTTGGGACTATTTTTCAAGTGCCATCTTGTCTGACACTGCAGTGCCACTCCTAGATGGGCCAGGTGTTTGTGTCGGCCACTTGGGTCGCTTAGCTTAGTCACACAGCTACCTCATTGCACCTCTTTGTTTCTTTGCATCATGTGCTGTTTGGGGACTATTTTTTTAATCTGCCATCCTGTCTGACACTGCAGTGCCACTCCTAGGTGGGCCAGGTGTTTGTGTCGGCCACTTGAGTCGCTTAGCTTAGTCACATAGCTACCTCATTGCGCCTCTTTTTTTCTTTGCATCATGTGCTGTTTGGGGACTATTTTTTGAAGTTCCATCCTGTCTGACACTGCAGTGCCACTCCTAAATGGGCCAGGTGCTTGTGTCGGCCACTTGGGTCGCTTAGCTTAGTCACACAGCTACCTCATTGCGCCTCTTTTTTTCTTTGCATCATGTGCTGTTTGGGGACTATTTTTTGAAGTGCCATCCTGTCTGACACTGCAGTGCCACTCCTAGATGGGCCAGGTGTTTGTGTCGGCCACTTGGGTCGCTTAGCTTAGTCATCAAGCGACCTCGGTGCAAATTTTAGGACTAAAAATAATATTGTGAGGTGTGAGGTGTTCAGAATAGACTGGAAATGAGTGGAAATTATGGTTATTGAGGTTAATAATACTATGGGATCAAAATGACCCCCAAATTCTATGATTTAAGCTGTTTTTGAGGGTTTTTTGTAAAAAAATACCCGAATCCAAAATACAACCGCATCCGACAAAAAAATTTCAGGGAGGTTTTGCCAAAACGCGGCCGTGGAACCGAATCCAAAACCAAAACACAAAACCCGAAAAATGTCCGGTGCACATCACTACTTTCAATGAATTAACAGTGTGGCTTTAATCAGGGACATAACCAGAATTGTGTGGGCCCCATAGCAATATATTGAAGGGGCCCCTCAATACACACACATGTATATGTCACACACACATTACACACACACACACACACACACACACACACACAGACACACACGTAGATAGATAGATAGATAGATAGATAGATAGATAGAAACAAACAAACATGTATATGTCTCACTTACATTACACAATACATATATAGGTCAGTATACTTAAAATAAAACGCTTATAAATTACTAAATCTGCTTCTTAGTACATGTGTAATGGAAGTAATTTCTGATTATTAGATTTACTGAGTTAAAACCTCAACCCATTTGTATCCACTTGGTTTGTGAAGTCCAAGAATTTTCTAATGTTTCGTTAAGTACCTGAGACCCATTTTCTTACCTCCACCTCTACTTGACTTTGCACATCTTAAATATAAGTCCCTCTTTTTACCCTAGAAGTCACCTTCCCCTGAAGAAGTCCAACTGGACGAAACGTGTAGGATTTATCATATTTCGTTCACCACCACAATATTCACCCTAAAGCTTACACCTTTTTAAGGTAAGGGTGATCTCATTTACAGTACCATCCAACATGCGGTTTGTGTACATAAATTATTGTATTTTATATTTCTGTATACTAATGTTTTTAAAGGATTTATGTCATGTCTGAACATCCTTAAACAATCAATTAAATTATTTTACTTAATCAATACAATTTTTGTTGGGTGATATATTTCTTGGTGAGAGGGTATATTTTCAGGCCTCAATCGTGGAGACCCTAAAAGCCAAAGATCTTATTAAGGCTTCTGAAAGAAGAATTTGAATTGGGAATTTCACAATCAGCAAACATCCATTTAGCGCACACTTTTGTTGTGTGTATTTATGTGTGTGTGTGTGTGTGTGTGTGTGTGTGTGTGTGTGTGTATGTGTGTGTGTGTGTGTGTGTGTATATCCGATGGACGTACAAGCTAATCACAAGTTTTAAACATTTTTTTTTTCTTTTTTATAAATGAATTGGCCGAGGGTATACACCCACTGTAGTTATAGTCGCAGAGACAAAGCAGAGATTTTTTTTTAAAACCTAATATGAATGCAAGGGGTATGTTACATGCTACCGGTGGCTGGGATCCTGTTGGTCAGCATCCCAATGCCGGTATTCTGGCCGCAGAATGCCGGCGGAGGAGGGAGGGGGGCGAGTGCAGCAAGCCCACAGGTTCTATTCCCACTCTATGGGTAAGGGGATGGGATGTAGGGGGAGGTGTTGTGACCAGCGGTCTCCTGACAGCCGGTCATATAACTGCAACCTGAATGCAAGTAATCAGCCAATTTTATTTATTAAAAAAAAGTTTTCAAACTTATCTATGTAAGTACACTTATGTGACGAAATAAACTTGGATATATGAGCCAATCCTGATAGAGACCTTTGTTTGTCTCCATCCACCCTATTAGACACCACAGAAAATTGGAGGGGACGATTGAGAAGGGCTGAAAAGCTATCAATTTGGAAAAGAAACTTTGATGTGAATCTGACAGTAATTGTGGCTGTAAGTGGGGTACATCTATCCACAGTTTCTATGCACTGTTAGATTTTTCAGAAATAATCGTCAGTGTAAAGATACCTTTATGTGTGGAACCCACTCCACTTAGGTGTAAGTAGGGTACAATATATTTGTTATACGATGGAGGAGGAGTTACATTTGTGAAATAATGCATTGGTCGTTCGTTTATGACCTACAACACATTTTTCCTTTCCCCAGTTCTGTCATTTTGAGAAATTGAATGAGACTACTGAAACAGGGTCGTAAGGACTACAATGCAAGGAAAAGAAACCTTGATGCAAGTTCTACAATCATTTGTTGCTGTAAGTTGGGTACACCCATCTAATATTTCCTTATGCACCGCTGGGTGATCCATTGTAACAAGTAGACTCGCTCTATAGAGGCGTAGTGTAAATTATTTCCAGACTGTATTAGTGAGTGCTTTTTGACTGTGTTCCCTTTTTTTTATTGTCCCGATATGTATGTTTGGTGACATGCTGTGTATACAGTTATAATTGCAGCTCCTAGTGTATGCAGTGATTGAACCTATACTTTCTTAGACATGCACACGTTCATAATAGTCGTGGGCACACTTGGCAATCTGCTGGCTCGTTTAGCATGGTCACATCTGTAGCTTGGTGAGGGTATGTGTTGAAAGAAGTGTGCTACCTCATAGTCTCTAGTCTTCCTGTCCTCCAGGGAGGCATTTTGCCTTATCCCAAGATGGCCCTAATATCATTAATGAGAAAGTGCAGTGGCCATCTTATTTCTTAAGTTTGTAAGACTATGTAGTAACATGGTGGGAGACAATAGATTCCTATAGGTCATGTGAGAGACCTGGTTAACACCTGCTATAAAGCTGTTCCTGCATCTCTGCACAGCTACCCTTTTGAAGTATATACTCACCATCTGGTGAACTGTATGAAAGTCCATCTCTGCTCCATCACCAGTGCACATGTAACAGTGGGTATGGCTGTGCCTGCTATCTATCAATAAGCCGACACCACTGGTTAAGTTACTGGGGTGTTCATTATTTGAGTCATCAACTGGTGTGTGCCTATATAACTCTGCAATATCAATACCTACACACACATAATTTCCAACAGTGGGAACACAGCGGCTACTACGCTGTCTGTAGGAGAGGGAGCCCTACCCCGTGTGTTTTCCTCAGATTGGCACTCTGTCAAGCCTACTCTGACAGCACGAATTACATCGGTCTCGAGCTGCCTTTAATTCACAGACATCTGTGATTCAGGAAGAATTCACTGCTATATGAATTAGAGGCAGTACGCATCTGTGATCATCAGCACTAACAGGCAGCAGGACTCCCCTATCAGTCCGGCTCAGATGGCAAACTGATGTGCCTTGAAGGTCAACCCAGCCTCCCTGAGGTAAAGTGCAGATTCCTTAGTCAGTGGGGCCTACCCTGCTCCCTTTGCACGTCTGACTTTGCTCAAAATGGTAGTTCTGTGGCCCAGGGGAAAACTCATTGCTGGTCTTTGCAGTAGTGGGACCCTTAGTCCCCAGGGAACCTGGTGCAATCCACCTGCTGCACCAATGGTAGTTTCACCTCCGAGAGGAAGTGTAAAATGGAAAAGGCACAGTGAAGAATTAGCTTTGATTCCAAAGTGTACATCAATTTGTACAAGTGTGCCGAGACTATAGCCAAAGTGCATAAGTAAGACGGTGCCGTTTGCAGAAGCGCAGAAGATCACACACACAATGCAAAATAGGCTCTGTGTGCTCCCCTCCTCTCTGGTGGCACAGTAGACTCTAGTTTGTGTCAGAGTCTACTGCATAAGTGCTGGTCTCCTGAGCTACATTCCCAGAGACTTCTCTATTTTGCATGCATAAATCACTGGGAAAAGGTCTGCAGTGCCGTTTTCCAAGTGATTTCTGCTGTTCTGCAGCACCAGCCGATGCAGGACTCCGGAGAGGTAAGTATATATATAGGTGTAGAGTGTAGATATGGACCCCTCTGGACCAAGGGGCTCTGCACCCATTATAGATATGCCACTGTTTGCAGTGATTGTTAAATGGGATAAAGGAGTAATGAGGGTTTATTATTATGGGCAGGATGTATCATGCATTGCACTTTGAATGTGATACATCCCACCACTTACTACATGCATAGTGACATAAATAATGCCAATATGAATGTACAATTTCAATGAAAATCGCAAAGGACAGCTCTTCCAATATTAGTTTCTTTGAGTTTTGACCAAATTTTCCTGTTAGGGCATCCCATCCTATGTCTACTGCTTGCTCCTCGGAGGGGCTCACATCTGTTTTGACTGTGTAGATAAACTTTACATTTTCACCAGATCAGAGATGAAGGTCTTTGTATCTCATCTTATCCTTTTACTGGGGTCCATATTGCGCTTCATATAAGTTTAATTCTTCAGATTTTTCTACCAATTTTGGATCTTCTTTTTATGCATTATGAAAAAATTGGGGATTTACGTATGTCTGTTGTGTCACATGTAGCTCAACCTATAGTCAGCTCTTAAACTCAGCCATATTTCTACATCTGGTGTACAAATGCATTTTGTATGTCCAAGGATAGCAAAGAAATGCAACTTTAAGTGTTAATAAAGTGATATCATCTATTTGTAGACAATAGACTGTATTAACATGTTGTAGTGTTATTAATAAATGTGCATGTTAAAATACACACCCTATTGTACACTACTTTACAAGTGAATGTGCGTTTTTGCAGTAGTTCACAGTGATACAATGAATATCATACTACATGTACAGTAAATGGAAGCATCCACAGCAGGGTGAAAACAAGAAAGGAATAAATGACATTTGTACTAGATACACCTTTAAAGTTGACAGCAATGAGAAGACAAAGACAAACCATCAAATGGAAAATACAATGAGAACATTAACATATCCCATGTTCATGCTGCACACAGCTAAAATGCAGGAGGGGGCGCATGAGCACAATCATCAGCCTGGAGGCAGTAGGGATGGTAAGAGTCAAATAACAGTATGGGAGGAGGAGGAGCCCCCACCAATAGTTGATTTGGTCAGGTCATTATCCAAAACAAGTAAAAGTGTCTATAGACTAGGTGTTGTGTAATCTTGGGTAACAAGGCAACATAGCTTTCTCACATCTCAAAAATGCCATGAAACCCTAGATTCCTTTGCTACAGTAGTTCATCTAAGCCAGCCAGTCCATCTGAGAAATGTGACCTTACATAAAGGTAAAGGAGAAGGTCCTGGATGGACCCAGTGCTCCTTACAAGTGCTGCTTGCAACCCCTGTAAAGTATCCAACTCTATTAAGGGAAGAGAGTGGGCTAGGGGGTAATTCTAAAAATAGCCCATGCGGAGAGAAAAATTAAATAGTTCACCAAATGGTCCAAAGCAAAATGCTTAACCCTGTGCAAAAGGATATGTCAAAAAAAAAAACCCACTGCAGCATTTAAGCATCTAGGAGAATGAAAGAAATCCATATTATACCTCCTATATAGGATAATGTAAGGCCAATTGAAAACAATAAAAAATACCTCCTTGTACATACTAGCTGGGATAAGGCGGCAGGGCTCAGAGAGCATCATCAGCAAAGCATCAACCATTAAATCAAGCAAATGCTGTAGCCAATGAGACAGTACAATTATAATAGAACACTTTAACTACATGGCGAATATAGTGTTATTGGAAATAATCCAATGGGTAGAAGCTTAAAAACTCATATTTATTTTTAGTCTTATGTATTGGAGCCATATCACCCTCCTTACATTTAACGAAGGGATAGGATGCTACAACCTCCTGAAATCAGAAAACTGGATTGATGTCAGGAGAAGGTGGAGGTGTGTGTACTGAGGTGCAGCCTATAGGTCTGATTCTGAGCAGGGAACAAAGCAATAAAGAGCTAGAAGCTGTGCACCTTGGGAACACCAGGCTGCACAGCAGGTGCGGCAGAATTAAAATGTTCAGATATAATTAGATTTGTTGGGGTGTGTCCAAACTATAATGTAAATTGTAGTATAAAAATAAAGTTGTCCAGTATTTCAGCGATACAAGCAAAGGCAGGCCGAATTTATGTTGCACAAAAAAAAAATATTTGCACCCCTTGCAGTGCAACATAGCTTGTTCCAGATACAACATTACTTTCACTTTTTTTGTAGGCAGGGGCTTTGCTCCCATCTAAGAATGACGCCCTATGTCTCAAAATATGCCAAAGGCTAGAGGGCTTTCTTTAATGTCAGGAGACACTTCCTGCTTATGTAGGTTTAAAAAGGATGAAACTGCCCTCTAGAAAGGTGTGTAAATAATGATAGGAAGGAGCCAGCCAGTAAGGTGGTGTAAAATTGCATCATGATTATAGAGAGGTTCAGTAAATTTATACCCCCACTGTAAGGAGATTGCTGTAGTCTAATAAGACCTATTCTGTGTCTCCTGTTGGGCTAAATAAAATATCTGCACACTGAAGTAAGTTTTTTGGCATCCTCCACTGTGAGCAAAGGAGGAAAACATGGGGCAAGTACAGAATTCTGAGGATGCAGATCCCTTAAGAACGCTGGCTGCGCCCAGGTAGGAGAGGCACAGATGATCCCATTGCTGCGTATCCCTGGCAAGAGCTGAAATGGTTGAGCAATTTTATTTTTATATTTTTTATTAATGGTTTTATTGACGTTATGAATGTTACAATAAAAAAACAATTTTAAATCGACAGTTGCCGGCAGTCCGTTCTGAAGTAACAGGCAGTGTTATAACTTGAACAGTACATGACAATCTGTATAGGATACAGTACAGAGTATAAATACAAGAAAATAATTTGTATGATAAAAAAACTGGGTTGTTTGTAACCTCATCACCCAACTAGGTAATTCTAATCGATGTAATGGGGGCAGAGTTATTCTAAGAAGGACATAATGTAACCTGGTTATAAATAAAATACTGTCATCTATTCATAGTTAACACGTAAACTGGATATGGCTCCAAAATATGTTCGTGTGTGGATAATAAGACAGGTAAGGATTGTGAGAGGTTACAAAGATAAACAAGCATCCGTTGTGTATCTATAATGAGTGCAGTGTGTGTGGTTCACACAGCCCCTGAGTCCAGAGGGGCCCATACTGCATACCCTGCACCCATATTTTCAATACTTACCTCCTTGGAGTCCCGCCGCAGCAGCAGTGACTCTGAGCGCTAAGTGGAGTGCAAGAAGCTTGTCATTAGAGGGAGTATTCAAAAAGTACTGACCTTATAATAGGGCCAAGTGGTTCTTATCTGCCGTCAAATTCTATGTTTCTATGTAACAAGATAGGGGTTATATTAATAGGTTTGGACAAAACAATGTCTAGACTAGGGGCAGCCAACCCTGGTCCTTCGAGAGCTACCAACAGTTAACGTTTTCCAGGTCTCCTCACAGAATCACAAGTTAAGTTATTAGCTCCATCTGTGGATCTTTTAAAAATTGCCAGTGAATAATGACTGCAACTGTGCACCTGCTAGGTGAGCTGGAAAACGTGAACTGTTGGCAGCTCTCAAGGATCAGAGTTAGCTACCACTGGTCTAGACCAATGTTTCCCAGCCTTGGTCCTCAAGGCACACTAACAGTTCAAGTTTTGAGGATATGCTTGATCACAGATGGTTATATCAAAATAACTGAGATACTAATTAAGTCACCTGTGCTCAAGTATGGCTATCCTTAAAACATGGACCATTAGCTTGCCTTGAGGGCCGAGATTGGAAAACACTGGTCCAGGCAGTGTTAAATGCAGGGTAGGGTGCCCCCTTCAAGACTAAAGGAAAGAACTGCCACTGGGCTGAATGATAAAATATAGTGAGGCATATCCTGAAAGCTCAGTGACTCTCTATTATTGAAACAGCAAAGTATGGCCAGCACAAGGAGACAGCATGGCATTTGCGTTGCTTTAGCGTCAATATGATACTATAAAGAAGCAGGATAATGACGTACATCTAATATTTTACGATTCATAAGTTTCCTATTAATAACAATATATAAGTATATATCGTATTTCAAGTTATGTTTTTGCAAATTAGTTAACAGCTTTAAATGAAATTAAATATCTTTGGGGAAATCACAGTTTAGTTAGATTTACTGGGAAAGTGAGAACTGCTTTGGAATGACAAGTAAAATGTGATTTTCTGTGATATTGTCTTTACACCCCATAACAAATTAACAAGACACCTCAAGAATGGAAAAAGCAGTAACTTAGCAAGCACCAGGTTAATCGAAGCAAAGTATAGAATTTCATTAACGCAAACAATGTAAATTTATTCCCTGTGGAAACCTATTTGTATAAATAAAGTATGCTTGTAACATTGATGATTCAATTCACATTCAGTTTAAGACTTTCTTGCAGGCCCAAAAAAAAACATGCAATAAAGCCTGTAAATGTATGCGCAATCAGCCATATCCATAAAGTGGAAATCAGATATTTGAGCTCTGTCTGTGAGATAAAGCAGCCACCTAGTTATATAACTACAGAATACTGCAAGAGTTTAATCAATTCAAAATCAACAGAAACTGAGCCTGAATCTGAATTTAAAGAGGATCTAAAGCTTACAAAATATTTTAGATATGATGCAGCACTGGGTGAATGGGTGAATTATGCAATTGTTCTTTATCTTGAATTTGAAAACAGTTTTATAACCAAAAGTTACTCAGTGAAAGTTTTAATATACCTGTCAACAATATTGGACATCCAAAGTCACTGACTTGAATAAATAAGGTGCTCTATAATCATCAATATACACAAAAAAAAAAACTTTGTGTTAACCTGTTTTATTACTGTACATCTAACAGGTCATTATTTAAAAGGTAATTTCAAGTGACCATAGTGCACCTTTAATCTGCTGATTGTTATTCATCAAGTCACCATTCATAGATAAGAGTGCTGTAGAATCAGGGACCAGCCAATGAAGACTCTGCATCAATGGTCATATGTATTGGAAAATGACTTAGCAGTGACACTAAAAGGATTAAAAACAGCCAGCATGGAGAAGTTTATTTTATAATAGTACTTTATTATAATATTATGCAACAGGGAAATGCATCTGGATTGTAAACTAGCTGGCAGTAAGGGCATATTAATTGTATAATTAAGGTGTAGCGCAGAGCCATGTCATGCTTTCGCACTGTGTGATATACACGGACTGTCCGACCACCCGCCAGCCGTGTATATCACTTGCACCGCTGCTGGGCTGCATTTACCTCTTCTCACATATAGCCGGGTAGTGCTGCAGCTCCTTTGCCCCGCCTCCCTACTCCCCCTTCTCTCCTTCCTGTCTTCTGGGAGAGATGATGTCTCTCCCAGGCCGCCCCCAGCCAACCCACATTGCCCTCTGCTGCGAAAGCTGCCTCGTTAGGGCGGAAAGGAGAAGAGGACTGCTGGCCAGTTGATGCTTCTGCCTCGGAGCAAACGTAATTATAACACTCTCTCTCTCTCTTTCTCTCTCTCCCTCTCTTTGTCAAAGGGGACTCTACCTTCCATAATGTGTAAAAAGGGGACTCTGCCTGTCATAATGTGTAAAAGGGGGGCTCTGCCTGATGTAATGTATAAAAAGGGGACTCAGCCTGCCGTTATGTGTAAAAGGTGACTCTGCCTGGAGTAATGTGTAAAATGGGCACTCTGCCTGGTGTAATGCATAAAAAGTGGACTCAGCCTACCGTAATGTGTAAAAAGGGGAGTCTGCCTGGTGTCATGTGTAAAAGTGGGGCTCTGCGTGTTGTCATGTGTAAAAGGGGGCTCTGTCTAGCACAATGTGTAAAAGGGGGCTCTGTCAGGTGTAATGTAAAAAAGGGGTCTCTGTCTGACGTAATGTGTAAAGGGTACTCTGCCTAGCGTAATGTGTAAATTGGGACTTTACCTGGCATGATACGTAAAAGGGGACTCTGACTGGCGTAATGTGTAAAATGGGCTCTGTCTAGCATCATATGTAAAAGGGGACTCTGCCTGGCTTAATGTGTAAAAAGTGGACTCAGCCTGCCATTATGTGTAAAAGGGGAGTCTGCCTGCCATCATGTGTACAAGGGGACTCTGCCTGTCGTAATGTGTAAAAGGGAGGCTCTGCCTGGTGTCATGTGTAAAAGGGGGGCTCTGTCTTTTTTCATGTGTAAAAGGGGGCTCTGTCTAGCACAATGTGTAAAAGGGAGCTCTGTCAGGTGTAAAAAAGGGGTCCCTGTCTGACGTCATGTGTAAAGGGTACTCTGCCTGGCGTAATTTGTAAATTCGGACTCTACCTGGCATGATGTGTAAAAGGGGACTCTGCCTGGCGTAATGTGTAAAAGGGGCTTTGTCTGGCACAATCTGTAAAAGGGGGCTCTGTCAGGCGTAATGTATAAAAGGGTGCTCTGTCTGATGTAATGTGTAAAAGAGGACTCTGCCTGGTGTAATTTGTGAAAGGGGACTCTGCCTGAGGTGATATGTAAAAGGGTACTCTGCCTGGTGTAATTTGTAAAAGGAGGCTCTGTCTGACGTAATGTGTAAAAGGGGGCTCTGTCTGGCACATTGTGTAAAAGGGGGCTCTGTCCAGGGCCATCTTTTGTATGGGCTCAGTGGGTAGTTGCCAAGGGCCCCAAGGGTATGAGAGCCATAGGCTGATAGCTGCAGGTCCCCTTTTTCCTGGGGTACCAGAATTTTTAAAATCGGCCCTGGAGAACTGGAGATATCTGACTTCAAAGTAGTGGTCCCTATCTGAGCCTGATAATTGCTCTTCCCAGCCAGTTATCTTGGGTTCTGTCTAATTTAGGGTATACTCCAAAAGCTAGGACGCTCCCCTTTCGGTGGACATTGGCAGCTTGTTGCTACTATGCCCAGAACTAGCTATATCAGCCTTCCAGCAGCTGTTCCCTGCTCCAGCTCCACATGCCTGGTATACAGTTTTATATTTTTGTCAGTGGATTGGTCTGGCTCCTGAACTCTGATTCCCAAGTCCCCAGTACCTCCTGAAAGGTGGGACTCTATAGTTTTGTATCCCATTTAAAGCTAAGATATCTGCAGTTAAGCAAGCTGCCCTCCCAGTGGAAAATGATGTATATTAAGCCCATTTCACAATCCACCCCTCCCCTGCATACTAAACACCTTCATTCAGCCCCATGCCCCTTTTGTGTTTTCCCTTATGCCCTATCTCCCACAAGCCGTGCAGTAAAGGAGTAATTATCAGAAATTACTGCTCCAGGTCCTACATGCTGAGTGGAATATAGAGCACCCCCTACTACCCACAGGACATCAAAGTTGCTGCTGATAGCACCCCCCACACCTACCACTGGAGGATGGGTAGGGGCCCCAGTTCATTGCTTTTCCCAGGGGCCTACGTTGCTGTTAAGATGGCCCTAGCTCTACCTGGTGTAATGTGTATAAGGATTTCTGCCCAATGTAATGTGCATAAGGAGCTCTACCTGGTGTAATGTGTATAAGGAACTATACCTGGGGTAATGTGTATAAGTAGTACTACTGTGTGGAGTAATTTGAATAATGTAGACTACTGTGCGGTGTAATATGAATTGGTATTATTTTGTGACCACGCTCCTTCCCCATGAAGCCACACCCCTATATATTTTGCCCGTACCTTCGGCACGCACTGTCCCGACTTGCAATATTAGGGGGTGGCACCAGTTCTCTGGTAGACAGAATCTTACTGTAATCTCAAACTAAATTTCTTCTGAAATATCAATGCACAGAACTGTATATAAGCAGCACTGCACAACAAAGAAGTCAGCATGTTCACTTCCTTCTCAAACTCGGTATGGCTAAACAGAACCCACTGGAGAGACATGATCATTTACGACTACAAGAGTGGTCTGCGACAGCGAGAGTTTTAACGAACTGCGAGCTGTTTTGGTGAGGAAGCACCATCCCAAAACACTGTGTTTGACTGCTTTGCAGAATATTGGCACAGGAGACAGTCCCTAGAAGACGAGAAACGATGTGGCCGACCTGTGTTTGCCATCAACGAGGGCAACAACATTTCTGTTGTGCGGGCCACAGTTGAGGTGGATACCAGGGTGAGCATGGCCCAGTTAGAGATGGAGACAGGCATCTCATTGGGATACATCGGCTTGATACTCCACAAAAAGCTTGGCCTGAGCAAGGTTTCTACACACTGGGTGCCCCAACAGCTGTCTTGAGATAAGAAGGAGACTCAGGTAACTTGGTCCCACAACATCCTGGCTACGTTTCATGTCAGTCATTAAACGCTATTTGGGAGATCATCAGTGCCGATGAATTCTGAATCTACAGTTTTGACCCGGAGACCAAACAACAGTCGGCCCAGTGGACCCCAGTTAGCGGTGCTCCACCACAGAAGTTCCGAAGTGAGTGCAGCGTAGCCAAGCAGATGATGGCTGTTTTTGCAGCCATCCTAGAGAGATGCTTTGTCTCTCTTACATTCAGCCTAGGGAGATGCTTGATCTCTGTTGCAGCCAGCCTAGAGTGCTACTTGGTCTTTCTAGCAGCCAGCCTAGAGTGATACTTGGTCTCTCTAGCAGCCAGCCTAGAGTGATACTTGGTCTCTCTAGCAGCCAGCCTAGAGTGATACTTGGTCTCTCTTGCAGACAGCCTAGAAAGATGCTTTGTCTCTCTTGCATCCAGCACAGAGAGATGCTTGGTCTCTCTTGTAGCCAGTATAGAAATATGCTTGATCTATCTTGCAGCCAGCCTAGAGAGATGTTTGGTCTCTCTTGCAGTCATCCTAGAGATATACATTTTCTCTCTTGCTGCCAGCCTAGAGAGATGCTTGGAACCTCTTACAACCAAGAACAATAAGTGTCACTGACAGCATTTAATTTTCTTTGACTATCCCGATTCTGACATTCTTCTTTGGTGACTTTTGTGTACATCAGGTAAAATTAGCAAATGTATTTGCTTTGCACCAAATACCCAGTCTAATTTATAATAGCCCCAATCTTGTCATATGTGCATTTCTGCATAGCACCATCTGACAGGGTGGTCTTCAGTATGCCGGCGGTCGGGCTCCCGGCGACCAGCATACCGGCGCCGGGAGCCCGACAGCTGGCATACCGACACTTCTTCTCCCTAGTGGGGGTCCACGACCCCCCTGGAGGGAGAATAAAATAGTGTGGCGCGCGTAGCGCGCCACCGTGCCCGTAGCGCGCCACCGTGCCCGTAGCATGGCGAGCGCAGCGAGCCCGCAAGGGGCTCATTTAGGCTCGCCACACTGTCGGTAAGCCGGCGGTCGGGCTCCCGGCGCCGGTATGCTGGTCGCCGGGAGCCCGACCGCCGGCATATCGTAGTGAACCCATCTGACATCAGTATTTTTGTAATCCTACTGAATGAAAATTAAATGTATTTAGATAAAATTGCACTCTTTGACATATAATATCTATCACAAACTCACCAGATTTTACTAAGCCCAACGACGCCAATACAAGTTGCACATACATACAAGTTGTTGGCTGCTTCACGTAAATTTTACATTTCATGTGGCAAAATAAGCCAGAATAGCTGTTAATTTTACATTACCAATATATAATGTACAGCCAGAAATGCTCATTTATTACATTATGTGGAATAATGCAACCCCGCAAAATAATTAAACAAGGCATTCATAAGCTAATTGCACTACACCTGCTCTGCTGAAGGAATAGATTTGATGGTCTACCTACTCTATGGTTTGTTGCTTTCTGATGCAGAACACCATTTGTCAGAGACTCATTTAGTAGTAGTTTTACTCTCTCTCAGTGTGTGTGGATTACCAACATAACAACACCACACCAGCTGAGTTTTCGTATGCCATGCCATAAAACAGTATGGAAAAATAAAAAGCTCACTATGTCAAAGTACCAATCTGTTCTTTCCATGAGATTGAATCCTCCAAAATGTGATTATTTGTGTTCTTTTCCCGGGAAATGGTTTCAGAGGTTGTTAAAACATTTCCTTTCACAGCCCATTATTTCCATTGAACAGCTGCTGCCTTATTACAACGCTAAACATAATATTGTTCAAAGTAAAGAAACTTGCTATAATGCTGTATGGCCTGGGATGGCTATTAGGACATACTGAGTCTTGGTCTTTACACAAGTGGTCTGCTACAATACAGCAAAATGACACAACTGATGCATGTTAAAAGGCAAATTTCCTAGAGAAATTCTCACATATTTCACACAGACATTTACAACCTGATTCATCAATTGCAGAAAATGTTTCAAAATTTGTCAAAAATTGTGATAACAAAATAATAATTACATTATATGCAATAGGTTTATGACTACTACTAGGCTTGTCAGGGGCACCTTAAGAGAGGAGTAGGCCCATGTGCAGAGTCCGGGGGGGTCCCTCCTCTCCACGACGCCATAGGATCCGGCACTGTGTCAGAGTCTACTGCGCATGCGCAGGTCTCCGAAGACATGGCGCCCTCCATGTTCCGGAGACAGGGTAGGCTCCAGGCCTGCTCGCACCCTGAGCGAGACATTTTTAACTCTTCCCCCTCACACACACCTACACCTCAATGCATGCTCTTGGTAAAGTGGGCGTGTCTTCACAATTTTCTATTAGGATATCAAACTATAAATATATGTATATTATCACACACACCTCTACACACACACGTAATGCACACTGTAGTGCTCTTTACACATAATGTCCCCAGTATACTGTCAGATACATGTACCGTTCCAGTATAGTGTCAGATACACATAATGCCCCCCAATAGTGGCAGATACACATACTGCCCCAACAGTGGCAGATACACATACTGTCCCCAATAGTGGCAGATACACATACTGCCCCCAATAGTGGCAAATACACATACTGCCCCCAATAGTGGCAGATACACAAACTGCCCCCAATAGTGGCAGATACACAAACTGTCCCCAGTATCGTGCCAGATACACATAATGCCCCCAATAGTGCCAGATACACCTAATGCCCCCAGTAGTGCTGCTCACCACCACGCTGCTGGGCTCTGCTGCTGCCGCTGTGTCCCAGGAGAGGAGAGTGCAGCGCACGCCTCTCCTGAAACTCAACCTTGTGTCCTGTTTTCGGCAGCAGCCATCTTAAATATTAGAAATGTACAGTCGCCCTTAAATACCTGGCAGGTAGAGAGAGCAGCAGTACAAAGGCTAAAAGTGTTTATTAAACACTATTACTTCAGCTGTTTGTTCAGCTTTTTTAATGGGCATCAATAATAATGGCATTGGTCGCCGTCACACAGTTAGGAGCCAAAAATAAATATACTGTACTCACTCATATGAGTGTCAGGCGGCCAGTCAGTTCCCCAGGCCAATCCAGCATCACCTACGACAACCACCAGAGAGCGAGGAGGAGGACTTATTCCTATCCCGGGAACCGGCCACTCACAGCAGTTATGGTGACTGTACCACTGCACCCTGTTTGGCGCCAATGGCTGCGCTGTGTGAACTGGTCTTCTGCTGCATTACACTATGTGCTGGAAGGGACAGCGTCGGGCGGCATCTGACACAATCAGATGCCGCACAGAGCACACACACTCTATAAGCCAGCCCCGGTCCGCCCACAACACACCCCATCATCACGGCCACTGCTCGAAGGAGGAGCGGACTGCGACATCTGTTATCAGAAGCAGAGCTCCGGGACACAACTCCAATATGGCGGCAATAAAGAGTGGTGCCCATTAAGAGTGGTGCCCCACATGCCCGCTTACGTTGAACGTGCCTGGAGCCGGCCCTGTCCGGAGTCAAAATTTGTACTGTGCATGTAGGGCAGCCATTTCGGAAGTGATTCTTTGACGCAACGACTGCAGCGTCTGACGCTTGACTCCGGAGAGGCGAGTATTAAAATATAGGTGCAATGTGTGCGGTTTGGGCCACCCCCTGGACCCAGGGGCTCATGTGCACCGCACACACTGCACCCATGATAGAAACGCCTATGAGGCTTGTGCCTTATAATGATCAACACATGCACATTAAATGTATATAGAAGATATTGCAAATTAAAAATTATTTTATACTGACAGTAGTGATGTCATCACATACATTCAAAGTCAGACAAAGAGCTAAAATGTAATAGCCTGAGATTTTTGGGAGTCAGCACAATTATGGTTTGTAATCAATAGATTTAAAGTGGCAATTAGTTTAAAAGGCAAAACAAACCTGGTTTTGCAGTTGAGCTAATTGGCGCTTCAAATCTAGTGACTATTGCGCAAGCTAACACAAATCTCAGGCTATTAATTTTGGCCTGAAGTCAAATGTGTCACATGACTCATTTTACCAATGTTCCATGATGCCACGTAAAGCATTCCTTGTATGAACATGCTGATTGTCAAAATCAATTTTCATACAAGCAACTTGATTAGTTTCAATCGAGATGATGCACTATTCCCTTTTTTGTTTTTAATACAATGCATATTGCAAATATCAACTTATTATGGAATATTAATAGATTGTTATAGCATAAGTAATGGTCTGTGGCTTTGTGATTTTAAATGGTTATGGAAATTACACGTTTGCAAATTTCACAGGTGGTGGTTGCAATTTTCCTACTATTGTGAATAGCCTTATTTGCACCAAGACTTGCTGAAACAATTTCTTTATATTGTACACCTCGCTCGCATATATGTCTTCCAAAAGATTTTTTTTTATTTCATCTACATAAACCCTAGAAATATATTTCTTCCCCAAAATGTATATTTATATACATATAGAGGGTCATTCCGAGTTGATCACTGTCTAGCAGTTTTTAGCAGCCGTGCAAACGCTAAGCCGCCTCCCTCTGGGAGTGTATTTAAGCTTAGCAGAAGTGCGAACGAAAGGATCGCAGAGCGGCTACAAAAAAAAATGTGCAGTTTTATAGTAGCTTCAGACCTACTCAGCACTTGCGATCTCTTCAGACTGTTCAGTTCCTGTTTTGACGTCACGAACACGCCCTGCGTTCGCCCAGCCACGCCTGCGTTTTTCCTGGCACGCCTGAGTTTTTTCCAACACTCCCTGAAAACGGTCAATTGACACCCAGAAACGCCCTCTTCCTGTCAATCACTCTGCGGCCAGCAGTGCGACTGAAAAGCTTTGCTAGATCTTGTGTGAAACTACATCAGCCGTTGTGAAAGTACGTTGTGCATGCGCATTGCGTCGCATACACATGCACAGAAGTGCCTTTTTTTGCATCATCGCTGTGCAGCGAACATTTTCAGCTAGCGATCAACTCGGAATGACCCCCATAGTCATTTTGGGCTTGAGGAGCCTGCACACTGCACGCGCCGAATGTCAAGTGTCTGTTTTATCCTTTATTGCTCCTCTCACGGTTGTCACATTGTGATCATACATACCTCAGGTTTTTTCTAGGTCACTAAGCTACCCAATAATGAAACACCATTCAGGTTCATCCAGTAGTTTTTGCGTGATGCCAGAACGAACAGTCAAAACAAAAATGACAACTTTATTATATATAATAATAATAATAATAATAATAATAATAATAGGGGATGTATTATTACCGTAACAGTCTTTGAGAACCTTCAGTAGTTTTAGCAAAATTGCTAAAACAATCATATAAACTCTAATTTGTTACTTTTTGCATACATTCAAATCTCCTATAAATGAGAAAGAGACATTGTTTCAGGCAGTTAATCAACAGTTAATCATACAGTACTAACTAATATGACAAATAACACTTCAACACTAATTTATACATTGGTGTTCTTGCACAACACTACATAACAGCACCTGATAATGCACTGTAAACAATGTAACTACTATAAATAGATGCACACATTAAAGTTCTAAAAGAAATGGTGATGCCGTTACATGTATTCTATTGCACTACCTATAGTATATGCTTTTAAAGATGAAGTAGAGACACACAATTTCAGATAACTGTGTTCACTTACAGTACCTGAAAAACGTCTGGGATGAATATTTTAGGATTCACTGTATATACGGATTGTGAAATGGCAGATTTGTTAGGGAAATCCTGCAGGCTTCATCCTGCCAGTCCCAGACACAATGCCACAGGTTGGCCATAGTTTTAATGAGCAGATGTGATGGCCTTTTGCTTGGAAATGAATATTAAAGTACTTAGGAATAGAGCTTAATTTCAGGGGAACTCAATGGAGCAAGGTTCCACTTATTTTTCTTCTCTGAAGCATAACTGGAAACTGTTCGCAGAGATTGTCATTAAATAAAAGGCAGATTTGTGCCTCAAAGTGACTGTTTTTCAGTATTTACCAGCTACCAGGTTACATTTATTTTCTTGTACATGTCGGATACAATTTTCTAAATTTGTGTACATTAGATGGAAACAGTGTAATATGTCATTCTGATATGACCATGTCCACAGAGCATATTAATATGGTTTGATGAAGTATGTTGGTCTAAGGCTCAGTCAGGCAAATGCTTTGTGTCTGTGAGCATTTCTGCATGGTGACATATATCATTATTATTAATTATATAGTGCTAATCATGCACAATAAACCTGGCTGGAAGTGAATCCATGACCACTATGCCACCATGCTAAATATAATATACATGTCGTATATGAATTTTATAACTACAAATACACGGCTTTGATGGTGGGGCTCTGCACAACTACAAAATAAAACATTTGAGCTCTATGGGCACGATTCATACTTGGACGCAATCTCGATGTTGTACGCAGGTGACCAATTATTTTTCAATGCACATGCGCTAAAGCCACACTGTGCACGTGTAATGATGTGGTAGCGCGCGCACAGAGGATTTATTCACAAACTGAGTGACAGGCAGTCTGCGTTTGTGGGAGGTAACAGAGGTGGTTAGACAAACGCAGATGGAGAGCCCTCGGTGTGTCAGGAGAGCTGGTCTGTCTGCGGTGCCATAGACTCAATCAGGCTGCTGATTGTCAAATGATGTGCGTCCAATGTTTCCGCTTTTGTATGTAAGATGTAAGGGGTGGATGTGAGAAGCCGGCTGTGTGCGTTCTAAACACAAATCTAGCACAGCAGCAGTTATTGTAGCGTCTAACTAAGAATCAGGCCCTATGTGTAACTGTGTATAATGCACCATCCACCAAGCACTGGCAAATGTATGCAGTTGAAATGAACAGCACTGAAAGGTGGGATTACCAAACAGGTAAAGGAGAATCATAGCGTCAGATGAGAAATGTTATTTTCATTGCCGTTAGAGCATACGCCAAATCATGCGTCTACATACATTTTTATCTAATTAACAGATTTTGTTTTTTGCTGAATCGACAATCAATGAATGTAAACCTGCCTGGTGTTCTGAAGGTGATCTTCTACTTTCAATACGGACAATTCTTACCCATGTCTATCTCACCACAAACTACAAAAGTATAAACATTATAGCAGCAGAAAATGGCCTAAAATCAACTTTTATTTATTTTTTATTTCAATTTCTTGTCAATCTTATGGGATAATATTTTACTCTAAGCAGAGTATTTTATTGAAAATACATTTTTGAGCACTTGAAGATATAGAGGCAAAATGGGGAAAGTGGCCATGATCCTAGGCCATTTTTATTTTTAACTGATGTCTACACTCGAATATGATGTATTGTTCTAACAATGCCCAATAAATTTAAATGGCATAAAAAGATTAGATTTTAATCTTCTAGAATGTAATGGTGTACCAGTGCCATGTTAAAAGTGACATTCTATTCTATGATCAAAGTTTGGGTGTGTACTTAAAAGAAAGAATTGCTCACATATGCACTACTACTGTCATCTACAGTTTAGAGATGTGGTCAGAACACACATTTTCTAGACAAGGTGCTACCAAACTCTTGTTCACTCTCTCATCATCTCACACCTTGACTGCTGCAATCTCTTATCTAGAATTTCCTACGCCCATTTATATCCTCTTCAATCTAATCCGAATAAGAGAGGGGGATGAATGGAAGACTGCCTTTAATACCCACTCAGGGCATTATGAATATTTGGTGATGCCTTTTGGGCTCTCTAATGCCCCGGCAGTCTTCCAGGAATTCATGAATGATGTGCTCAGGGAATATTTGGATAGATTCTTAGTTGTTTATCTAGATGACATCCTAATCTTCTCTCATTCCCTGGAGGAACATCGGAAGCACGTACGCTTAGTCCTCCAGAAACTCAGAGACCACCAGCTTGGGGCGAAGCTGGAGAAGTGCGAGTTTGAAGTCCAGCAAATCGCATTTCTAGGGTATATTATCTCCTCAGAAGGTTTCCAAATGGAGGGTTCTAAGGTACAGGCAGTCCTGGATTGGGTGCAGCCCACTAGTTTGAAGGCGCTTCAGCGTTTTCTGGGCTTTGCAAATTTTTATAGACGGTTTATCGCTAGATTTTCGTCTATAGTGGCCCCCTTGGTGGCACTCACTAAGAAAGGGGCGGATGTTGCTCACTGGTCTTGTGAGGCCAAAGCGGCCTTTGCCCGTCTCAAAAGGGCATTTGTCTCGGCCAAGGTGCTGCGACACCCAGATCCAGAGCGTCCTTTTGTGGTAGAAGTGGATGCCTCTGAGATAGGTATTGGGGCAGTGCTCTCTCAGATGGGGGTGTCTGATAATCGCCTTCATCCCTGTGCTTACTTTTCCCGTAAATTTTCGTCTGCCGAGATGAATTATGATGTGGGTAACCGGGAATTGTTGGCTATAAATCATGCACTCGGGGAGTGGAGACACTGGTTTGAGGGGGCTAAGTTTGTGGTCTCAATTCTCACCGACCATAAGAATCTGGCATATTTAGAGTCAGCGAAGCAGCTCAATGCCAGGCAGGCACGATGGGCTTTGTTTTTTGCTCGCTTTAATTTTTTGATAACATATCGCCCTGGGTCAAAAAACATCAAGGCTGATGCGCTCTCGCGGAGTTTTGCTCCAGTTCAAGAGACCACCGAGGAGCCATTGCCCATTGTGTCCCCATCATGTATTAAAGTGGGCATTACCCAGGACCTCTTGTCATTAGTCCTTAGAGCACAGGAGCAGGCTCCTCCAGACCTTCCGGTAGGTCTCTTGTGTGTGCCTCCTAGGTTAAGACAGCGAGTGTTCCTGGAATTCCATGCCAAGAGGTCGGCAGGGCATCCGGGTATTGCCAGAACTCGGGAGTTGCTGTCTAGGGCGGTGTAGTGGCCCTCGGTGGCTAGGGATGTGGATCAGTGGGTTCGGGCATGTGACGTTTGTGCCCGAAATAAAACTCCTAGAGGGGTTCCTGTCGGCCCATTACATCCACTCTCTATTCCGTCTAAGCCATGGACCCACATTTCCATGGATTTTGTGGTGGACTTGCCCAAATCCTCGGGGATGACAGCCATTTGGGTTGTCGTTGACAGGTTTTCGAAGATGGCGCATTTCGTTCCACTGGTTGGGTTGCCATCGGCCAGACGCCTGTCTGAGTTATTTATGCAGCATGTTGTGCGCCTCCACGGGTTGCCACTTGATGTGGTCTCTGACCGTGGATCCCAGTTTGTGGCCAAATTCTGGAGGGCATTTTGTTCTGATCTCCAGATTTCTGTGAGCTTGTCGTCAGGCTACCATCCACAGTCTAATGGGCAGACTGAGAGGGTGAACCAGTCCTTGGAGCTTCAAATTAGGAGACTTCGTCTGGTTGTCCACCAAGAATTTGAAGTTGAGACAGCCATCTCATAAGTTAGGCCCCCGGTTCATCGGCCCTTATAAGATCACCAGGGTTATCAATCCGGTGGCATTTCAGTTAGATCTGCCCCGTTCATTAAGTATCAATAAAACATTTCATTGTTCCCTTTTAAAACTGGCGGTTAGTAATCCTTCTTCCAGTGGAAGACCTTCTCCTCTTCTGATACGGGGTCAGAGGGAGTTTGTGGTTGAAAGGGTTCTTGACTCCAAGATGGTTCGGGGTCGGCTGTCATTTTTGGTGCACTGGAAGGGGTATGGCCCGGAGGAGCGGTCGTGGGTGCGCAGTTGTGATCTTCATGCCCCCAGACTGATACGCTCTTTCTTCTCACAGTTCCCCGATAAACCCGGTGGTAGGGGTTCTTTGACCCCTCGTCAGAGGGGGGGTATTGTTAGGATCTCCTGCTCTGTGCTGCCACGTCGCCATGGCAACCGGGAGGCAAGTGTTAGCGATGTAACCTGAGCGCAGCTGATACTCCGGTCCGGGTTTTTACTGTGTAGTGGTTACAGGCTCTGTGCACGGCAGGGAATCCGGCGCTGGTTTTGTGCTCACAGTCTGTGAGGTCTGAGTGGGGCGTGGACAGCACCTGCTATATAAACCATCCTCTCAGGCTAGGCAAATGCTGCTGAATCTTTGTTTGTTAGTCAGTTCCAGAGAGTTAGCTAGTACTGTGTGACTTTGTATTTACTTGTTGCTTACTGCGAATAGGCCTTGGGATTCGGTACTTCATTCTGCCAATCCGGACCTAGCAGTAAGACTGGAGTCAGTTGTTTGACCTGCTGGGGTTCTTTTGCTATTCTGTGAACCCAGCAGGTTTGCGGCTGTACTCTCAGACCTGCTTGCTTAATCCTCCCTCACTGTGCAGGGCGTCCAGGTGTCAGTTTAGTGGCAGTAAGCTGAACCTGTGCCCTGCAAGTGGGGGTTAGGATTGTGGATACTCTCCTTGTGTCTATATTTCTATCTCTGACCAAGGAGTTTATTCCCACACCCGTTGGTAACCCTTTGGGGTTTTTTCTGTTGCTCTTAGCAACATCATTTCAGGTGCTCCACATGTGAAATCACTACACATCGCTTCATTGTCCGCTCTATTCCATCTGAGCATTCCTGACACTAGGGAGACACCCAATTCCTGAGCCCTTGGGCTTCTCCGTTAACTTTGTGTTTATTAGTTATTCCATCACCTCCTGTGTATGTTATGTTATACTGTCTGTGAGTTCGTTTGCTTCGCTTCCCTCTCTGTTCATACACCGGTATACTCCTGTTAGCACTGGTGTGCGTAACATTATGTTACTCCACAATTAGAAAACCTCCAGCCTAGACCTGGGCTTCACTGGTACATCCGACACCTTGTCGGCTTACTCTTTGGCAGTGACAGATTTCTCTTGGGAATTGGCAATTCTCTGCGTTAGTCAGGCAGCTCTTATTGGGGGTCATTCCGAGTTGATCGCTAGCTGCCGTTGTTCGCAGCGCAGCGATCAGGCTAAAAATCGGCACTTCTGCGCATGCGTACGGGCCACAGTACGCACGCGCGAAGTACTTTCACACAAAACTATGCAGTTTTACACAAGGGCGAGCTACGCTTTTCTGTCGCTCTGCTGATCGGTGAGTGATTGACAGGAAGTGGGTGTTTCTGGATGGGAACTGACCGTTTTCCGGGAGTGGACTAAAAAAACGCAGGCGTGACAGGTGAAAACGCAGGCATGCCTGGGGAAACAGGGGAGTGGCTTGCCGAACGCAGGGCGTATTTGTGACGTCAAAGCAGGAACTTAACAGACTGAAGTGATCGCAAGGTAGGAGTAGGTCTGGAGCTGCTCAGAAACTGCATGAAAATTTTTACGAGCAGTTCTGCTAATCTTTCGTTCGCACTTCTGCTAAGCTAAGATACACTCCCAGAGGGCGGCAGCCTAGCGTTTGCACTACTGCTAAAAGCAGCTAGCGAGCGATCAACTCGGAATGAGGTCCATTGGCAAGACTAGCACTTCCTCTGCAATATTGGCATCGATTTATGTTAAGCACACAACTCTCAATGTGAGACATCTATCTAAAGGAGGCCATACATTAGGATGACTAGCGTCCTTACAATTTCCCCCGCAGCTCTCCCGGCAGCTCCCAGGAATACGACAGATCATTAGGTCAGGAAAAGTACCTAACGATCTATCGTAGGACCTGTGAATCACCGCTACCCAGATCGCCTGATCTTATGTGCAGCACGTAAGATCAGAAGATCCAGCATACGACCCATGGGACCGCGCATCGTATCGTCATCATTAGTGAAGTGCAAACGATTTGCACTTTCACTAACGATACATCGATATCGGGTACATCAAAATGATGGTCTTTCAGGTGTGTGTGGGGCTTAACTCTAAGAGATTGGTGGTCTTTCTGAATTCCTACAGTGTTTATGCTGTTTACCCTAACTGACTTTGCAGTACTTATCCCCGCCATACTCATTCTCACAGTGACTTCTCCTTTCACTACCATAAGCTATTCCGGGTAGTGAGATAGTTCCAGCAATAACAGCACCTTTCCTCTATGGCCACATCTCTTCCCTTCTGTTTTTTTTTTTTTTTTTTTTTGCCACCCTTGGTGACAAGCTCTAAGCGTGTTGGGGGCTTTAGACATAATTTTCTCTCTCCTCACTCCTTTTGCATGTAGAGAAGAGCAGTTTTAGCACTAGATGTAGTATTGGTTGATACCCCCCCCCCCCCTCCTCCTCCCTGCCAGTGGTGGCTTCCTCCCTTCTCCCTAACTCCCCAAAGTTTATACATGGTTGAAAGTTAGGTCAGCTGTTACATAATTTAGAAAACAATTGTCAGCCACTATGTTCTGTACATAAATTAACACTGCCTCTGCTGATGTGAACCAAAATATATAATTCAAGTGCACAGTCTGGAACCTGATACCTTCAGAAGGGGGTGGTTCCCCAGGTAGTGGAGCCCACCGGGGGTTTCCCCCGTGCCCGTCGGTCAGTCCAACCCTGGCTGCCTTTATAGTTTACAGGTAACAGATGCACTTAGATTTAGCTCTGGACAGAAAACCAGTGCAAACAAATGTAAGTTGACTAGATAAATTGTGTAGCAACTTTAAGGGGACTAGACATTTCTTTGGAAGTGTCCGTTGTGACAGTTAAGATCTGGTATGAGACAGGTGGAATATGGTGAGAGATGTCAGAACAGCAGCTGATAATGTGTATGCGAAACACTCAGCTGCATTCAAAGCTTTGATGAGATGTCAGGAATACATTCTGAGATGGATAGGTATGTACTGCGTGACTGAAGATGTCGTTTGTAGGATTGCAGACAGTTTAATAGCTGAGATGCTCACTTGGCTATGTCATAATAGATTAGTTTTGCCTCAGTTTTTTTCTCCTAGAAAGAATGATTTTGAGAAGAAATGGGTAAACATGGTGATTGAGAAGCAGAAAATGAATGTCCGACATAAGAAAGCATATTATAAAAAGTAGTATGGCTCAAGTAGAAAAATAGGACAGGCAATTACCTATTACCCAGTTTTCCGCTTTTACAGAGAAATATTTACTGTTGCAGACTATTAGTTTACTAACCTCTATCTGCCTGTGTCTAACTGCCTTCTTCATTTGATCATAATGTGTGGCAGAAAAATGTTATATTGTGTTAGCCATTGATAATAGTAGGATTTAATGTGGTACATTTATTGCTTTTCTGACTAGATTTTATAGAGCCGGCCCTAACCAATATGATGCCCTAGGCAAGATTTTGACTGGTGTCCCCTAGCACCAGCGCTAGTTCCGCCTCTGACAGTGCACCCCTTTCCCAGCATCATCATCCCTCACCCATAGTATTTAGTGTTCCTACCCCCTATATTTTAAATAGGAACAGTGCGCACATTCAGTGCATAGCCCAAAAAGGGACGTGTTTTTGCTGGCAAGGGGCATGGCCACACAACAGTACCCCCAATTCAAATTACGCCACACAGTACTGCAACTTTATTCACATTTTATCATGCTATAGTGTCCTTAATTCACGTAGCATCACACAGTAGTACCACTTTACCTTATATACATTACTCCTCACAGTAGTGCCCCTTATTCACATTACATCACACCATATTTCTCTTTGTTCACATTAGACCACACAGTAGTGCCCTTTCTATACATTACGCCACACAGTAGAGCACCTTATACACATAATGCCACACATTAGTAATGCATTTATACACATACCACACAGTAATGCCCCTTACACATATGACACACATTATTAATGTCTTTATAAACATAATGTGCCTTACACATTATGATAACCTTTATTAATGACCTTATACACATAATGTCCCTTACACATATGCCGCACATTATGAATGCCCTTGTACACATAATGACACACATAATGCCCCTTACACATTTACCGAACACTAATGCACAACCAACCACCTCACACACAGCACTCACACGGCCACTAACACTGTGATCTCTTCCTCTGCTTGGATACAGATGTGTCCTTATATTTACATTGCTATGTGGCTAGGATACACAAGCAGCTTCTGCTGATTAAAATGATATGCAGCATGCCTATATACTGTGTGAGACTGTGGCTGTATCTGCATATACGAAATGCTACACACAGAAAATAGGCATGCCGCATATCATTTTAATTATCAGAAGCTGTTTGCTTATGCCTAGGGCTGGCTCTGGGATTTTACTTGTAGGTTAAGTGTCCTGTCAAATTTTATCTTTATTTGACATTAGTCTGTTTTTGGAATCCTTGTACAATGTGTATGATTTATATTTAGGTTTAAGCATCACTCTAAAGGATGTTACAGTTTTATACTTTGATCATGTATACAAATTTATATTTGTGGGTGCAGCTGCAACGGGGCACAGAGTACAGGGAGATCTGTTTAGGTTCGGTGACTCACCTACCCCCTCCAAAACCACACATTTCGCCCAGTAGACTATTCAGGCTTATAATTAAATACAGTAGGTTATAGTGTTATAAACAGTGAATGAATGAAACAAGAAATTTGTTATGGTAACGCAACATTTCAAATTCAATAAAACAAAAGTAAAACATTAATTAGAAATACTAGAATTGCAACCTTGATTATTTGTTACTAAGCATTAAAAGCAAAATATCACATAAAACATTAGTTCAGGTGCCCCTTTGATATGTTTTGTGGACTTCCTCATATTTAGAGATATGCAATAACCCCCCCTCCCCGCCCCCCCCCCCCCCCCCCACACACACACACACACACACACAAAACAAAAACAATACAAAACCACCAAAATACCTGCGATCTTTGGAAAATGTGATTAATAAGAAATAAAGTTCTCACAGGAAAATATTTGGCTTCAGAAGGTAATTGAAATTTTTAAAGCTTCTACATTGAGGGAGTTAGTAGCTGAACATTAGGATAGCCACTGAGGGGACTGTGAGTGGCCGTACTGAGAGTGAGAATAACAGCGGTAGAAACTGGCCACATTCTATAGTTGCTGTTGTTGACTCTTCTATAATATATTTAAGTAATTATTCCCAGTATTTCTATATAGTTGTTTTTTCTAATTATTTCCTTATTATTATTATTGTTATTATTATTATCCTTTATTTATATAGCGACACAAGGAATCTGCAGCGCCCAGTACATAAACATATAAGCAAAACTGAAAAACAGTGACTTATATAGGAGAAGTGTAGGACACATAAACATAGTTGCATCAGCAGATGAAACAAAAAATAAGAATTTACTCACCGGTAATTCTATTTCTCGTAGTCCGTAGTGGATGCTGGGACTCCGTAAGGACCATGGGCAATAGCGGCTCCGCAGGAGACTGGGCACAACTAAAAGAAAGCTTTAGACTACTGGTGTGCACTGGCTCCTCCCACTATGACCCTCCTCCAGACTTCAGTTAGGATACTGTGCCCGGAAGAGCTGACACAATAAGGAAGGATTTTGAATCCCAGGTAAGACTCATACCAGCCACACCAATCACACCGTATAACTCGTGATACAATACCCAGTTAACAGTATGATAACAACTGAGCCTCTCAACAGATGGCTCAACAATAACCCTTTAGTTAGGCAATAACTATATACAAGTATTGCAGACAATCCGCACTTGGGATGGGCGCCCAGCATCCACTACGGACTACGAGAAATAGAATTACCGGTGAGTAAATTCTTATTTTCTCTGACGTCCTAAGTGGATGCTGGGACTCCGTAAGGACCATGGGGATTATACCAAAGCTCCCAAATGGGCGGGAGAGTGCGGATGACTCTGCAGCACCGAATGGGCAAACTCTAGGTCCTCCTCAGCCAGGGTGTCAAACTTGTAGAATTTAGCAAATGTGTTTGACCCCGACCAAGTAGCTGCTTGGCAAAGTTGTAGAGCCGAGACCCCTCGGGCAGCCGCCCAAGAAGAGCCCACCTTCCTCGTGGAATGGGCTTTCACTGATTTAGGATGCGGCAGTCCAGCCGCAGAATGTGCAAGCTGAATCGTACTACAGATCCAGCGAGCAATAGTCTGCTTAGAAGCAGGTGCACCCAACTTGTTGGGCGCATACAGGATAAATAGCGAGTCAGTCTTTCTGACTCCCGCAGTCCTGGAAACATAAATTTTCAGGGCCCTGACTACATCCAACAACTTGGAAGCCTCCAAGTCTTTAGTAGCCGCAGGCACCACGATAGGTTGGTTCAGATGAAAGGCTGATACCACCTTAGGGAGAAATTGGGGACGAGTCCTCAATTCTGCCCTATCCATATGGAAAATCAGATAAGGGCTTTTACATGACAAAGCCGCCAATTCTGATACACGCCTGGCCGAAGCCAAGGCCAACAACATGACCACTTTCCACGTGAGATACTTCAATTCCACGGTTTTAAGTGGCTCAAACCAATGTGACTTTAGGAAATCCAACACCACGTTGAGATCCCAAGGTGCCACAGGAGGCACAAAAGGGGGCTGAATATGCAGCACTCCCTTAACAAAAGTTTGAACTTCAGGTAGTGAAGCCAGTTCTTTCTGGAAGAAAATCGATAGAGCCGAAATCTGGACCTTAATGGAACCCAATTTTAGGCCCATAGTCACCCCTGACTGTAGGAAGTGCAGGAAACGGCCCAGCTGAAATTCCTCCGTTGGGGCCTTCCTGGCCTCACACCACGCAACATATTTTCGCCATATGCGGTGATAATGGTTTGCGGTTACTTCTTTCCTAGCTTTAATCAGCGTAGGAATGACTTCCTCCGGAATGCCCTTTTCCTTCAGGATCCGGTGTTCAACCGCCATGCCGTCAAACGCAGCCGCGGTAAGTCTTGGAACAGACAGGGCCCCTGCTGCAGCAGGTCCTGTCTGAGCAGCAGAGGCCATGGGTCCTCTGACATCATTTCTTGAAGTTCCGGGTACCAAGCTCTTCTTGGCCAATCTGGAACAATGAGTATAGGTCTTACTCCTCTTCTCCTTATTATCCTCAGTACCTTTGGTATGAGAGGAAGAGGAGGGAACACATAAACCGACCGGTACACCCACGGTGTCACTAGAGTGTCCACAGCTATCGCCTGCGGGTCTCTTGACCTGGCACAATATCTTTCTAGCTTTTTGTTTAGGCGGGACGCCATCATGTCCACCTGTGGCCTTTCCCAACGGTTTACAATCAGTTGGAAGACTTCTGGATGAAGTCCCCACTCTCCCGGGTGGAGGTCGTGCCTGCTTAGGAAGTCTGCTTCCCAGTTGTCCACTCCCGGAATGAACACTGCTGACAGTGCTAACACGTGATTCTCCGCCCATCGGAGAATCCTTGTGGCTTCTGCCATCGCCGTCCTGCTTCTCGTGCCGCACTGTCGGTTTACATGGGCGACTGCCGTGATGTTGTCTGACTGGATCAGTACCGGCTGATTTTGAAGCAGGGGTTTTGCCTGACTTTGGGCATTGTAAATGGCCCTCAGTTCCAGAATATTATGTGTAGGGAAGTCTCCTGACTTGACCATAGTCCTTGGAAGTTTCTTCCCTGTGTGACTGCCCCCCAGCCCCGAAGGCTGGCATCCGTGGTCACCAGGACCCAGTCCTGTATGCCGAATCTTCGGCCCTCTTGAAGATGAGCACTTTGCAGCCACCATAGCAGAGACACCCTGGTCTTTGGAGACAGGGTTATCAGACGATGCATCTGAAGATGCGATCCTGACCACTTGTCCAACAGGTCCCACTGAAAAGTTCTCGCATGGAACCAGCCGAATGGAATTGCTTCGTAGGAAGCTACCATCTTTCCCAGGATCCGCGTGCAGTGATGCACCGACACCTGTTTTGGTTTTAGGAGGCCTCTGACTAGAGATGACAGCTCCTTGGCCTTCTCCTCCGGGAGAAACACTTTTTTCTGTTCTGTGTCCAGAACCATCCCCAGGAACAGTAGACGTGTCGTAGGGACCAGCTGTGACTTTGGAATATTTAGAATCCAGCCGTGCTGTTGTAGCACCTCCCGAGATAGTGCTACCCCGACCAACAACTGCTCCCTGGACCTCGCCTTTATCAGGAGATCGTCCAAGTATGGGATAATTAAAACTCCCTTCATTCGAAGGAGTATCATCATTTCGGCCATTACCTTGGTAAATACCCTCGGAGCCGTGGATAGACCAAACGGCAACGTCTGGAATTGGTAATGACAATTCTGTACCACAAATCTGAGGTACTCCTGGTGAGGATGGTAAATGGGGACATGCAGGTAAGCATCCTTGATGTCCAGTGATACCATGTAATCCCCCTCGTCCAGGCTTGCAATAACCGCCCTGAGCGATTCCATCTTGAACTTAAATTTTTTTATATATGTGTTTAAGGATTTCAAATTTAAAATGGGTCTCACCGAACCGTCCGGTTTCGGTACCACAAACATTGTGGAATAGTAACCCCGTCCTTGTTGAAGTAGGGGCACCTTTACTATCACCTGCTGGGAATACAGCTTGTGAATTGCCTCTAACACTGCCTCCCTGCCAGAGGGAGTTGTTGGCAAGGCAGATTTGAGGAAACGGCGGGGGGGAGACGTCTCGAATTCCAGCTTGTACCCCTGAGATACTACTTGAAAGATCCAGGGATCCACCCGTGAGCGAGCCCACTGATCGCTGAAATTTTTGAGACAGGCCCCCACCGTACCTGGCTCCGCCTGTGGAGCCCCAGCGTCATGCTGTGGACTTAGAGGAAGCGGGGGAGGACTTTTGCTCCTGGGAACTGGCTGTATGCTGCAGCTTTTTCCCTCTACCTCTGCTTCTGGGCAGAAAGGACGCGCCTTTAACCCGCTTGCCCCTATTGGGCCGAAAGGACTGTACCTGATAATACGGTGCTTTCTTTGGCTGTGAGGGAACATGGGGTAAAAATGTAGACTTCCCAGCTGTTGCTGTGGAAACAAGGTCCGAGAGACCATCCCCGAACAACTCCTCACCCTTATAAGGCAAAACTTCCATGTGCCTTTTAGAATCTGCATCTCCTGTCCACTGCCGAGTCCATAACCCTCTCCTGGCAGAAATGGACATTGCACTTATTTTAGATGCCAGCCGGCAAATATCCCTCTGTGCATCCCTCATGTATAAGAGTGCGTCTTTAATATGCTCTACGGTTAGCAATATAGTGTCCCTGTCTAGGGTATCAATATTTTCCGACAGGGAATCTGACCACGCAGCTGCAGCACTGCACATCCATGCTGACGCAATAGCTGGTCTCAGTATAACACCTGTGTGTGTATATATAGACTTCAGGATAGCCTCCTGCTTTCTATCAGCAGATTCCTTCAGGGCGGCCGTATCCGGAGACGGTAGTGCCACCTTCTTTGACAAGCGTGTGAGCGCTTTATCCACCCTAGGGGATGTTTCCCAACGTGACCTATCCTCTGGCGGGAAAGGGTACGCCATTAGTAACCTCTTAGAATTTACCAGTTTCTTATCGGGGGAAGCCCACGCTTCTTCACACACTTCATTTAATTCCTCAGATGGAGGAAAAACTACTGGTAGTTTTTTCTCTCCAAACATAATACCCTTTTTTGTGGTACCCGGGGTAACATCAGAAATATGCAACACATTTTTCATTGCGTCAATCATATAACTTGTGGCCCTATTGGAAGATACATTAGTCTCATCGTCGACGACACTGGAGTCAGTATCCGTGTCGACATCTGTGTCTGCCATCTGAGGTAGCGGGCGTTTTAGAGCCCCTGATGGCTTTTGAGATGCCTGGGCAGGCACAGGCTGAGAAGCCGGCTGTCCCATATTTGGTATGTCATCAAACCTTTTATGCAAGGAGTCGACACTGTCGCGTAATTCCTTCCACAGAACCATCCACTCAGGTGTCGACCCCGCAGGGGGTGACATCACATTTATCGGCATTTGCTCCGCCTCCACATAAGCCTCCTCATCAAACATGTCGACACAGCCGTACCGACACACCGCATACACACAGGGAATGCTCTGACAGAGGACAGGACCCCACAAAGCCCTTTGGGGAGACAGAGAGAGAGTATGCCAGCACACACCAGAGTGCTATATAACACAGGGATCCCACTATAAATAAGTGTTTTTTCCCTTATAGCTGCTTATATTGTATATACTGCGCCTAAATTTAGTGCATCCCCTCTCTTTTTTACTCTTATGTAGCTTGACACTGCAGGGGAGAGCCAGGGAGCGTCCTTCCAGCGGAGCTGTGAGGGAAAAATGGCGCCAGTGTGCTGAGGGAGATAGCCCCGCCCCTTTTCCGGCGGACTTCTCCCGCTTTTTCTGGAATTCTGGCAGGGGTATTTTTACACCTATATAGCCTTCCTGACTATATATGGTGTAGATTTGCCAGCCAAGGTGTCTTATATTGCCCTCAGGGCGCCCCCCCCCCCCCAGCGCCCTGCACCCATCAGTGACCGTAGTGCGAGGTGTGCATGAGGAGCAATGGCGCACAGCTGCAGTGCTGTGCGCTACCTTGTTGAAGACAGAAGTCTTCTGCCGCCGATTTTCCGGAACACTTCTTGCTTCTGGCTCTGTAAGGGGGCCGGCGGCGCGGCTCCGGGACCGAACATCAAGGTCGGGTCCTGCGGTCGATCCCTCTGGAGCTAATGGTGTCCAGTAGCCTAAGAAGCCCAAGCTACCACCAGTTAGGTAGGTTCGCTTCTTCTCCCCTTAGTCCCTCGCTGCAGTGAGTCTGTTGCCAGCAGATCTCACTGTAAAATAAAAAACCTAAATATACTTTCTTTCTAGGAGCTCAGGAGAGCCCCTAGTGTGCATCCAGCTCAGCCGGGCACAAGATTCTAACTGAAGTCTGGAGGAGGGTCATAGTGGGAGGAGCCAGTGCACACCAGTAGTCTAAAGCTTTCCTTTAGTTGTGCCCAGTCTCCTGCGGAGCCGCTATTCCCCATGGTCCTTACGGAGTCCCAGCATCCACTTAGGACGTCAGAGAAATAAGCAACAGGGTGGTAGAAAACTGCAGGACATGGTACTGTCAAAAATGGTTTAAGAGAAGGAAAAGCACATGAGGGAAGAGGACCCTGCTTGTGAGATCTTACATTCTAAAGGGGAGGGGCAGACAGATGGGTGACACAGATGGTTATATATTATTAGCTGGTTCGGAATCCCCTTTCTTTGTTGCTACACAGTGTTTTATTGTTGGTATCAATGAAGGACTTAGGGGGTCATTCCGACTTGTTCGCACGCTGCAGTTTGTCGCAGCGGTGCGAATGGGTTGGAACTGCGCATGCACGGCAGACGCATTGCGCATGCGCATCGTTGCCTGGCGACGGTAGTTGCCGGGCATTGACGTCGCCAGCGGAAAAAGTGATCGCAGCAGCGAACGCAAGAAGACTGGCAGGCGGGAGGCGTTCCGGGGCGTCAACTGATCGTTTTCCAGGCATGGCGAGGCGAACACAGGCATGTCCAGGCGTTTGGAGGGCAGATGTCTGATGTGAATTCCGGGACCTTTGTCGCTAGATCCGTCACACACGGTAAGTAAGTCTGACCCTGGTCTTGTTTTGCAGGAAACTTTTTAAGCTTAGCAGGGCTGCACAAGTGATTGCAGCCCTGCTATGCTAAAATACACTCCCCCATAGGCGGCGGCAAGTTGATCGCACGAGCAGCAAAAAGTTGCTACATGCGCGATCAACTCGGAATGACCCCCTAAATGCAATTGAAAGAAAACAGAATATAAATATGTTTATCCTAAAGAGAATTATTAAAGTTGTAGAATTAAAACAGAAAAACATATGCTGCATATTCGTTTAAATTGACAACTTTTATAAGATGTTATGAATATGTAATTTCAGACAAATATGTTGATTGATAAAGATGAAAATAGGGAATTGCCAGGTTGAGTACACATTTGAAATTAAAGCAGATTTCACTCGATGGGTAAAAAAAGCATTAAAAAAATTATACGTCCCTTTTATGTACACCTCTTCACAATTGTACTACTATAATTTATAGTTATGCCATTGTTCACCAGTCAAAGTTTACTTAATGCTTGTTGGCGTTGGTTTTTATTTGTGTTTGACATTTAGGGAACAGTTGTTGTCACAATAACAGTTGCAAATTTGTAACAAATAATGTAACAACAAACAGATCAACAATGTGGTGACTGGCAAACATGTAAAATGTATGTGAAAAATTGCACTTAACCTGAATATTTTTCAGATATGAACCATGAACGTAAACCACTTTGTTCAAAGTTAACTATTACAGACACTAAAAACTTCCCATACCTCACTCTATTTCAGACACCAAAAACTCATCCCAGATGGGTCCATCCAGTGATTTTTATAAATGTTAACACAGTAAATATCTTACATCATAATGTTATGTGTACAACTGGTGCTGGAAGGTGATGTTCATCAACCATCAAATGCACATCGCAGCCCATGTGTCGGCTTACAGTCTGCTTTTAGGAATATATTCAATAACGTTGTATATTTTTGTTTGCATCAAATGTGTATAATGGATGACTCAGAGTGTGCATTATAAACACAAAAGTTCTCACTTCTATATCCAAGAAACTATTTTCTAGGCATATTGTTGTTTTCTGTTCTAATCCTATGGTAGTTGTTAATCCTGTCCTGTCACCGAGATCATTTTATGAATAAGCTACAGTAGCACAAAGCTGGATATACAGTATATCAAGTGCCAGAGAGTCAATGTCCCTGGTATTTTATTGCTGGTGTCTTGTAGTTTGTGGTATTTTATGCAGATCTCTGAAGAATTAAGGGGGTCATTCTGACCCGATCGCACGCTGCAGTTTATCGTGATTGGGTCAGAACTGCACATGCGCCGGTGCGCAGTGCGCCGGAGCATGCCCGACAGCCAAAGGCTACGATTGATTGACAGGCAGAGGCGGTCGTTGGGCGGGGGGGGGGGGGCGGAACGGCGGCGTTTGGCTGCCGTTTCGTGGGTGCAGCGGACCGAATGAGGGGCGGGCCGCAGCGGCTGCGTGACGTCACACGCAGCCGATGCGGGCCGGGGAGCAATGAGTAACTCCCGGCCAGCACGCTAAAGGCTGTGCGATGCGTTTGCATTTCTGCGGGGGGGAAGCGGCGGTGACATGCGGGGCGGGATAGCCCTGTGCTGGGCGTCCCCCCGTATGTCAGTGTGATGATCGTAGCTATGCTAAATTTAGCACAGCTACGATCATCTCGGAATGACCCCCTAAGTCTTCTGGCTCTGAAAAATATAGCAACTTGGCTCCTCAACTGTACAGGAATTCTCAGAAGCTGCAGATATGGCAATGGTCATATAAGGAGAACTAATTTAGTACATTTTGGACTGTAGATATTACTTAGAAACTTCGCCTAAACATTACTTTTCACTGTGTAAATCCTGCAAAGAAGCACACTAACTTTTAAACTCTTTCCCTATTGAATTAACGCATGAGCTTACAAAGAAACGGGTTTTCTTTTAGAAACATTTGAATAGAAATACTTTCTGCACATTCAGTGTCAGTGCTTGTTATAGACAGGAGCTCATTAGAAGCATCATCATTATTCTTGTCTTTCTAAGTCAAGATCTTCTGTTCATGTTTGTGCTAAAATTCTTTCATCTCCAATAGACACACTCCATTTCCATAGCACAAACAGAAGTAATTTATATTCAGACATCTGGAAGAAAATGGGATCTAGAGGAGAGGGGATGTGAGAGAAAGGAGTGGTGAATGGGATAGAGAGGAGAGTGAGATGGCAAGAAGAGGAGAGTGGATTTGGAGGGAGAGGAGAGTGGGATGTGATGGAAAGCATAGTGGGACGGGAGTAAGAGCAGAATATGAAGGAATGGATAATGGAATGAGAGGAAGAGGAGAGTGAATGAGAGGGAGAGGAGATGTAATGGGATTGAGAGGAAAGGGAATAAGAGAAACATAACAGTGGAATGGGAGAGTGGCACTGTATGGAGAAGAAAGTTGTGTGCAAAGGAGAAGAGAATAGGGTGGGAGAAAAGAGGAAATTGGGGGGGGAGAGGGAACGGTAAGGAGTGGAAAGTGTTAGAAGAGAGAGCAGAGTCAGTTAAAGGGAGAGGAGATGGGATTCAAGAAAGAAAAGTGGACTGAAAAGAAGAATGGGAAGGAGAGGAGAATGAGGGAGAAGAGTATGGAATAGGAGGGAGGGTGCAATGGATGGGAAAGTAGAGAAAAAGAAATCAGAAGAAGAGTGGGTTGGAAATCGGGAGGTTAGTGGAATGGGAGGGGGAGGAGATGCAAGGGAGAAGAGAGTGAAGTGAGAGGGAAATTAGAGTGTTATTGGAGGAAGAAGAGAGTGGGTTCTTTTTCTCTACTTTTGCATCCATTGCATCCTCCCCACCATTCTATATTCTCCCACCCAACCCACTCTCCTCTCTTTCCCATTCTTCTTTTTTCAGTTCACTCTCTTCTTTCTAGCATCCTCTCTCCTCTCCCTTTAATGCACTCTCCTCTCTCTTATAACACTTTCCTCTCAAAGGTAAAGGGAGTGTTATGAGGGGAGGAGTAGGGTGGAATGTAAGGGAGAGAAGAGTGGAATGGGAGGAAGAAGAGAGTGAGAAGCATGGGAGAAGATAATGGGATCGGAGAGAGAATAGAGTGGGAGGGGAGGGAGAGGATAGGGGATGGGAGATAGCGAGGAGTGTGGAATGAGAAGGAGAGCAGAAGGAATGGGAAGAAGAATGGTATGGGAGGGAAAGATGAGTGTAATGGGAGGGAGAGGAGAGTGAGGAGAGGTGAGCTAGATGAGAAGGAGAAGAGCGTGGGATGGGACTGGAAGGACAATGGAATGGGAAGGAGAGTGGGTGCAGGGGAGGGAGAGGAGAGTGGGAGGAGAGAAAGAAGAGAGCCGATAGGAAGTAGAGGAGAGTGGATGGGAAAGAGAGGAGAGTGGAAAGGAAGCAAAGGAGAGGGAATGTGAAAAAGATGGGAGGGAGAGGAGAGTAGAATGAGAGTGAAAGGACAGTGGAACAGGAGGGAGAGGATGGGGTTGGGAGGAAGAGGAGCAAGAGGATAGTGGGATGGAAGGGAGGTCATAGTGGGACTGGAGGGAGAAAAAGGTGAAATAGCAGGTAGAGGACAGTGGAATGGTAAGGAGAGGTTAGTTGGATGGGAAGGAATGGATAGTGGGAGGGGAAGGAAAATAAAGTGGCAGGAGAGTGAGAGGAATTTAAAATGGAAGTGAAAGGAGAGGTAGATGGAAGAGGAGTAGAGATGAATAGGAAGGATTGGTGAAGGAAAGGGAATAGGAAGGGAGAGAATAATGGAATGGGAGAGAGAAGAGAGTGGTATGGGAGTGAAAGAACAGTGGAACAGGAGGGAGATGATGGGGTTGGGAAGAAGAGGAAAGAGGCTGGGGGGCGAGAGAGTGGGTGGGGAGGGAAAAGAGAGTGGATGGGAAGTAGATGAGAGTAGATGAGAAAGAGATGAGAGTGGATGAGAAAGAGATGAGACAGGATGGGAAGTATTATAGAGAAAATTGGAAGAAGAGGTAAGTTGGATGGGAGGAAGAGAAGAGAGGAATTGGATGGAAGGGAGAGGAGAGTGTGATGGGAGTGAAATTACACTACAAAAGGAGGGAGAGGATGGGGTTGGGAGGAAGAAGAAAGGGTATGGAAGGGAGAGGAGAGGAGATTGGGAGGGGATGGAGAAGAGAGGGGATGGGAAGTAGAGGAGAGTGGATGGGAAGTAGAGGAGAGTGGATGGGAATGACATGAAAGTGGATGGGAAAGAGAGGAGAGAGGATGGGAAGCATTGTAGAGGGAATTGGAAGAAGAGGTGAGTTGGACGGGAGGAAGAGAAGAGAGGAATGTGAGGGAGAGGAGAGTGAGATGGGAGTGAAGGTACAGTGGAACAGGAGAGAGAGGATGGGGTTGGGAGGAAGAGGAAAGGGACTGGCAGGGAGAGGAGAGTGAAATGGCAGGGAAAGAAGAGGTGATGCAAGGGAAAAGAGAGTAGAATAAGAGGAACAGAAGAGTGGAATGGAAGCGAGAGGAAAGTAGGTTGGAAGGGAGCTTAGAGTAGGTGAAGAGTGAAAGGGCAGTGGAATGGGAGGGAGAGTTGAGTTGGATGGAAGGAAGTGTAGATTGTGAGGGAGAGGAAATTAGCATAGGAGGGATAGGAAAGGTTGATGGAAGAAAGAGGAGAGATGAATAGGAGTAAGAAGTGAGGGAATGGGAAGAAGAGTGGGATGAAATGGAAAGGAGACTAAGATGGGAGCTAGAGAACAGAGGAATGGGAGCAAGAGAAGAGTGAAATGGAAGGGAGAGAAAACGTAGATGGAATGGAGAAGAGAGCAGAATGGGAAGTACTGGAGAGTGCAATGGGATACAGAGGAGAGTGGAATGAAAGACAGAAGAGAGTGGATGGGTGGGAGAAGGGAGCGGACTGGGAGAGAGGTAAGAGTAGCTTGGGAAAGAGAAGAGAGTGGACGGAGAAGAAGGGATCATTATGGTTGCTAACTGTATATAAAGAAACGGGAAGCATTTGATATGCGGGATGTCGTGATCCCGGCGCTCACCATACTGGCGCCGGGATCCCGGCAGCTGGTATACCAACAACCATTCTTCCTCATGGGGTGTCCACGATACCACTGGAGGGGGAATAAATAGTGTGGTAGCGCACCACCATGCCTGCAAGGGGCTCTTTTGCGCTCGCCCTGCTGCCTGCATGCCGGCGGTCAGGATCCCGCGCCGGGATCCCAAGCGCCGGCAAAACATTGTAGACCCAAAGAAACTATTTCCCAAATAATTTTCTTCATACAGAGAAAGAAAATAATAACAGACAGTATTTTCACATTTTTATGCAGACAAGGCAAAAACATAATGCAGGATAGAGGGCCTTTTAGGCTTCAGAACATCACAATGGAAGCTAAGGAACTAAATAATATAAAGTAATGGAAATATGTCTACTTGACTGTCAGGAACTGTTTGTTTGTTTGTTTGTTTGTTTGTTTGTTTTTTAATTGAATTAACATATATTTCAGCAAACCGAATGAAGTTGTCATTTTGAAAATTCTTTGTAATATAATGTAGTCTAAAAAATATTAAGTATAGAAATAATAGGATTTTAATTACCTACCGGTAAATCCTTTTCTCGTAGTCCGTAGAGAATGCTGGGGTCCATATTAGTACCGTGGGGTATAGATGGGTCCACCAGGAGCCATTGGCACTTTAAGAGTTTAACAGTGTGGGCTGGCTCCTCCCTCTATGCCCCTCCTACAAGACTTAGTCTAGAAACTGTGCCCAAGGAGACGACATACTTCGAGAGAAGGAAATACACAGATAGAGGCGAGATTCATATCAGCTCACACAACAAGGCAAATCCGGACAACAGGCCGGAGAACTCAGCAACAGCTGAAACAGTACTGAAACAGGAACGAACACAGAACATACCTAGGAACCAGGTAGTACTGAACCAAATAACCACTGCAGGATAAAGAAGCGCTGGGCAGGCGCCCAGCATCCTCTACGGACTACGTGAAAATGATTTAACGGTAGGCAATTAAAATCCTATTTTCTCTTACGTCCTAGAGCAGAGATTTTCAACCTTTTACAACTCGCGGCACACTGAACAAGATTAAATACTGCCAAGGCACATTCAAATATAATGGTGATTGCATGGTGCAGTTGCGTGTCCTTGGATGTCATGTTGCAGCTTCTCCATAGGTAACGCCTGAGCCACATCTGAGAAAGCCAGAAGAGCCCAACACTGCCCGGGCCCAAATTTAGATCTGGCTCTGCAACCACTAAACCCACCAGTATTGATTGTTCCTGGGCCTCAGTAGCGGCAAAACACTGACGGGCTGGCTTCTATGGCGGCACACCTGGAGACTGCCCAGGGCACACTAGTGTGCCACAGCACAGTGGTTGAAAAACACTGTCCTAGAGGATGCTGGGGTCCATATTAGTACCATGGGGATGTACCAAAGCTCCCAGAATGGGAGGGAGAGCGCGCAGGCTCCTGCAGAACTGCTTGACCAAACTTGAAGACATCAGAGGCCAAAGTATCGAACTTGTAAAACTTAGCAAATGTGTTCGAACCAGACCAAGTAGCTGCTCGGCAAAGCTGTAAGGCCGAGACACCCCGGGCAGCCGCCCAGAAGGAACCCACTTTACGAGCAGAGTGGGCCTTAACCGATTTTGGACATGGCAATCCTGCCATAGAATAGGCATGCTGGATGGTGAACCTGATCCAGTGAGAAATCGACTGCTTAGAAGCAGGACACCCAATTTTCTTAGGATCATAGAGGACAAACAGAGAGTCAGATTTCCTGAGACGAGCAGTCCTCTGCACATAAATCTTCAAAGTCCTCACTACATCCAAGGCCTTTGAAGCAATTGAGGAGTCAGTAGCCACTGGCACCACAATAGGTTGGTTGAAATGAAAAGCCGACACAACCTTAGGAAGGAACTGTGGACGAGTCCTGTGTTCCGCCCTATCTTCATGGAAGACCAGATAGGGACTTTTACAGGACAAAGCCCCCAATTCCGACACACGTCGAGCAGAAGCCAAGGCCAACAAAGTTACCGCCTTCCAAGTGAGAAACTTGATTTCAGTCTCCTGTAGAGGCACAAACCAATCTGATTGCAGGAACTGCAACACCACATCAAGATCCCAGGGTGCCGTTGGCACCACAAAGGGAGGCTGGATATGCAGAACCCCTTTCAAAAAGGTCTAAACCTCAGGAAGGACAGCCATTTGTTTCTGGAAGAAAATGGACAAAGCTGAGATCTGGACCTTGATGGAGCCCAATCTCAGGCCCATATCCACACCTGCTTGCAGGAAAAGGAGAAAACGTCCAAGTTGAAATTCCACCGCAGGAAATTTCATGGATTCACCCCAAGACACATTTTTTCCAAATTCGATGGTAATGTTTAGACGTTACCCCCTTCCTAGCCTGAATCAGGGTAAGAATAACCTCACTCAGAATACCCTTCCGAGTTAAGATCTGGCGTTCAACCGCCATGCCATCAAACGTAGCCACGGTAAGTCTTGATAAGCGAACGGCCCCTGCAGTAGAAGATCCTCTCGAAGAGGTACTGTTAGGCGCCGTGGTCCGGGATGTCCTCGCGGCCCGGCGCCTAGCAACTAGGGACGCCGAGCGTGCTAGCCGCCGGGTCCCTAGCAACGCTGGGACGCCGTGCGCGCATAGCCGCCGGCTCCCTAGCAACGCAGGGACGCCGGGCGCGCTGAGCCGCCTGGACCCTAGCAACGGGGACGCCACGGGCGGACCGCGTTCCCCGTTGCAGGGTCAATTTAATACACACACACACTGGTCTTCTGGGCGTGCAGCAGGGCAGCTGCACAGCATTTAGGGTAATCAGACTCTGAACATCTGATTGGAGGACTCCTTGCTAAATACCTTCTCAGTGCTTCACACAGACGCCGGTAATAGCTTCCTGCATGCTGCTTAGGTTTGCTAACGTCTGTTCCAGTCCTGCTGTGTCCGGTCATTCCTCTCCTCAGAGTTCCTGAATCTTGGAGTTGTCATCTCATCCCAAGAAGTCTTCTGGTCCCCTTTTGTCCGCAACGGTCGCCAGAGAATCTCGTGTGGTGTTCGTGAGTTGCGGCTCTGCCGTGTGCTGCGGCTCAGCCCGCTTTATTTTGTATTCTGTTTCGGAGCATTCGCGGAGGGTTCCGCTTCCACAAGTCCTCTCCGGAACTCGGCGGTGCCGGGTAGGAGAGTGGACAAGTGGGTATTTTGGTTGTCCATTTTCCTGGCGGTTTTTCCGCACATATTCTAGTTTTAAGTTAGCTTAGCCCCTGGCCTTGTTGCTTAGTTAGAGGGCCCCTTGTTATCACCCTGTCTCGGATTTCTCTTTGTCTCCCATTAAGACCTGAGGGGGCATCGGAGTTGGGCAGACGTAATCCGCCCTTCAAACGTGGCTGCCATGGGCTCAAGCAACCATAGTCTCGCAAGGGATTTCTGACAGCACGGGCGAGACAACGGAGTTAGGGCGCAAGGGGCTATTTTCCATTCCCGCTCCCTTTCCCAGCATTACGTTCCAGTGCTCAGGTCCTTGCTATAAGATCTCCTCAGACCAGAGTGCTGGAATCATAACATTATTACCGGCCATACCAAAACTTAAAATTAAACGGGGTTTAATTTTTTCTCATTCTGTTTTTTGTGAGAGTTTATCGGCCTCATGAATCCGACAGGTTTAGGGCCAAATCCCGGTCAGCTCTTAGTCAACCAGATTCAAGAACTTACTCAGATGGTTCAGGATCTTTCGCTTCGGGTGAGATCGCAGGAAGATCTTTTGCGAGCCTCCCCGAAGGCAGTCCCTGAACCAAAGATGCATTTGCCCGACCGTTTTTCCGGTGATAGGAAATAATTTTTTAATTTTAAAGAATCCTGTAAACTTTATTTTCGTTTGAGACCTACATCCTCTGGTAATGAATCTCAGCGGGTTGGGATTATTATTTCTTTACTCCAGGGGGATCCCCAGACCTGGGCATTTGGTTTAAGAGCAGAGGATCCTGCGTTGTCATCTGTAGACGCCTTTTTTAAGTCTTTAGGGCTCTTGTATGATGACCCAGATAGAGAGGCGTCCGCTGAGAGTCAGCTGCACGCTCTCAAACAAGGTAGAAATCCTGCGGAGGTTTATTGTACCGAGTTTCGCCGTTGGTCGAACGACTGTGGCTGGAATGACCCGGCCCTGCGCAGTCAGTTTCGCCTCGGTTTATCTGAATTTATTAAAGACAGTCTCCTCCAGTACCCCGCTCCTGAGACTCTCGATAAACTCATGGAGCTTGCTATAAAGATTGATCGTCGTCTCCGAGAGCGGAGGGCTGAAAGAGGAACATCTGTAAGGTCTAGTCCTTGTGTATATTCCTTCCCAGAGGACGTCGAGGAGCCCATGCAGATGGGTCTCTCCCGGCTGTCTCCTGAGGAAAAAACCAGAAGACAAAATTCTGGTCTTTGTTTATACTGTGGTGGTAAGGGACATTTTGCTCGTAACTGCCCGAACAAGTCGGGAAACGCTTTGACCAGGTGAATTGTGAGGGGGTTCACTTAGGTCTGCAGCTTATCTCCTCGAACAACTCTCTTTTAGTCCCTGTTAAGGTTTCCTTTGGCAGCCTTAGTTCTTTGGTGTCGGCTTTTGTCGACAGTGGAGCTGCAGGAAACTTTATGGATTTAAATTGGGCTAAGGCCTTAGGCATTCCGCAGTTACCATTAGATAGATGTATCACCATGCACGGCTTAGATGGGGGTCCGCTTTCTAATGGGGTAATTACTCACCGTACACCTTCAGTAGTACTTACAGTAGGAGCCTTACATTCCGAAGATATTGAATTCTACCTTACACATTGCCCGGCAGTTCCTGTTGTTCTGGGTCACCCTTGGCTTGCCTTTCATAATCCCACCATTGATTGGTGGTCCGGGGAGATTTCCCAATGGGGTACATTTTGTGCTAAGGAATGTATTCGGTATCCAGTCAGAGTTGCAGCAATCGTTCCAGAGCTCATTCCTGTGGAATACCAGGAGTTTGCCGATGTCTTCTCCAAAGGCAAGGCGGACATTCTGCCTCCCCATCGGCCTTATGATTGTGCAATTGAGCTAGTTCCAGGTGCCACTTTGCCTAAGGGGAGATTATATGCCTTGTCCGGGCCAGAAACTACGGCCATGAATAATTATATTCAGGAAAGCCTAAAAAAGGGATTTATTAGACCATCAAAATCTCCTTTAAGTGCAGGTTTTTTCTTTGTGGAGAAAAAAGATGGCTCGCTTAGACCATGCATTGATTTTAGGGCCCTGAATAAGATCTCCGTTAAAAACACCTATCCTTTGCCGTTAATTTCTGTACTTTTTGATCAGTTACGTTCTGCTGTTGTTTTTTTCTAAAATTGACCTTAGAGGAGCTTACAACCTCATCCGAATTAAATCTGGGGATGAGTGGAAGACGGCTTTCAGCACTCAGTCGGGTCACTATGAATACCTGGTGATGCCGTTCGGCCTGTCTAATGCTCCGGCAGTTTTTCAAGACCTCATTAATGATGTTCTCCGTGACTTCCTAGGGAAATTCGTGGTCGTTTATTTAGACGACATCTTGATTTATTCTGAATCGATGGAACAACATGTTACCCAGGTGCGTCTGGTTCTTCAAAAGTTACGTGAGAATCATTTATATGCCAAGCTGGAGAAGTGTGATTTTCACGTCACAGAAGTATCTTTTTTAGGGTACATAATTTCTCCTCAGGGATTTTCCATGGAACCAAAGAAGCTCTAGGCAATCCTTAATTGGGCGCAACCCACTAATTTAAAAGCAATTCAGCGCTTTTTAGGCTTTGCGAATTATTATAGGAGGTTCATTCATTCTTTTTCTGACCTGGTTGCTCCCATAGTAGCTCTGACAAAAAAAGGAGCGGATCCTACCAACTGGTCGCATGAAGCTGAATTGTCCTTCCAGGCCTTGAAACAAGCCTTTGTCTCGGCTCCAGTCCTCAGACATCCTAATCTGGAATTGCCCTTTGTTGTGGAGGTTGATGCCTCAGAGGTTGGAGTGGGGGCTGTCCTTTCTCAAGAGGATCCAGAGTCTCTGGAGTTACATCCTTGTGCCTTTATGTCCAGGAAATTCTCCTCCGCTGAATCCAACTATGACGTTGGTAATCGGGAGTTACTGGCGGTGAAGTGGGCTTTCGAGGAGTGGAGGCATTGGCTGGAGGGAGCTAAACATACTATTTCGGTTTTGACTGACCATAAGAACCAGCAAAATATTGAATCAGCTAAACGGCTTAATGCTCGGCAGGCACGTTGGGCATTATTTTTTACTCGTTTCAGGTTTATAATCACTTTCAGGCCTGGTTCCAAGAATACAAAAGCTGATGCCCTATCACGTAGCTTTCTTCCGGTTCATAATAGCAATCCTGTTGTTACCCCCATAGTTCCATCTTCGGTCATCCGGGCAAGCCTCACACAGGATTTATTTACCCAGTTAAACCAGCTTCAACACCAAGCTCCTAGACTTACTCCTGCTGGTCGTCTTTATGTCCCTGAATTTTTGAGAGCCACTGTTTTAACTGAATTTCATGACAACAAAGTCTCAGGGCATCCGGGAATCACTAAGACATTGGAGTTAGTCTCTCGCTCAGTGTGGTGGCCTAGTCTTTCTAAAGACATTAAGGAATTCGTCCATTCATGTCAGATTTGTGCACAGCATAAGGTTCCTCGTTCGTTGCCTATCGGGCAACTCATGCCTTTAGCTGTTCCTCTCAGGCCATGGTCTCATATTTCCATGGATTTTGTGGTTGACCTTTCCCTTTCAGCCGGATTCCGAGTCATTTGGGTGGTAGTGGACCGTTTTAGTAAAATGGCTCATTTTATTGCTCTTCCCCGATTGCCTTCTGCTCAAGGGTTGGCAGTTTTGTTCCTCCGCCATGTGTTCAGGCTTCATGGGTTGCCCACTGATATTGTTTCTGATCGGGGTCCACAATTCATCGCACAATTCTGGAAATGTTTTTGTGCCTCATTGAAGATGAAACTGTCTTTAACATCTGGTTACCACCCACAGTCTAACGGGCAAACCGAACGAGTCAACCAGTCATTAAAACAATATTTGCGTTTGTATTCAGCCAAACTCCAGAATGATTGGTCCGAGTTTCTCCCTTTGGCTGAATTTGCTTACAATAACTCTTGTCATTCCTCCACCAAAGAGTCTCCATTCTCTTCAGTTTTTGGTTTTCACCCCAGAGCCAATTCTTTTTTCCATCATTCTCCAGTCTCCTCGCTAACCTTGACCTCCCATCTCAGAGCAATTTGGAAAAAAGTGCACCTTGCTCTCAGAAAAGCGGCCTTCCGAGAGAAGAAATTTTCTGACAGGCTCCGACGTCCTTGCACTTTTAAGGTGGGAGATAAGGTGTGGTTGTCAACTCGCAACATCAGGCTTCGACAATCCTCAGCTAGACTGGGACCCAAATTTATTGGACCGTTTCTTATTATTAAGAAGGTCAACCCAGTTGCCTTTCGGCTACGTTTACCAATATCTCTCAAGATTGGAAATACTTTTCACTGTTCCCTGTTGAAACAATACGTTTCTTCCAGTAGATTTCCTCGGAGGATCTCTCAGGGTAGATCTCCAGTGGATGTACAGGGACAACAGGAGTTCTTGGTAGAGAAAGTTCTTGATTCTAAATTGTCCCGGGGTTGGCTTTATTTTTTAGTTCACTGGAAAGGCTATGGTCCGGAGGAAAGGTCTTGGGTCCTGGATAAGGATCTTCATGCCCCTAGGATCAAGAGGGCATTTTTTCGGGAATTTCCTCAGAAACCTGGCTTTAGGGGTTCCTTGACCCCTCCTCAAGGGGGGGGTACTGTTAGGCGCCGTGGTCCGCGATGTCCTCGCGGCCCGGCGCCTAGCAACTAGGGACGCCGAGCGTGCTAGCCGCCGGGTCCCTAGCAACGCTGGGATGCCGTGCGCGCATAGCCGCCGGCTCCCTAGCAACGCAGGGACGCCGGGCGCGCTGAGCCGCCTGGACCCTAGCAACGGGGATGCCACGGGCGGACCGCGTTCCCTGTTGCAGGGTCAATTTAATACACACACACACACTGGTCTTCTGGGCGTGCAGCAGGGCAGCTGCACAGCATTTAGGGTAATCAGACTCTGAACATCTGATTGGAGGACTCCTTGCTAAATACCTTCTCAGTGCTTCACACAGACGCCGGTAATAGCTTCCTGCATGCTGCTTAGGTTTGCTAACGTCTGTTCCAGTCCTGTTGTGTCCGGTCATTCCTCTCCTCAGAGTTCCTGAATCTTGGAGTTGTCATCTCATCCCAAGAAGTCTTCTGGTCCCCTTTTGTCCGCAATGGTCGCCAGAGAATCTCGTGTGGTGTTCGTGAGTTGCAGCTCTGCCGTGTGCTGCGGCTCAGCCCGCTTTATTTTGTATTCTGTTTCGGAGCATTCGCGGAGGGTTCCGCTTCCACAAGTCCTCTCCGGAACTCGGCGGTGCCGGGTAGGAGAGTGGACAAGTGGGTATTTTGGTTGTCCTTTTCCCTGGCGGTTTTTCCGCACATATTCTAGTTTTAAGTTAGCTTAGCCCCTGGCCTTGTTGCTTAGTTAGAGGGCCCCTTGTTATCACCCTGTCTCGGATTTCTCTTTGTCTCCCATTAAGACCTGAGGGGGCATCGGAGTTGGGCAGACGTAATCCGCCCTTCAAATGCGGCTGCCATGGGCTCAAGCAACCATAGTCTCGCAAGGGATTTCTGACAGCACGGGCGAGACAACGGAGTTAGGGCGCAAGGGGCTATTTTCCATTCCCGCTCCCTTTCCCAGCATTACGTTCCAGTGCTCAGGTCCTTGCTATAAGATCTCCTCAGACCAGAGTGCTGGAATCATAACAGGTATGGGCCTTGGATCTTCCAGTAGTAGATCCAGCAGATCCGCATACCAAGCCCTCCTTAGACAGTCTGGAGCAATGAGGATTGCCAGAACTTTTGTTCTTTTTACAAGTTGTAGAACTCTTGGAATCAGAGGAAGTGGAGGGAATACATACACTGACGTGAACACCCGCGGCATTACTAGTGCATCCACCGCCACTGCCTGTGGGTCCCTTGACCTGGAACAGTACCTCTGCAGCTTCTTGTTGTTGCGGGAGGCCATCATGTCTATGTGAGGAACCCCCCACCAACTGGTTACCTCCTCGAACACCTCTGGGTGGAGGCCCCACTCTCCTGGATGGAGATCGTGGCTGCTGAGGAAGTCTGCTTACCAGTTGTCTACTCCCGAAACGAAGATTGCTGACATCGCTACACAGTGCCTTTCTGCCCAGAGGAGGATTTTTGTCACCTCTGACATTGCTGCCCTGCTCTTCGTTCTGCCTTGTCGGTTTATGTAGGCCACTGAGGTCACGTTGTCCGACTGCACCTGAACAGCCCAATCCTGTAGATGTGCTGCTTGAAGAAGGCCATTGTATATGGCCCTTAGCTCCAGGATGTTTATCGGAAGAAGGGATTCCTGACTTGACCACCTTCCTTGGAAGGTTTCCCCTTGAGCAACTGGTCCCCAAGCTCTTAGACTTGCATCCGTGGTTAGAAGGATCCAGTCCTGGACTCCGAACCTTCGGCCCTCCAGAAGGTGTGGTAGCTGTAGCCACCAGAGGAGCAAAATCCTGGCTTTCGGAGACAGACGTATCCTCTGGTGCATGTGTAGGTGAGATCCCGACCACTGGTCCAAGAGATCCAGCTGAAAGGAGCGAGCATGAAACCTTCCATACTGCAGAGCCTCGTAGGAGGCAACCATCTTCCCCAGAAGGCGGATGCACTGATGAACCAACACCCTGGCAGGATTCAAGACATCCCAAACCATGGTTTGAATCACCAACACTTTCTCCACCGGTAGAAACACCCTCTGCACCTCCGTGTCGAGGATTATCCCCAGGAAAGACAGCCTCTTTGTCAGCTCCAGATGAGACTTTGGAAGGTTCAGAATCTAACCGTACTCCTTGAGCAGATGCGTTGTGAGATCAATGGATCTTAACAACTTCTCCTTGGATGATGCCTTGATCAGCAGATCACCCAGATACGGAATTATGTTCACCCTCTGCTTTCGGAGGATAACAATTATCTCTGCCATCACCTTGGTGAAAACCCTCGGTGCCGTGGAGAGACCGAACGGCAGTACCTGAAACTGATAATGATCGTCTAACAGTGCAAACCTGAGATAAGTCTGATGCGGCGACCAAATGGGAATGTGGAGGTACGCATCCTTGTTGTCCAGGGACACCAGGAACTCCCCCTCCATCAGTCCTGAGATAACTGCCCTCAGAGGCTCCATCTTGAATTTGAAGTCCCTGAGATAAGAGTTTAAAGATTTCAAGTTCAGAATTGGCCTTACTGAACCATCCAGCTTCGGAACCACAAAAAGGTTTGAATAGTAACCTTTGGTCAACTGATTAGGTGGAACTGGAACAATGACCTCGGACACTATCAATTTTCGGACAGCGTCCAGTAGAATAGCTCTATATGCCGGCAAGCTTGATTTGAAGAATCTGTGAGGTAGGAGAGTTTGAAACTCCAGCCTGTACCCCCGGGACACAATATCCTGTATCCAGGGGTCCAGGCCAGACGACACCCAGACGTGGCTGAAATGCCGGAGTCTTGCTCCCACCTGACCTTCCCCCAGGCTTTGCGGTCCATGGTTATGCTGAGGACTTTGAGGTACCAGAAGCAGGTTTTTTAGATTTGGCACGACCACCTCTAAAGAAGGTGTGAGAGGGCTTGTTCTTTCTAGGCCTAGTGAGCTGAAAGGACTGTGACGCATTGGGAGTAAAAGGCTTCTTCGTAGCCGGTGCAGCTGAGGGGAGAAAAGGAGACTTACCCATTGTAGCCGTGGCAATCCACGCATCCAGTGCCTCCCCAAACAGAGCCTGACCTGTATAGGGTAGGCTTTCCACACTTTTCCTAGATTCCGCGTCCGCAGACCATTGGTGCAGCCAGGGACCCCTGCGAGCCGAGACGGACATGGAGGAGATCCCCGCAACCATGGAACCCAGATCCTTCATGGATTCTACCAGGAACCCTGCAGAATCCTGTATGTTACGTAAAAATAAATCAACGTCACCTTTATCCATCGTAGTCAAGTCCTCCTGCAGAGTGATTGACCACTTTGCTATAGCTTTTGAAATCCATGCACAGGCAATAGCAGGCCGCAGTATAGCCCCTGAAGCAGTGTATATGGATTTGAGCATAGCATCCACTTTGCGATCTGCCGGGTCTTTCAACGCGGTAGATCCCGGGACTGGTAAGACGACCTGTTTTGACAGCCTAGAGACAGAGGTGTCAACTATACGCGGAGAACTCCCATCTTCCGGGAAGGGAAAAAGCAACCAGAACCCATTTAGGGATCTGGAATTTTTTCTCCGGGTTTTCCCAGGCTTTTTCAAATATAGCATTTAATTCTTTAGATGCCGGGAAGGTGAGAGGGGCTTTCTTAATGTCCGTAAAAAAGGCCTCATCAACCTGCTCAGGAGGTGTGTCAGAAATATGTAACACATCCCGCATGGCCTCAATCATCAACTGCACCCCCTTAGCAAGTGATGCCAACCCCCTCGACACATCCCCATCACCGTCTACTGTGTCAGAATCGGTATCCGTGTCATCCTGCATAATCTGGGCAAGAGCATGTTTGTGAGAATATGGCCCCGAGGGAGCAGTATTGGACCATACTGCCATAGAGGACTGCAATACCTGAGTAGCATGCTCAGTCCTTGCAACCCTTTCAGAAATCTGAGAAATAGCCCCCCTAAGAGAGGTTAACCATTCTGGTTCTCCAGCTGGGATCTGCGCTACAACAGTGCAATCCTGATTACATGGGATGGGATCTTCCTGAGAAGATAAATCCTCTGCAGCATATGAGACAGAGTCTCTAGACATGTTTGCTTGTACACCCCACATACACACAGGGTACAGGGCAGACAGACTTTCCCCCCCCCCAAGAATGGCAAAGAGAGACCCAGAGATTGGAGCCAACCCACACACAGCGCTATATAGGTATAGGGAGACCCTTAACCAGCGCTGACTGTGTCCCTTAATAGGTGACACAGCCTGTACACAGCCTCCCTTCCCTTCTACAACCTCCCGGTACCGTACCGATAGCTGGAGGTGCTCTGGAGGGACTGCTCTTCCACTGGTAACGTGTCTGCAGGCAGGAAAATGGCACTGAACGCTGCTGGGTCCGCTCTGAGGAGAAGCTCCGCCCCCTTAATGGCGCTGTCTTCCTAGATTACACTGGCCTGAAGATTTTGTGCTGACTGAGATCTGCGGACCAGACAGGCTTTCTGGTCAGTGTAGGGTTAAGGCGCCGGCTCAGGGCACCCCTCACAGCGCTGCACCATGTACCGCTGAGACCCCGGAGTGCAGTCAGTACTGCGCTCCCTACCCTGTAGCCGCCATCTTCACACCGACCCCCCGCTTTCTAGGGAGGTCGGTGACTCACTAGCCACACTTCAGCTCTGCAAGGGGGTGGAGGCATGCTGCTGGGGTGAGCGATCCCCTGTGGCGGGGAACGATCTATCCCCTCTGAAGCTCAGTGTCCTGTCAGCAGAGACAGTGGCTCAGACCCCGCAGGGCGGACACTGCTCCCCCCCCCCCCCCCTCAGTCCCTCGATGTAGGGAGGCTGTTGCCAGCAGCCTCCCTGTAAAAAAAACAAACTCTAATATAAACTTTTCTAAAGAAGCTCTGTAGAGCTCCCCTAGCTGTGACTGGCTCCTCCGGGCACATTTTCTAAACAGAGTCTGGTAGGAGGGGCATAGAGGGAGGAGCCAGCCCACACTGTTAAACTCTTAAAGTGCCAATGGCTCCTGGTGGACCCGTCTATACCCCATGGTACTAATATGTACCCCAGAATCCTCTAGGACGTAAGAGAAATAGCATTTTGCACAGCACAGAATTGAGCTTAATTTGGTCCCTGGCGACAAAGTGACACTGAATAGATACTGGGATTTATATCAAGGTTACTATTAGATCAATTGCGTCATTGTTTTTTTTTCAGACTGTGCATTTAGGGGGTCATTCCGAGTTAATCGCTCGCTAGCTAGTTTTAGCAGCCATGCAAACGCTATGCCGTCGCCCACTGTATGATTAATAAAGTCAAAAGGTATAGTTCAGTAGCCACAAGACATATCATGGGCCCTCATTCCGAGTTGTTCGCTCGGTAAAAATCTTCGCATCGCAGCGATTTTCCGCTTAATGCGCATGCGCAATGTCCGCACTGCGACTGCGCCAAGTAAATTTGCTATGCACTTAGTAATTTTACTCACGGCTTTTTCATCGTTCTGGCGATCGTAATGTGATTGACAGGAAATGGGTGTTTCTGGGCGGAAACAGGCCGTTTTATGGGCGTGTGGGAAAAAACGCTACCGTTTCCGGAAAAAACGCAGGAGTGGCCGGAGAAACGGAGGAGTGTCTGGGCGAACGCTGGGTGTGTTTGTGACGTCAAACCAGGAACGACAAGCACTGAACTGATCGCAGATGCCGAGTAAGTCTGAAGCTACTCAGAAACTGCTACGAGGTGTGTAATCGCAATATTGCGAATACATCGTTCGCAATTTTACTATGCTAAGATTCACTCCCAGTAGGCGTAGGCTTAGCGTGTGCAAAGCTGCAAAAAACGGCTTGCGAGCGAACAACTCGGAATGACCCCCATGGGCACCAATAGTTTGCTGATGCCTACTATCTATTCTAACCTATAGTCCATAAATGAGTCGGTCATTGAGTGTCCAGCTAATATTCAAAACTACAGTACATCCTTTGTGTTGACAACATTTTTAAATTGGTCCTGCATCTACTGTGGATCTGCAAAACTTTTTTTTTTTTTTTTTTTTTGGGGGGGGGGGGGTGTCATTTTTTTTTTGGGGGGGGGGATTTATCAAAGCTTGGAGATAAAGTGGAGATAGAAAAGGGGAGATGTATTAAAGTTTGGAGAAATAAAGGGGTCTGGCTCCTAACAGTCATTTTTCAAACACAGGGGCCCATTTATCAACAAGTATTAACATACGCAACGGGTTTTAAAACTCGTTGCGTATGATAAATGGTGCTCCAGCCAATCAGCTTCCAACTGTCATGTTTGAAACAAAAAATGACAATTGAGAGCTGATTGGCTGGGACACCATTTATCATACGCAATGTTTTAAAACTCATTGTATGTGATAAAAACCTGTTGAGAAATCATCCCCACAGTCTGAGCATGGCAGCTAGGAGCTGATTAGCTGGTACTTTATCTCTCTCCACTTTATCTCTCTCCAATGCTTAGTACATAGGCCCCAAAGTACCAAACAATCACTGACATTTTTCAGGCTGGGTTTAAACAATGTGTGTAGAGAGAAATATATAACAAGTATATATTGGACAGGCGCAGAAATGGGTGGTTCCTCCTAGCTGCTGTATGTTGGAGGTGGTCAGTCTCCGTAAGGTATATGCAAAAAGGATAAGATAACAGCGCTAACACAAGTGATACTAAATGAGCAAATTTATTAATTTTAAAATATACTAGTAGTCTAAAATTACATATGAAATAATGATAATAATTGCTCTTGGACCAATTGGTAGATGTAAATGGCATGCATCAATAAATGACCTTATAGAGACAGTCTAAAGTCCATATACGTGGTGACTGATATTATACCAGGTTCAAATAGAGAAAGCTGCCAGGAGCGGCGAAACGCGTCAGGGAATATTGCTCTTGACCATTGGATGACATCAAATTGAATTCATCAGACCTACATCCAGGACATTACCATCTGCATGCAACTGGTGAACCAGGACCCCGATCCCAGCTTTGGTCTTTTAAACACATTCTACAGGATTTATTTTTTAAGGAACACAGCGAATTGGACATAAGAGTGTCAATCTGAAAGAACTGTGAACCAGAATCCATCACACAAATAAAGACCTGGATCAGGATCCATGCATTGGAACACTTGATGGGTAATTGACTATTTGAACCTGGTATAATATCAGTCACCACGTATATGGACTTTAGACTGTCTCTATAAGGTCATTTATTGATGCATGCCATTTACATCTACCAATTGGTCCAAGAGCAATTATTATCATTATTTCATATGTAATTTTAGACTACTAGTATATTTTAAAATTAATAAATTTGCTCATTTAGTATCACTTGTGTTAGCGCTGTTATCTTATCCTTTTTGGGTTTAAACAATGATGGTTAGGGTCTGATTGGTTGGATCTTTAGCTCTCTCCGAGCTTTGATAATTTTCCCCTTTTATAACCTATGGTGAGCCAAAACAGTTGACATTGGAAAGAAAGCAACAGGAAACCCCCTCACAAAGGTAGCGAATATGGAAATGGACTATGTTGAATCACTCCCAAAGTGCATTGGTGGGGAGTCCAAAATTGTTGTACAGTGGGAGACGTAATTGTCATTACTACAATTTCACTCCTACAAGCAAATTAGGCATTAACCATGAGTATACTGTAGAAGCTGACCTTACTGGCTTCCACATGAGCTACAGATGATGGAACACATTTCTCAGAGACTAAAGTTCAATAATTAGAAAAATTACAGTGTCATCTATACACTAAGAAGAAATATCCTGAGAATCACCAGGGAATAAAAACTAGCAGTAAAGTCATTCAGAGGCTCTTAGAAACAGAATATTATTTGTCCAGAGCCAAAACAGTCAAGAGCCAAAACGGTAGTCATAGAAAGCCAAAGGTATAAAATCAGTAATAAATGAACAGTCAAAAGCACGGAATCAGAGAAATTGGATCACATAAACAAAAAAGAAAAAAAAACTGGCAATGTGGTTTTCTCTGGAAGCTACTGTACGTATATAGGCCTAAAACATGCCTCAGATACTGGCAGCTAATTACATCTGTGCAGCAAATAATTAGGCCATTCACTGAAGCAGATCTATACAGCTGAAAAGAAAAAAGTATGCAGTGGCTGTTAGCCTATGCCTCCCTATGTAGAGAGATGTGCATAGACAGCAGCTTTAAGGCCATATAAGATACTTGAAGAGGACTTTGGAAAACCTTTTTTTAAACAAGAAATGAAATACTGTAGCAAGTGCCCTGGTACACACCTTAATAGAGGTTAAGAGACAAACATACCAGTCTTTGGGGTCTGTGCACTAAGCCTTAAATAGAGATAAAGTGGATGGAGGTAAAAGGACCAACCAATCAGCTCCTAACCGCCAAGTTACAGGCTGTGATTGAAAACGACAGTTACAGTAGAACAGTGTCAGACTGGGGCATGAAGGTCCCACCGGAGATATGTAGTGGTAGGGCCCATGCTTAGAGGTTTGACTAACCATTAGTGCATGGTCTGCACCCCTTGATAAATATATTAAGTATAATAAATACTGCTAGTGCATGAAGATAATGTACCAGATTAATAACAGGAATGCACTGTACAGAGTACACCATAGTCCTGTGCAGGATAAGGTATGTATAATCTATAATTCAACTGCAAAATCTGATCACTAGAGGAGGGGTGCCCAAGGGGGTTTCGCCTGTACCCCTGTGGGCCAGTCCAACCCTGCAGTAGGAGCTGGTTGGTTGGTTCTTTATCCGTACCCTTTATCTCTCTCCTAAGGCAAATTCAATTGTTTTCCTGCCCTCCCTCCGGCGATCGCGCCCGCCAGTAGCTATTCAAATGTTGAAATGTTGCTGACGACTGGCGCGAGAACTGCATTTCAGCTCGCTATCCCCAGGGGTGGCGAGCTGAAAGGCATAAAAAAGTGACCTGTTTGGGCACCCAAACAGGACTTTTCATGTTGCACCCAATAGTTCAGTCAGGTTTAGATGCTTTACATGCCTAAACACAACTGCTATGGGCGTGACATGCTCAAAAACGGGGGACAACTGAATATTGCACCGCAATCTCCCGTTTAGACAGGAGATCGGGTACAGTATAACAACTGAATATCACCCCAAGACTTAGTACATAGACCCCTTTGACAAATAACTCATACGTAATCATTACCAAAGTGAACATCTGAGCTTTTTTTAGATTTATCAAATATTCATTAGCGGTGCAGTGGCAGGGGGCAGCTCCGACTGATATAAGAGGTAAAGTATGGGGATCCCAGGTACTAGCCCAGTGAAGTAAGTAGCTATGGCCCATTAGTGCTAAAAGCGAGGTCTGAAATTGTTTTACCGTCTTGGAAATCAGTAAAACTGAAGCTAAGTAAAAAGTGTAACTATGAAAGTCTGTGTGTGTGAGTCTCTGGGACTCCATCAGGATCCTTTGCAGAATTCTCCAGGAGCAACGTTTACACTTGTGCTTTATACTGTACTTGTTGAGACAATCACCATTCTCAGGGATGATGTGTGTTACTGGTAAAATCATATTGGAGAGTTACACATGTACCATACCGATCCCACTCATCCATATTACCATTTTACAATTGCCCAGTCTTTACAATTCATTTCCAAACTGAATTAACTTTAATAGAATGATTCATTTGATACTAAGGGGCCAATGTATCAATCTTTTTTTCACATGAAGTTTCTGCATAATTTTATGGTTTGCACTAATAGCATAATGCAGGAGATTTCACAGAAATCTGTTGCAGAATGCTAATTAGCACTAGAGATCGCAGTCCCCATTATTATCAATGGGGACTACGATCTGACAGTTATGTACTGTACTAAACCCTGAAAAGATAAGCTTTTCAGAGTTTGGCCACATAAGTTTACACCATGTTCAGATGGTGTAAACTCATTTTAGCCTATGGAGGCATGGTAGCAGGAGAGAGATCTTTCAGTTTCCTTCCAGAAGCCTCCGTCCGGCGCCAGCCCCATCACGGAAACTGATGCTGTGCGCTTGTGCAGTGTCAGATTCCACCAGAGGAGTTTTTCACAACATGCTGGGGTAGTAACTTGCAGGGGCAGCGGTTTTTGCTCCCGCTGTCCCTGCGGGTTTCCCTACGTACATAGTGGAAATATTTTCATTACAAATGAAAATATCCGCAGCTATACAGTGGTAATATTCATGGTAGCTATGTGATTGTTAATACATATGCCCCTAAGGGGGTTATTTATTAAAGCTGGGATAGAGATAAAATGTAGATACTGTATAAAGCACTAGCCAACCCTCAATTTAAACACATTGGGCGGGATGTACTAATGTACATCGCCGCCCATCGCCACCCTGCGCCACGATGCTGATCGCATATGTAATAACATATGCGATCAGTATTGCGGAGGACCGCTCTTCCGATAAGAGCTGTCCTCCGCGATGCGCAGCGGTAGCCTGGCTTCCGGGATTCGGCCCCAGGAGTCAGTCTGCGCATGTGCGGGGTGACGGGGGCGGCCGCAGGGCATGCTGGGAGGGATCCGATCGGATCCCTCACACAGCGCCGCGAAGAGAAGCCCATAGGCTTTAGCTGGCGTACCCCGCCGCGGTGCTGTCCTGCCGGCCGGGGGTAAGTACATCAGGAAAATGCGGTAAACAGGGAGTTTACCGCATTTTCCGCTTAGTACATCCCGCCCTGTGTTTGAAAAATGACAGTTAGGAGCTGATTGGCTGGTAATTTATATCTCTTCTCTTTATCTCTCGCCAAACTTTAATAAATACCACCCTAAGGTTTTTTTCTATTTGTTTATCAACAATTTAATGTAGTCCTGGTTAATTCAGTGATACATTTTGCGACAATGGTTGGTAGCTTATTTCTCTCCACTTTATCACTGTCCAAGGGTTATTACATAGACCTGTTAGTGTGACAATGGGAACAAAGCAGATATGAATGTTGTATTATAGACTCAATCACCCCGGTACATACTATTTGGACCTCCTTTAATTCCAAACACAGAAAGCTGTGCTGAACTACAAATATCTATAACACAAAGCAATGAAGCCAGCCAGGTTATTGTAATTGCGGAATGTGTGTAAAGAGAAGGATGCTGCCTTTGCTGAACGGCTCCTGATGATATGGATGAAGAGGAATACCGGTTACAACCACAAAGTTTTAATGTGATAATATTTTTAATACTTTTGAAAGTGGCATCACTGCTTACATTCACTGCATATTTTTCTCTAATCATATGGAAAATGAAAAAGTAATTAATGCAGTAGAATTATTTATTAGCTCTATAAAAAGTAAAGGTATATAATTATACTTAGTATCTCATTTTGTTAATGTGAATGCTGCATTTTAAATGGCACATGGCTCAGACATGCAAAATGAATCGCAGTCATTTTCTCGTTAAGGTGATGAGCTAGTGATGGGAGCTTGGTGGAGATTTCCATAGACTCCCAGCTGTCATTTCTCCGATTTCAGCATTATTTGAGAAGTTATAGCCATGCGAGTTGGATCAAGTAATTGAATGCAGTGAAATATCAGTATACGCTATATCAATGATGGTACAATATTTTGCCTTACTTTGGAATAAGTGACATGTTACACGAAATAAAAACTGTGTTCTCTTAAAAGAGATAACTATAATCATGTAATTAGTGTATTTACTGTATACATTAATTACAGGAGTAATGAAACAGATGCTCTATGGCACTTTCCCCCACAGAAGAGTGACTGTTTCCTCACTAGCCCTTGTATTACCCCAATGGTACAGCACCAGTACATGCATGGTGTATACATTTATATTATATTGTAGCATAACCAACATAAAATAGATCAGAATAGAACAATCATAATGCTATATTTCTGTACTATTTTCACTGCAATGATGAACTAGGTCTATAATATATTAGGTTACAGGAAAATTGTATTTACAGTATATGTTTGATCAGAATATATACTGTATCACAGTGTTTTGCTGTAAAATAGAAATGCATTATCTACTGTACATCCTAAATAGTATTGTAAGGAAGTGCTATGGAAATAAACTTACATGTTACACTGAGGTTGTGGGACAGTCTCTCTCCTGGACAGCTGCTGGTGCTGGATACACTACTGCTGGGGTCAGCTGGCAGGAGGCACAAGAAAAGTCATGCCCAGGCACCATCGCAGGTCCAGAAGGTGGCATCATCGTGGCAGGCAGGCAGGGAGAGAAAGTAGCAGCCAGCACCGCTCGGAGCTCTTCCTCTTGTAAAGATCATTACACTGCTGCAGCTGGAGGAGTGAGAGCAGCCGTTTATGTATCATGCTAGTAATGAATGAGGTGAGGCGGTGCTTCCCCCAGCCCTGAGAGGTGTCAGCAGGGTTCCAATAGAGTGCAATGCCTCTCCCTGCAGGAAGCTGCTGTTACACATAACTACTGTATCTTTCTTCTCGCTCCTTCTGCCTTAGCCAATAGCCCACTTGGTATAAAGCTCTGCCGAGACGGGGTCTTCTTGTCTCTAGTTAGTAGTACTAAGGCACTATTGTTTTCTCTCCGTCTGACTAGTATGACATATATAAGGCAGCCTTGTTTTGATCGTGGAGGCAACAGTGACAAAAATATTCCTAATTACAGTATGAGCTTTTGTTTGTCAGTTTTACATTTTTTCTATTTTAGTTCTTTTTATCTGATGCTGGGTATAGCTCACATTCTCACTCCAAAATGGTATATACATCATGAATTATGCAAGAAAAATGTGTTGCATATGCATTCCCTGCTTTCTGTAAAGATTGATTAAAAGTCATTATAGAAAAAGGCACACTAGGTACCCTGGGGTGTACCATATAGCTTTATATAATATAATAGAATACAAATTACAAATCAACAATACATGTAAAGTAATATATGTCTGAGTGGAAATGGCAATGTATTTACACTGCCTACACATAATATTGCATTTTGTGTCAATTGATGTTCTATATGGCATATACAGTATCATAAGCTTTGTCTGTTAGATAATGGCACTGTTTATGCTATTCAGTACCCTTTACATAAACCTGGAAATATTCTTTACTTTAGTAATGCAAAGGAAATGAATATGGTGATGAATCCAATAAATTCATGTGGCTGACATTTTTGATTGGGTCAGGAAACATTAGTCTACAATCAATTTACTTCCTATGTAAAATGCTACCAAGTGTTAAGGGCCCTACACACTGCGCGATCCGCCGCCGAGCTGCCCAACGGCGGATACGGGCGACCCGGCGGCTGGGAGACAGTGACGGGGGGAGGGAGTTTCTTCACTCCCCCCGTCACGCGGCTCCATAGCAATGCAGGCAAATATGGATGAGATCGTCCATATTGGCCTGCATGCACAAGCGACGGCACCAGCGATGAACGAGCAGGGGGCCGCGCATCGTTCATCGCTGGTGCCTCCACACTGAAAGATATGAACGGTATCTTGTTCATTAATGAACGAGATCGTTCATATCTTTCACTAATATCGCCCACTGTGTAGGGCCTATAAGGCAGGTCATGTGCTAGGCATACTGTAGTGGTATGCTCTTCATCTGTGAAGACATCCTATATAATAAATAGCTAATGCTGCTACTCACCTCTATGGGGGAATTCAAGTGTTTTGCACGCTGGTGGTCACTAGATGGTGCCTGACAGAGCAATTCAAGTGTTACTCCATTCGGCCACAAACAGCCACCGGCACTGACATTACTGTTATATTGTTCCATAATTTTGACTGGCTGGTAACTAGTTGGGGTATAGTTACCCTTGTATGAACGTAGTGGGCATGTGTACTAAATACAAAGAAAATTTGGAAAAAAAACTCAGGTGGCGCAGACCATAAAAGGTAAACAAATGTATTACCCGTGTGGGTTAGTGTCCAAAATTCTTGAAACAGGAAAGTCCTTTGTAAGTCCACTTCCAGGGAGATGTTTATGCAAAAAAAGCAAACAGAAAACAGATGTTCAAAATGTATCCTGTAGAACACAACGATCGAAGTGGGCGACAACCCAGGCTCTTCCGGCTAAGCAATATTCAAGTCGTGTGATTTTATCCATAAGGTTCACTTCTGTGGTTCCTATGGTGTATTGCTTACGTGTATGCTTACATAGGACAGATATAGATGAAGCATATAAAGGTATCTTTAGCCTTCTACGGTGACTCTTTATCCACCAAAGTTCTTATGTGGGTATATTTCCCGAAAGGTTTTTATGCAGAAAAAGCACAAATAGGGTACAGATATTCAGTATACTGCTTATGTGAATACAACAGGCAGGGGTCAACCCAAAAACCTTCGGCTAAATATTCAGAGTGTATACTTCTATCCGTAAGGTTCACCTCAGTGGTTCATTTGGAGTGCCGCTTACATGTATGCTTACATAGAATAGATGGAAATTAAACATATAAAGGTATCTTTATCCTTCTACCGGTGATATGGGCATACTTAGGATCATATGCATATATACACCCGTATTCCTGATTCCAATAAAAATGCTCACATGAGCGCTTACTTCAAATGGCGAGGTACTTTCATATAAAGGTATCTTTAATATCCTCAGGTGCCGTCCCCTTCCTTCAACTCGTTTAATGCCCAAGGTGAGAACAAAAAACGAAGGAATATATGAGGGTGCAAATATATTTAATAAAAGCCAGAATTAAGATACAAACTGTTTTTAAAAGCATAACAACTAAATCATATGTAATAGAAGTTTCATGACACAGTGCTCCAGCTGTCCAACGTGAGAAAATAGATGTAAACCCGGGATATCTCACCGTTATTTCGTAAACCATACCCATTTACCATAAGGATATAACTCTTCTGGTTTTAAACAGGATAAGCTTGTTTACTGTCCCCCCGCCCACGGAGGGGTGGGGCTTATATGAAGTATAGAGGGTATAAATACCCTCCTTGTCAGTCCTCACATGCACCTTGACAGAGACATACCTGAGTTGAAACGCGTTGGTGGAGCATGTGAATACTGAGGAATATATTACCTGTGACTACAGCTCAAAACGGTGAGATATCCCAGGTTTCCATCTATTTTCTCACGTTGGACAGCTGGAGCACTGCTAAAAACCTTTCGGGAAATATACCCACATAAGAACTTTGGTGGATAAAGAGTCACCGTAGAAGGCTAAAGATACCTTTATATGCTTCATCTATATCTGTCCTATGTAAGCATACACGTAAGCAATACACCATAGGAACCACAGAGGTGAACCTTACGGATAAGATCACACGACTTGAATATTGCTTAGCCGGAAGAGCCTGGGTTGTCCCCCACTTCGATCGTTGTGTTCTACAGGATACATTTTGAACATCTGTTTTCTGTTTGCTTTTTTTGCATAAACATCTCCCTGGAAATGGACTTACAAAGGACTTTCCTGTTTCAAGAGTTTTGGACACTAACCCACACGGGTAACACATTTGTTTACCTTTTATGGTCTGCGCCACCTGAGGTTTTTTCCAAATTTTCTTTGTGTTTATGTTCATGGTGTGTTAGGTGACAAACCTGGAGATTACCTGGGTTGGCTGCAGTCAGTGTGCACAGGAACATATCTTACATACCCACTTATCATGTGTACTAAATAGGCTCTTATAGGTACAGTATAATACGAAGCAAAAGCTGCTGCTTCTCGGAGGGTTTACCTCAAAATGTAAAGAGACACTAGTGCTAAGCCCTACATGTTTCACACTTAATATTAGAGCCGCTTTAAATGTTGAGGTCAAAACTGTCTAGAAGCTGCAGCTTTTGTTATATAAATGTACCCATATGAGCCAATTTAGAGCACATACCTACTGGTGTTCTTAAACATGTTACAGGTTTATTTTTATTTTTGAATGATTTATTTTCAATACTTACCCTTCCGTAGTTCCACTTCAGCAGCTCTGAAAAATCACAGAGAAAATTGCATGAGGGACAGTTTTTTTGCATTTTGCGCATGTGTAGTAGGAAAATCACCGGGAGAATGACATGCGGGAGACCTGTGCATGGGCAGTAGACCCTAACACAGCTCAGGCTGCCAGTTAGATAGGAGGGAAGCCCGGATGTAGGCTGCACATAGGCCCCTTCCTCTCTTAATACACCCCTGGCTTGATGAATGATTGTCCCCATATTACATTACCTCTGACACTTGGTGTGTGTGTGTGTGTGTGTGTGTGTGTGTGTGTGTGTGTGTGTGTGTGTGTGTGTGTGTGTACTGCCCTCTCCATTCCTTATGTTTTTCCCCCTACCACAAGTTAAAAACAAATACCACTTCTGCCTTTGTGCATCTATCTGTACCCATCTCTGCCTCTAGGTGCGTCTGCCTGTAACCCCTACTGCATCTCTGTGCATCTCTCTGTACCCCCTACTGCCTCTCTGTGCATCTGTGTGCGTGTGTGTGTGTGTGTGTGTGTGTGTGTGTGTGTGTGTGTGTGTGTGTGTGTCTACAGACAGTATGTGTATATATAAACATCTATCTATACATGTGTAGGGGCATAATTATCACAATTACCACTTTAATTGTGATCCATTAGAATTGCATTGCAATATTAGATATTATCACGGGTTGAATCTCCCATATCCAAAATGCTTGGGACCACAAGTATGTTGGATTTCAGATTTTTCCTAATGAGATACAGTATCTTGGATATGGCACCAAGTTTAAACAAAAAATGCATTTATTTTTCATATGCGGTACACCTTATACACAAGCCTAAAGTTATTTTTGGACAATATTTTTAACAATTGTGTTCATGAAACAAAGTTTATATACACTGAACCATCAGAAAGCAATGGTGTCACTATCTCAGTTGAGCTCAAACATTTTGGTATTTTGCCGTATTTTGGATATTCTGTTTTGGAAATGAGAGACTCAGGGCCTTATTCAGAATTAGGGGCCGATTCAGACCTGATCGCTAGGCTACGTTTTCTCAAAGCCTGCGATCAGATCTGAACTGGGCATGTGTATGCACTGCAATGCGCAGACGCAGCGGTCCGCAGCAACGGGGATCACCGGTCAGTGACGGGATGGTGCAAAAATTCCAAATGCACCGGCGACTGCAAGGAGATTGACAGAAAGAGGGCATTCGTGGGTGGCAACTGACCATTTTAAAGGAGTGTCCGAGAAAATGCAGGAGGGACTACGCATTTGGAAGGCAGGTTTCTGACGTCAGTCCCGGCCCCGATCATCCCAGCGGCTGAGTAAGTCCTGGACTGAGCAGAAACTGCACAAACTGATGTTTGTGCAGTTCTGCTACACATGCGATCGCACACCTGCACACCCACCATACCCTCCCCCTGTAGGCGGCGACTTCCTGATCGCAGGGATGCAAAAAATGCACCCTAGACATCAGGTCTGAATTACTTCCCTGGTCGCTATTGCTGCAATTATGCAAACAGATGTGGGGTGTGCTGGGAGGGATACTTTTCAGGGGGCAATGCAATAGAAGCCCATATGCCTCTATAGGGTGACCTACCGCATTCAAGCTATGGAATTGTAAATACCAAATTGCTTTCTAACAAATATTTAAAATGCCCGCTCTAATATATATTGTAGACGCCTGCACATCTTATTACCATGTGCCATGAATGTGCGCTATACATCGCAAATAACTGCATCCCATAAGAGAAAACAATACACCCACACATTATCTGAGTTCCAAAGCTCATTGATGTATATATTTGTTATTAAAAGGATATGTATTCAATATATCCCAATGTACAGTATACATATAGTTACATGGTTACAATTTATACAGTAAGCAGTTAATACATACAGTTACAGGCCAGCGATACAATTACCATTCCCTCAATGCATCCTCCTCTTAATATATCTCTCTCTCTCAGCAAATAAATACAGGAACTGGTCTGGCAACATCTCCACCATCGTCTGGGAAAAAACAGCAACTAACTCCTGTGTGTCTCTGTAATGTGTTATCTAGTTTGGGGGAGTGCACACATCTAGTCTTAGGGAGGGAACTTTCTCATTCATGATGAGTCACTGGTCTGTTCGTATGCTAACCAGGTTCAGCCTTGAAGACATCAAAAGGGCTGGCCTGAGTTTCCTGTCCATTGTTCTAATAAGACTGACTTTAGCTTTCATATATTTAATCATAACTACTTGTTGCAATGTCCTACAACTTAATAACAGGCATCAAATTGATATACACATTAATCTGGTTGCTTTAATACCAAATACGACAGGTCTATCTTGTTTCGTTCCAATAATACACATACATGACATAACTCCATTATATAATTTTAAATCATTATGATGTCTGGCGCTTGATATTATTATAATTATGTGCTGTATGAAATATGTGTCGAATCCATCTCTGTGGCATGTCCGTGTAAATGCGTATGTTACCATATATTGCTGTGCTCGCTGAACGTATTTGCAAGCATAGCGGCTTATAATGTGTGTAGTCTGTATGTTCTCTCTGTGTAATATTTTTGACTTCGACAGTCCACCCTTTGGCAGTAAACAATAACTGCCATCAATTATTAACATAAGAAAAAAAATATTTCAGACAATAATTGGTGACCTAGACACAAGTATGTATTCATTTCGCAAATCAGATGTTTGACCATATTTGGGGAAGACAGGGAGGAGGACGAGACATCCTCTATATGCACTCGGCAGTCACGGGACCACTGTTGGGTGTGGGGCAACATTCAACCTATAGAGTATGCTGGAACATTGCTTTGGCCTATAATGTCTGATTTGGATGAACATTTCACACATACATGTACCTACGTCTTTGTACACTGATGTTTGGATTTGATTGAGGTTCTGCTGGGTAGATGAAGAAGACAAACAAATCGTGAAAGTGACATATAAAATTTTCATGATCTACATATTCCTATCATTTTCTGAACATTGTTTCCATTTCTGGAACGTATGCTAGGTCTGTTTAATCATTGAATTAGGGTTATAAGTAGTGTCCTTCCTAAATAACATAAACCTTCGGAGTTCGGGGAGAGCCACTCATAAACCTTTCTTCCACATATATTAATGAGCTCTTTATCTGCAATGTGTGACTAGCCATTGTCTGATTGTTCCTGATTACCTCCGAACTCCATAACTACTAGACCTTTGATTTTTCTCTGGCTTTAACAAACTGATCGGCTAATCCTTGGATCCTGTAAGGAAATCACTCCTTCCTCCAGAACCAGTTTCAGTCCCACACTCGACTACTCATAAAAAAACCTCGCAAAAATAGAATGTCCTGAAAAAAAATGTTTGTCAGCGGGAAAGAGAGAAAAGAGAAATAGAACAAAACAACTCTTGTTCATAACAAATCAATTACAATGACTGGTCTTTCTGCAATCCTTTAGTACGCTCAGGTAGTGTTCAAACGTGCCGCCTCTCAGTCTTCACGGAACAGAGTCTCTGGTGATACTTTTGCGATCTCACTCCATTTACGAGTTCCTTCCGGACTACCAACTTTCCTGCAATGGGAATCGTGGACCCAAGTCTCTCTCTTGGCTACTTTCACTGAGATAGTGCTGTCAACAAAACTTGGTATGGTCCTTCCCACCTGTCTATTAGGCAACCTGAGCATAAGAACAATCACACAGTCTCTTGGTTCACAATCAAGACAGTTAGTATTTGGCATACCAGCAATCAACAGTTTCAAGTTCTTTTGTCAAGTTCTCAAATGCTGGCTAATCTCGATAAAGTACTGTACTGTCACTTCATTGGTGTATTTCTGATCATTGTGCGGATCAATCATGACATGAGGTTGTATTCCAAAACAAAAAAAAACACAAATACCAAAACAAAAACAAAAACAAATTTCGAAGAGGGTGATTCGTTAAGTGAAGATCTGGGAGTGGTTCCGATGCTACATAATACTAGTAGCAGTATCTATGATCACAATAGTACAATTTCAAGCTTTGCTCCTACTTCTAGGGGTACCATTATCTACACACAAATTTCTGCGCAATGTTTTTGTTGCCTCTACCCAGTTTGAGAAAACATCAGTGCACACCAATACATAACAATAATTCCTAAAGGATGTTAACTGTACGAAGTTGTTGTGTGTTTGCAATGTAAAGTACCATGAGCATAACTCAAAAATAAAGAAAAAAACATCTCTAGAGGAGAGAAAGAAGGAGAAAATTAAAAAGAAAAATGTCAGTTTTGCCATTCACCAACAGGCATATCAGTATCTATACAAAATTTCCCTTCACCAGTATTCTCATCCTTCCTCCACCCTTTGTGCATGACAAGGTACACTGCAGTAATACTGGTATTATCGTGCTGGTGAGATATACTGGGTTCGGGCAGAACTCTGAAGGACCAATTAGGCATATAGTGTTTGAACTGTAATCGGGTCCATGTATTGTACCACCCTGTGTGAACACAAAAGATGAAGAGGAAACGGTAGAGAAACAGAATAGAGGTTGGTGACAGGTGAGCTTGTAGAGGTGGAGAAGATTTCATAAAAATTTGACAACTGGATTGGGCACTACGGGGAAGTGATTCTCTACTTGGTCTACTCCCGTTAAAAATTTTTTTGTGTTTATCGTATCACTATTGGGACTATCCCAGCCATCAATCCAGTGTCCTGTCCATCCTAAGTTCATAGGGAACCCGGTGTCTGTGAGATTTTTTAGTCTTCGTGGGTGTCTAACATACTTTGTACTTCCTGAGCGGGAGCACATTATATGTATATCATATCTAACAAAGCTCCTGTTAAGTTAATCAGGGGCCATTTCTGCTAGGAAAAAGAAGCAAAAGTTTAGAGGCCCCATCTTAACCCCAGCAAGTTTTGTCAAAGGGTAATGTTGCATTTATTTTGTTCTTCCCATTAGCTGAATCTGTGTTTTCTATATGGCTTATGATTCCTTACTATATGTCCCTTGGTCCCGTCTATGTGTTTAATAATGTGGCTTGTGTTTTCTGTCTGGGGGGTCTATATTGACTATGTGTCCTACTACTCCTACAGTCTCTGGCAAAATGCCCTTCCTTCCTACAAGTGTAACATATTATTGACCATTAGGGATCTGGGGTTTGGACTGATGGATCTTTCCTGTATGTGCCTGTATACTTACCGTCCTCAACCTCTCCACCTGTTGTTCTCTGCACCTAGCACTATTCTTGTGATGTTTAATAGCACACTCTCAAGATTAGCTACTGTGACCCCTTTCCAATTTGGCAAAGAAGTCTGCACCCAGACCCTCAATGCCTTATTGAGCCCGTCCATTAGCACAGAGACAGCTACCTCCCATTTGCCAAATTATGTTTACCAGTGATCTTATCCAGATGGATAGTTTTCTGTTACTGCAAAAGACAAAAAAAAAAAGTTTAACAAGCTTCTAGGTCATGCAAAGTATTCATTCAATCCTTTTCATCCCGTATTAAGGGTCTGTACATGGTCCAACAAACATTTCCGAGCTCATCTTGACTAGGGGCATTACTAGGAATGAATACTTCTTATATGGTAACTAAAAGAAATACCCGGGGGTTACCCTGTCTCTCTCCGCTTTCCTGCAGGCAAATACTAATGTGCGGACAAGTTTTTCTCCATTTCTGATGTTCATTTCTTGATTTTTGTTTTATTTTTTGGTTTTACTATATATGTACATGAATGATACCATACTTACCAGTTCCACTGGTCTTAGCCACTTCCCCCGCAGGCTACTGCTCTTCTTTTACCGGTTGGATACTCCTCTGAGTGCATGAGAAATGGCTGAAACCAATCAGGTCGCCTTCTCCTCCTAAATAAAACTTCAACATTCATTAGTACATATATAGGTCACAGTCATATTTTTCATATTTTTATTATTTTCTATAGTTTGTATGCTGGCCGTAACTGCTTCCACATCTACATATGGCGGTGTACTTGCATTCTCTTTTTCTTCCTACTTGTTTATTGTTGCTACAAGTTCAAATAGTTCTTATATTTCCATTCTTGTCTTATATGACTTTGGTTAGACATACCACCTGCAATACGTTAGGATCAAACTCTCCAACCCCTCTTGCTGCCACAGGTTTAAACAATTTGTATGTCTGACCCTTTGTTTTCTGGATTTAATCAGACATATTTTAATCTTTACGTTCTGCAGTACCTCTGGCTCAAAGCTGCCCACTCTAGGGAATGATACCCTATCTTTGTCAGTCATACGTACCCATTCAGACAAAAAGTCTTCAGCGTGTGGACCATATTTTCCACACATAATAAACCTCGCTAACCCCTTGGGCCGCGGCTCTTCAACCTGAACCCTGGCTACCATACATCCACCGCTTGTGCAAGTGGATCCCATCGCAGACTTTTTCCTTTTACACAATCCCCAATGCACAACACGAATAGACGGTGAAAGTTCTTAGAGCGCTTTCACCCACTCCTTCTCCGCTGGATGTACCACGACTCACTCCAATAGTGACCACCGCGTACCCAGTGAGGTCCCTAATTGGTTTCTATTTACTGGAAGTGTTAGGAGTGACTTACCTTTTCCAGCAAATATCCACCGCTGGAGATTTTCCTGAGAGAGACCAGCGAAAACTCCCTATGCACTTATACACAAATCACACTTGCGTATGGTCTAAACTGCGCTAATGATACCGCGATTTTACGCAAAAGCTCATAAAAGGGGTATCAAGTTGCGCTATGTATCGCACCCACAAACATGCGGTCCAATCGCACAGCGTATAGATACTTGTTACCTAGCCGCCTTACGACCACGATGTACAAACTGCGACCCTCAGCCGGAGCGTAACAAAAACCTTTTTACTTCAATACTACACAATGCACAATTCCCTATTACGCTCCTCTGCAAATCTCCTCACGATTTGCGTATTCCAATCTATACTAACGTGAGTCAGCCACCTCATGCCACCAAGCCTCCACTCACTTGGTGTACCAACTACGGGATCCCGAATTCCCGGGGTTCAATCCACTCACTCCTGCTTTCACTCACTCAAATACACTTTGTTTTTCTGTACAGAAAATTTCCACTTGTTCTGGTCAGCAGCTTTACCCCCAGAGGCAATATAGTTTAAACAAAAGTTTTCTACTAATCTGCTTTTGAAACCGGATAATTATGTGCTATTGTAGCATGGCTACTATCCCACATTAATTGAACAACTATCGTGTGGTTTTATTATGCGCACACAACCCTACACAAGCTTGCGGAATTACGCAACCGTGCGTACCCCTATGCCACGTGTGCGGCCTTGTGCCACGTGCATGTTTTTGTATGCTGTCCTCACGTTCTGTACCACGTGTACCAGTGTGTGTACCAATAAAACAAATCACACAACTCTATAAATGTGAGCAATACTGACTACTATTGCCCACTAGACACAACTTGTTCTGTGTAACCCTTTATGACTGGGCCAGACCTGCGTTTGTGTCTTTACACTTACTTCCTTAAATACATTTATTTCAAATTTATCTGTATAGCAAACAAATGTATCCGATTTCACACAGATCTATAATGACTGCAATAATCTATCATTTAAATGATATGATTCAGATTGGATAGCTATCTTGCAGAACATACACTGATATAAATATACACATAATTATAATAATATTATATATATGTACCATTCACTGGCCTCCTATGAGACACCTTACCTCTAATTTGCATATCAAAGATATTTGCTTTTCACTACTAAAAAAAAGTAGTTACACAGGTTAATTTGCATTTCAATGGCTATCCTCCACAAGTCTTGGAAGAAAAGAAAGAAGAAGAAAAAAACGCTTTCTTTTTTTCACAGACAAGAAGAAGAAAAAACACTTATCTCACCATTTACTCTCACTAGGCCCAATTGAAACTATTTGTAATTGATTATGGTATGGGTTAAATAGATGCATTGGTAACTCATAAATGGTGCTATGAATGTGACAAAGGAAACTGATTGTTCTGAGCACACTGAAAATCAGCTATTTAGAAAGTGACCTTCCTAAAATGGCCACTGCTCCTCGCCCTTCCACATCCATGAGGTTTACACAAGATGGTGGACAGGCCATGTGGTTAGGCCAAAATGGAGGACAAACCATGCGGCTTCCTTTGTCACAAAGAAATCACAAATTATACAAGCACCAGAAGTTACTATAGGCCTGAGTTTTAAAAAAAAAACTATATCAAGGCTATGCAGCAACTTTTAAATGTACTTTTAAATCTACTTAACAGATAAACAATCCAATCTGAATCAAACACAATATGACTTATTTGAACTTTGTTTTGCAAAAATAAAAATACGCTTTAGCATCTTAAATATTATGAGAAACACATTGTCCCTTGAATTTTCATATCATCGGCTTACTGATAACACAACAGAACACATGGATATGATTTCTCAGCGTCACGATGCGTCCACCATAAGCTGATCGACCACAGTGTCGCGTTTGTAATGTACAGTGCATCATTAAGACCGTGATATCGCGGACGAGCCCTCATCTGTAAATACCAAATTGCTTTCTAACAAAAATTTTAAATGCCCGCTCTAATATATATTGTAGATGCCTGCACATCTTATTACCATGTGCCATGAATGTGCGCTATACATCGCAAAACACTGCATCCCATAAGAGAAAACAATACACCCACACATTATCTGAGTTCCAAAGCTCATTGATGTATATATTTGTTATTAAAAGGATGTCACGATCCAGGTAATTCCTTATTAGCATTTACCTTCCAAATGCCTCCTGAGACTGTCCCTGTGGCTGCTGTGCGCGTCTAGGCACATGTGATTCTGCTACTGCGGCCTTCATCGCCATTGTTACACCTTTCCTATAGTAGTTTATTCCCCTTCTGTGTGTGTTCATGGGCGCAGCCATGCTGGACTTCAGTCACATGACATTGTTTCTCCTATCCGTGGTGCTGACAAGTGCTGGAGCCTAATTGCCCACCAATCTCTGCTAACCTGAGGGTTTAAATAGCCTGTCCCAGCACTGAAGGGGGTCAGTGCTTCAATTGTCTTCAGTGATTCCAGTGTGCAGTTCTCCCATGGACTTTCTCTGCAGTACAGCCTGACTCCCTAGTGATTACACTCTGCAGTGTAACCCGACTCTCCAGTGATTAACCCTCTACAGTCTACCCTGATTCACCTGTGTCTGAACTTTGGCTTTCCAGCAGCCTTCCTCCATTTACATTCTCTATTCCTGTGAACCCCTGCTTCATTTCTTATTTACCTGCGAACCCCAGCTTCATTTCTCATTCCTGCAAACCCCAGCTTCATTTCCAATTCACCTATGCTTCTAAGTATAGTAGTGCATTACCAGTGATATTTCTGAGACTCCCTTATGACTGTTTTTGTTTGGTTGCACATTATCTAACTTTTTATTTAATAAAAGCACTTAAGGCATCTTCAGTTGTCGTGGTCACGCCCTTGGGCATTCATTGCTACTGTCATTACGCATGTCCAGGAATCCATCGTTCCTCCTACATTCCGGTACCCGTCAGCCCTTACAACTGAGGCTCCCAGTCACGGTCATCAGCCCTCAGTTGTGACAGTAAGCACTGACCTAATGGATCCGGCCGGAGACCAGGCCCAAGCGTTTAACCCGATGCAACAACTTGCAGCACGCTTAGAACTTCTGGAGGCTGCACAGGGTCAAGTTATTCGCTGTCTCCAGGATCTTTCCACCTGGCTGGATGGAATCCAAGTAACCCTTCATGGTTCAGGGGCGTCCAGTGTTCTGACTCTCAGTCAACTGTTGGTTCAGTTACAAGACCTTCTCTCTAGCATCGTTCCGGTTATTTAAAAGTGTCTCTGTGATACTCCTATTATCTCTGCTGCCATCTCCATGAAAGCCTTCCCACAGTTTGCTGAGAACAAAGATGCAACAGCTGCCAATCTCTCTATGTCCAAGTCGTTTCCCCTTGCTCCAAGTAAAGATAAGTTTCAGAGTAAGCCACGGTCTAGACTTTCTGAAGAGGAACGCAAGCGTCGCATGCAGTTTCAACTCTGCTTCTACTGTGGGGGTTCTGATCACTTTATTAAAGACTGTTCTCTCCGTAAGCCAAGGAAGTGGGATAGATCTCCACATCACAGCATTCATAGTTACAAACCTTCCTGTGTGGAATCTTCAGCTCCTTCTGATCCGGTCAAGAAAAATATAAAAGTTGACCAGGAGCCCCATTTCCAATTCCGGGAAACAAAAGAGATTTAATGAGACTTTCTTCACCAAAGGGAAATCTAATTCCGCAGCCCAAGACGGGGCATCTGTTTCTGCAGCCCAAGACGGGGCTTTCGTTTCTGCAACCCCAGGAGGGGTATCCAATTTTCAAGCTCTAGTAGGGGCATATGAGTCTTCTCAAAAAGGAGTTTCTGATCTGTCAACCCCAGGAGGGGTGCTGGAGAAAACAACCCTGAGAGAGGTGTCTGATTCGTCAACCCCAGGAGGGATCACCGGAATTTCAGCCCCAAGGGAAGTATCCAGAGTCAAGTTCCCAGATGGAAATTTTTGTGCTACAGATGCAGTTATGAACTCCTGTTTGCCGTTTTCAGAGAGCACCACCCTGTTGGCATCCAGCATGGACCAGGTCCAGGATGGTCTAACTGAACACTTGGATACTGCTCATTCCGGTTCTAACCGGATTCTGACTCCTTCAGTTCCAGCTGATTCAACTGTCTCCAGACTCAATCCGGTTCCGTCCGTCAGTCTGAAGATTTCTTTGGTTCCAGTAACATAGTAACATAGTAACATAGTAACATAGTATCTGAGGTTGAAAAAAGACAATTGTCCATCGAGTTCAACCTATTTGTGGTCTCCTATGCATGATGATTTGACTAAAATTTCTGACTGATGCTGCTGTCAGCCGTTACATTTTATCCCTATTTATAGTAACTATAATGCATGGCTATGCACCATACTCCTGGATATCCTTATCCATTAGGAATTTATCTAACCCATTCTTAAAGGTGTTGACAGATTCCGCCATTACAACTCCCTCGGGCAGGGAATTCCAAACATGTATTGTCCTTACTGTGAAAAAGCCTTTACGCCGTATTGTGCGGAATCTCCTCTCCTCTAACCTGAGCGAGTGTCCACGAGTCCTCTGTGTTGATCTAACCAAAAACAGGTCCCGCGCAAGCTCTGTGTATTGTCCCCTTATATATTTGTAGATGTTGATAATATCCCCTCTTAGTCTCCGATTTTCCAATGTAAACATGCCTAGTCTTTCAAGCCTTTCCTTGTATTCCATCGTCTCCATGCCCTTAATTAGTTTGGTCGCCCTCCTCTGTACCTTTTCAAGCTCCAGGATATCCTTTTTGTAGTACGGTGCCCAGAATTGTACACAGTATTCAAGGTGTGGCCTCACTAGTGATTTATATAACGGGAGTATAATACTCTCGTCCCTAGCATCAATACCCCATTTTATGCATGCTAATATCTTATTAGCCTTCTTTGCTGCAGTCCTACTTTGGGTACTACTGCTTAGCTTGCTATCTATGAGGACACCTAAGTACTTTTCCAGTACAGAATCCCCTAATTTTACCCCATTTAGTAGGTAGGTGTAGCCGATTCTAATATCTCTGGACCCAATCCGGTTCCATCTGTAGGTCCAAAGACTCTGTCACGATCCGGGTATCTGGACGCCATTTCTTACCCATCAGATGCCTCCTAAGGCTGGCTCAGCGCTCCAGGACCGGATCCCATCTGTTATCCTGATGTGTACATTCCTGTATCCTCTCCTGTCACTCTGGGACGCTGTCACAGTAAACGCCATATTACACCTGGCATGGCGTCTCCCGCGGCCTCCGCCGCCGTCCCTGAACTTCTGCATGCAGAGTGTCTGAGTGGCGATTACGTCAGCCGCGGCCTACGCTGTGTCCGCGTGGTTGAATGTGCATCTGTCAGCCTGGCGCCTCCCGTCTCCGGTGGCCGGCGCCGCCATTACTGTTTTCATTACCACATGGATTACAAACCAAACTTCCCTCCAAGTGTCTGCATGGGCGCAGCCATCTTGGATTCTGTCAGCTGATCATTTCCACCAATCTGTTCTTAGTATTGATAATCTGCATAATTGCCTAGCCAATCCCTTCCTTGCTGCAGGTATAAATACACTGTGCCTGAGCAAGGAAGGCGTCAGTGCTTTGGTTGTCAAACCTAGTTCCTGTTTGTCTCTCTCCTGTGATTGTCTTCCAGGTTCCAGCTCCTGTCTCAAGACTTCCACCATAGAGACCCGCACCAGCATTCCACCTGCGGTGTAGCCTGACTCTCCAATCCATTGTGGATTCATCTGTTTCCAGCTACAACATTACCTGCTTCCAGCTCAGCTTCCAGCAGAGTACAGCCTCCCTTAAAGGGCCGGTGTCCTTTCTACACTTTACCACTCTCCACCGGTATTATTATTTCTCCGCTCTCAAGTTCTACATTTCAGTTCATATTTCATCGCTCCCAAGTTCATTTATTATTTAACTGGTTCCAGCCAGTATCCACTCCGTGCTAACAACAGTCTGGTTCCAGCCAGTATCCACAGCAGCTGTTTTATCTTCAGCAACCCAGCTTTTCCTGGAACACCAGCTGGCACAATCCTGGGTTATCTCCATTGCTACAGTCGGGCCTGGTAAGGACTTTCCATCTAGAAGATCATAAGAACTATCTCACACTACCAGTGCCCTGTGGCTCCTGCCATCCTGTAGTACCCAGGAACTGTATTTATTCTTTGCTGACTATTACGTTTTCTTTTACTGCTGCTGTGTTGTGGAGTTGTCATAATAAACATCTTTGACTTTTATCCAAGTTGTCGTGGTCACGCCTTCGGGCAGTTATTATTTATGTTACTTACATGTCCAGGGGTCTGATACAACCTCCCAGGTTCCGGTACATCTCAGCCCCTACAACTGAGGCTGCCTCCCGTCAGCTCAGGCCCTCAGTTGTGACAGTAAGCACTGACCTAATGAATCCAGCCGGAGACCAGGATCAAGCGGCCAGGCCGATGCAAGAACTGGCAGCCCGACTAGAACATCAGGAGGCTGCACAGGGCCACATCATCCGCTGTCTCCAGGATCTCTCTACTCGGCTGGATGGGATTCAGACAACTCTCCGTGGATCAGGCGCGTCTGGTGCGTCAACCACAGTGACTCCAGCTATAACCCCACCCACCTTACCCATTTCTGCTCCACGTCTTCATCTTCCAACGCCAGCAAAATTTGACGGATCTCCAAGATTCTGCAGGGGATTTCTCAACCAGTGTGAGATTCAGTTTGAGCTACAACCTGGCAATTTTCCCAGTGACCGTACAAAAATTGCCTACATTATTTCTCTTCTCAGTGGCTCAGCCCTTGATTGGGCATCACCGTTATGGGAGAGGTCCGACACCCTGCTATCTTCCTACACTGCCTTCGTGTCAACATTCAGGCGCATCTTCGACGAGCCAGGCCGGGTAACCTCAGCTTCATCCGAGATTCTCCGTTTACGCCAGGGGTCACGTACTGTAGGACAATATCTGATACAGTTCCAGATCCTGGCGTCGGAACTGGCATGGAACGACGAGGCCCTGTATGCTGCATTCTGGCATGGCTTATCTGAGCGTATTAAAGATGAGTTAGCTACCAGAGACTTACCTTCTAAGTTAGATGAGCTAATCTCACTCTGCACGAAAGTTGATTTACGTTTCAGAGAGAGAGCAACTGAGCGTGGAAGATCATCTGCTCCAAAATCTTCTGCTCCTCCTCCTCGTCAACTGTCACCATCTAAAGATGAGCCCATGCAACTTGGCCGTTCCCGTTTAACTCCTGCTGAGCGCCGAAGACGTCTCTCCGAGTTTCTCTGTCTCTATTGTGCAGCTCCGTCTCACACCATTAATGCCTGTCCCAAACGTCCGGGAAACTCCAAATCCTAGCTCGCCAAGGAGAGGGCCGGCTAGGAGTAATGATCTCCTCTCCATCTTCTCAAGATTGTAATCTCCCAGTCTCGCTTCAAGTTGCTCAACGTTATCGGAACGTCATTGCCCTCCTTGATTCCGGAGCAGCTGGGAACTTTATTACCGAAGCCTATGTTAAACGGTGGTCCCTACCCACCGAGAGACTTCCTTCGTCCATTTCTTTAACTGCCGTGGATGGCAGCAAAATTTTTGATGCAGTCATTTCTTTAAGGACTCTACCAGTTCGTCTGAGAGTGGGAGTTCTTCATTCCGAACTTATTTCTTTTTTAGTGATTCCAAGAGCCACACATCCTGTGGTCCTGGGCCTTCCATGGCTCCGTCTTCACAATCCTACAATTGATTGGACGACTACGCAAATCCTGGCATGGGGTTCCTCCTGTGCTGAGACATGTTTGTTTAAAGTATTGCCTGTCTGTTCTTCCTCCCCCAGGTCGTCTGATGTTCCACCTCCTCCATATCAAGATTTCATGGATGTGTTCAGTAAAGCTTCTGCTGATATCCTTCCTCCTCATAGAGAATGGGACTGTCCGATTGATCTCGTTCCAGGGAAGGTTCCACCTCGAGGCCGAACTTATCCGTTGTCTCTGCCTGAGACGCATTCTATGGAGGAATATATTAAAGAGAACCTAGCAAAGGGGTTCATTCGACCTTCTTCTTCTCCAGCTGGCACAGGCTTCTTTTTTGTAAAAAAGAAAGATGGTGGTCTGCGGCCGTGCATCGACTACAGAGGTTTGAACGACATTACCATCAAGAACCGTTATCCTTTACCCCTGATTACTGAGCTCTTTGACAGAGTTAGCGGAGCTACCATCTTTACAAAGCTGGACTTGCGAGGTGCATACAATCTCATCCGGATCCGTGAGGGTGACGAGTGGAAGACCGCATTTAACACCCGTGACGGACATTATGAGTACCTCGTCATGCCCTTCGGATTGAGCAATGCTCCAGCTGTCTTCCAGCATTTCGTCAATGAGATCTTCAGAGACATTCTATACCGTCATGTCGTGGTCTTTCTAGATGATATCCTCATTTTTGCCAACAATTTAGAGGAACATCGTTTTTGGGTAAAGGAGGTTCTGTCCCGTCTCCGTGTCAATCATCTCTATTGCAAATTAGAGAAATGCGTCTTTGAAGTCAAGTCCATTCCGTTTCTAGGGTACATTGTGTCCGGTTCCGGACTAGAGATGGATCCTGAGAAACTACAAGCAATTCAGAATTGGCCGGTACCCTTAACCCTCAAAGGGGTCCAGAGGTTCTTAGGGTTCGCCAATTATTACCGAAAGTTTATACGAGACTTTTCCACCATTGTGGCGCCTATTACTGCTTTCACCAAGAAGGGTGCTAACCCGTCCAAGTGGTCTGAAGAAGCCATGCAAGCTTTTCATCTTTTAAAACAGAGGTTCATCTCTGCGCCTGTCCTGAAACAGCCTGACATCGACTCTCCTTTCATCCTAGAGGTGGATGCCTCCTCCGTTGGAGTAGGAGCGGTGTTATCTCAGAGGGCTAAAGATGGCCATTTACATCCTTGCAGTTTCTTCTCACGGAAGTTCTCCCCAGCGGAGCGCAACTATGCCATTGGCGACCAGGAGTTGCTAGCCATCAAGCTCGCTCTAGAAGAGTGGAGGTATCTGTTGGAGGGAGCTTCTCATTCAATCACCATACTTACAGACCACAAGAACCTTTTATACCTGAAGGGCGCACAATGTCTCAACCCTCGTCAGGCCAGATGGGCACTTTTCTTTTCCAGGTTCGACTTTAAACTCCAGTTCTGTCCGGGCTCTCAGAATCGCAAGGCCGATGCCCTTTCCCGCTCATGGGAGCAAGAAAATGAGTCAGAGTCTTCAGACAAGCATCCTATTATAAATCCGTTGGCATTCTCCACGGTAGGGATGGACTCTACGCCCCCATCAGGGAAAAGTTTTGTGAAGCCGATGCTAAGGAAGAAGCTCATGCATTGGGCCCATGCTTCCCGTTTTGCCGGACATACAGGTATCCAAAAAACCCTGGAGTTTATCTCTAGGTCCTATTGGTGGCCAACTCTGAAAAAGGACGTCTTGGAGTTTATTGCATCTTGCCCAAAGTGTGCCCAACATAAAGTATCCCGCCAGTCGCCTGCGGGGCAACTGGTTCCACTATCCGTTCCCCGTCGACCATGGACCCACTTGTCGATGGATTTCATTACAGACTTACCCATGTGCAACAAGTTCAATACCATCTGGGTGGTAGTTGACCGGTTCACCAAGATGGCACACTTCATTCCTCTCACCGGTCTTCCGTCAGCTTCCAAGTTGGCTCAAGTATTCATACAAGAGATCTTCCGACTCCACGGTCTTCCTGAAGAAATTATCTCAGATCGAGGAGTTCAATTCACAGCCAAATTCTGGCGAAGTTTATGTCAAGTCCTCCAAGTCAAGCTAAAGTTTTCCACGGCTTACCATCCTCAGACCAATGGTCAAACCGAGAGGGTGAATCAGGACTTGGAGGCCTTCCTCCGCATCTATGTGTCCTCCTCTCAAGATGACTGGGTTCAATTACTTCCCTGGGCCGAGTTCTGTCATAACAACCAGTATCATTCTTCATCTGCTTCAACACCATTCTTCACTAACTTTGGATTCCATCCTAAAGTCCCTGAGTTCCAACCGCTTCCAGCAACTTCTGTTCCCGCAGTGGATATCACCTTGCATCAGTTTGCCAATATCTGGAAGAGCGTACGATCAGCTCTGCTCAAGGCATCGTTCAGGTACAAGAAGTTTGCGGATAAGAAGCGTCGAGCAGTTCCTGCTCTCAAGGTGGGTGATCGGGTATGGTTATCCACGAAGAATTTGAGGTTAAGAGTTCCCAGTATGAAGTTTGCACCTCGCTATATCGGTCCTTTCAAGATTGAACAAGTCATCAATCCTGTTGCTTACAGACTCCAGTTGCCTCCCTTCTTAAAAATACCCAGGACATTCCATGTTTCCCTGTTGAAACCGCTGATCTTGAATCGGTTTCATTCCTCACTTCCTCCAACTCCGAAAGTCCAAACTCAACGAGGCGTTGAGTATGAAGTGGCCAAGATCCTGGACTCACGTCACCGTTACGGTCAACTACAATATCTTATTGACTGGAAGGGTTATGGTCCTGAGGAACGTTCATGGACCAATGCTTCTGATGTCCATGCTCCTGCCTTGGTCCGGAGATTCCATTCCAAGTTTCCTCAAAAGCCAAAGAAGTGTCCTGGGGCCACTCCTAAAGGGGGGGGTGCTGTCACGATCCGGGTATCTGGACGCCATTTCTTACCCATCAGATGCCTCCTAAGGCTGGCTCAGCGCTCCAGGACCGGATCCCATCTGTTATCCTGATGTGTACATTCCTGTATCCTCTCCTGTCACTCTGGGACGCTGTCACAGTAAACGCCATATTACACCTGGCATGGCGTCTCCCGCGGCCTCCGCCGCCGTCCCTGAACGTCTGCATGCAGAGTGTCTGAGTGGCGATTACGTCAGCCGCGGCCTACGCTGTGTCCGCGTGGTTGGATGTGCATCTGTCAGCCTGGCGCCTCCCGTCTCCGGTGGCCGGCGCCGCCATTACTGTTTTCATTACCACATGGATTACAAACCAAACTTCCCTCCAAGTGTCTGCATGGGCGCAGCCATCTTGGATTCTGTCAGCTGATCATTTCCACCAATCTGTTCTTAGTATTGATAATCTGCATAATTGCCTAGCCAATCCCTTCCTTGCTGCAGGTATAAATACACTGTGCCTGAGCAAGGAAGGCGTCAGTGCTTTGGTTGTCAAACCTAGTTCCTGTTTGTCTCTCTCCTGTGATTGTCTTCCAGGTTCCAGCTCCTGTCTCAAGACTTCCACCATAGAGACCCGCACCAGCATTCCACCTGCGGTGTAGCCTGACTCTCCAATCCATTGTGGATTCATCTGTTTCCAGCTACAACATTACCTGCTTCCAGCTCAGCTTCCAGCAGAGTACAGCCTCCCTTAAAGGGCCGGTGTCCTTTCTACACTTTACCACTCTCCGCCGGTATTATTATTTCTCCGCTCTCAAGTTCTACATTTCAGTTCATATTTCATCGCTCCCAAGTTCATTTATTATTTAACTGGTTCCAGCCAGTATCCACTCCGTGCTAACAACAGTCTGGTTCCAGCCAGTATCCACAGCAGCTGTTTTATCTTCAGCAACCCAGCTTTTCCTGGAACACCAGCTGGCACAATCCTGGGTTATCTCCATTGCTACAGTCGGGCCTGGTAAGGACTTTCCATCTAGAAGATCATAAGAACTATCTCACACTACCAGTGCCCTGTGGCTCCTGCCATCCTGTAGTACCCAGGAACTGTATTTATTCTTTGCTGACTTTTACGTTTTCTTTTACTGCTGCTGTGTTGCGGAGTTGTCATAATAAACATCTTTGACTTTTATCCAAGTTGTCGTGGTCACGCCTTCGGGCAGTTATTATTTATGTTACTTACATGTCCAGGGGTCTGATACAACCTCCCAGGTTCCGGTACATCTCAGCCCCTACAACTGAGGCTGCCTCCCGTCAGCTCAGGCCCTCAGTTGTGACAGACTCCTTCAGTTCCAGGTGATTCAACTGTCAATCTGAAGACTCCTCCGGTCCCAGCCGTTTCAAGCTTTTCCGGACCCAATCCGGTACCATCCGTCTGTCCGGATCAACCTCTTTCGGTTCCAGCCGATTCCAGCACCTTCAAATCTAATCAAGTCCTATCCGTCAGTCCAAAGACTCCTCTGGTTCCAGCCAGTTCAAGTTCATCAGGATTCAATTCAGATTCCGAAGGTGAATTTGTTGATGACTCAAGCTACATTATAGGAGGTCCTGCTCTTTCCTGTTATGCTTTCACGCATGAAGAGGTTCCAGAATTACCAAAAAGCTCTACAGGTCTCTGTATGAAAAGTCCTCGTTATAGAACAAGATTTAATTTAAGCCTCAGTGGAGTGCTAGCTTCAAAAGCACAATTTTCTCATACTTCTAATCCAGGAAAGGAACCTTCTACAGGTTATTCCTCAGTCCTTTCAGATGAAGAAGATTGAGAGGACTTCTAGCAATCCAGTTGCTTCAGGCTTTCCACGCCAGATTTCCTCTCAAGCCTAAGAAGTGTCCAGGGGACACTCCTAAAGGGGAGGGTGCTGTCACGATCCAGGTAATTCCTTATTAGCATTTACCTTCCAAATGCCTCCTGAGACTGTCCCTGTGGCCGCTGTGCGCGTCTGGGCACATGTGATTCTGCTACTGCGGCCTTCATCGCCATTGTTACACCTTTCCTATAGTAGTTTATTCCCCTTCTGTGTGTGTTCAGTCACATGACATTGTTTCTCCTATCCGCGGTGCTGACAAGTGCTGGAGCCTAATTGCCCACCAATCTCTGCTAACCTGAGGGTTTAAATAGCCTGTCCCAGCACTGAAGGGGGTCAGTGCTTCAATTGTCTTCAGTGATTCCAGTGTGCAGTTCTCCCATGGACTTTCTCTGCAGTACAGCCTGACTCCCTGGTGATTACACTCTGCAGTGTAACCCGACTCTCCAGTGATTAACCCTCTACAGTCTACCCTGATTCACCTGTGTCTGAACTTTGGCTTTCCAGCAGCCTTCCTCCATTTACATTCTCTATTCCTGTGAACCCCTGCTTCATTTCTTATTTACCTGCGAACCCCAGCTTCATTTCTCATTCCTGCAAACCCCAGCTTCATTTCCAATTCACCTATGCTTCTAAGTATAGTAGTGCATTACCAGTGATATTTCTGAGAATCCCTTATGACTGTTTTTGTTTGGGTGCACATTATCTGACTTTGTATTTAATAAAAGCACTTAAGGCATCTTCATTGTCGTGGTCATGCCCTTGGGCATTCATTGCTACTGTCATTACGCATGTCCAGGAATCCCATCGCTCCTCCTACATTCCGGTACCCTTCAGCCCCTACAACTGATGCTCCCAGTCACGGTCATCAGCCCTCAGTTGTGACAAAGGATATGTATTCAATATATCACAATATACAGTATACATATAGTTACATGGTTACAATTTAAACAGTAAGCAGTTAATACATACAGTTACAGGCCAGCGATACAATTACCATTCCCTCAATGCATCCTCCTCTTAATATATCTCTCTCTCTCAGCAAATAAATACAGGAACTGGTCTGGCAACATCTCCACCATCGTCTGGGACAAAACAGCAACTAACTCCTGTGTGTCTCTGTAATGTGTTATCTAGTTTGGGGGAGTGCACACATCTAGTCTAAGGGAGGGAACTTTCTCATTCATGATGAGTCACTGGTCTGTTCGTATGCTAACCAGGTTAAGCCTGGAAGACATCAAAAGGGCTGGCCTGAGTTTCCTGTCCATTGTTCTAATAAGACTGACTTTAGCTTTCATACATTTAATCATAACTACTTGTTGCAATGTCCTACAACTTAATAACAGGCATCAAATTGATATACACATTAATCTGGTTGCTTTAATACCAAATACGACAGGTCTATCTTGTTTCGTTCCAATAATACACATACATGACATTACTCCATTATATAATTTTAAATCATTATGATGTCTGGTGCTTGATATTATTATAATTATGTGCTGTATGAAATATGTGTCGAATCCATCTCTGTGGCATGTCCGTGTAAATGCATATGTTACCATATATTGCTGTGCTCGCTGCGCGTATTTGCAATCATAGCGACTTATAATGTATGTAGTCTGTATGTTCTCTCTATGTAATATTTTTGACTTCAACAGAATATATCACGTTCCAGAGCTTGGCAAGCAGCCAAACCTCCAAAAATGACACTTTCAGTGTTGATGTATCCGGCCCCTGGTAACAAACAAAAAAAAGGGCTAGTGGTGTGCCCGGTGTCTCAATACATTCACTATCGGGCAAGAGCATGGGACGGTCCTACACCCCAATTAGTGCTTCTTCAGGGAACTCCTTGTCCATTATGATGGGTGCTCTGACATCCTCAGTTTGTATCAGGTGAGGTAGAGGTGTTGGCTCACACACCCCCAGGAAGTGCTGCTTGTTGTAAAAACATAGTTAGATTGCACCACATAGCTGTTGGGCCTGTTGGAAACGTCCCACACAGTCCCAACTCTGTCAAACCCAACAGGGGTAACAGGGGTCTAGATTCAGACGGTCTGCCCAGAGAACAATGTTTTTAAGCTATGGGATCGGGGCGGAGCCAGAACTTTGTAGGCCCCATAGCAACATTTTGAAGGGCCCCCCCTGTCCTAATGCTTCTAGAGAGACACTTCTCTGCAGCAGTTGTTAAGTTTATGCCCTATAATAGTGCCGTTGTTCATTTTCTGAACCATAGTATTAGTTATTTAATGTTATGCCCCATAGTAGTGCCCTACTTTCTTTAATGAATCGTAGTAGTGCTTAAATTCACCCTATGTCACATTTCAGAGCTGCCAGTACACATTATGCAGCACAGTATTCCCAATTCACATTATGATATATAGTGCTCCCCATTCATATTGTGCCTCATTACAGTGCCCCAGTTTATATTATATAACATTAAAATGCCCTACAGTTCATTTTATACCACACTACAATGAGCAGGTGCAGGGGCATACCTAGATATAATGCAGGCCCCAAGGAAAAAGTTTGAAAGGACCCCTACGTACCACCCAATGGGGAAAAATGTATATAACACATGTAACTTTGACAGGGAAGGTGGACCCCTCTTAGCTCTGGGCCTCATAGCAGCTGCACTGCCTTCACTTTTATGGTAGCTACGCCCTTGTATGGGATGTTTTATCGTGGGTAGCTTTGAGCTGCAACTCTTTCCAACTAGATACCTCCCACCTGTCCCACATTCAGCGGGACAGTCCAGTTTTCCTGGGACTGTCCCGCTGACCCACCTGCTGCTGGCACTGTCCCGCGGCGGAGGGGGGGGGGGGAGTTGGGGAGAGCACACACAGCAAAAGATGAGGAGAATAGATGCCGTGCTAATGCGCAAAGCATCTATTCTCAATGCCAGGGGGAGCCTGGGGCTCCTCCCCCTTCAGGAACATTTTCTTGATACATACCAAAATGTAACCAGTAACCATGAACAACAAATAGTGAAGCAGGAAAAGTAAAATGAAAGGAAAAAGGAAGGGGGGGGGGGACTTAGGTTAATTGATTTCTTTAATTAATTGTGTTTAAAGTGTACATTGATTTTGTTTCACTTGTGGCCATAGAATAGTCTTATTTTTTCCTGGATCACATGCATTTAGGTACCAACAATATTAACTACAGTATACAGTATATGAGCGCTGTGTCCCACCTTTTACTTGAAGTTTTAGCATATTATGGGGTCTTTTTACTAAAACTAGGATGGAGACAAAATGGACGAAGATAAAGTGCCAACCAATAGGCTCCTAACTGCCATGTCACAGGCTGTGTTTAAAAAATGACAGTTAGGAGCTGGTTGGTTGGTACTTTGGGGGTCATTACGAGTTGATCGCACGTAGCAACTTTTTTTCTGCTCATGCAATCAACTAGACGCCGCCTATGGGGTAGTGTATTAGGGCTGCGATCGCTTGTGCAGCCCTGCTATGCTAAAAAAGTTTTGTGTAGAACAAGACTAGCCCTGCAGTTATTTACCCTGTGCGATGGATTCAGAGATGAAGTCCCAGAATTGACGTCAGACAACCGCCCTCCAAACAACTGAACACGCCTGCGTTCGGATTTCCACGCCCGGAAAACGGAGAGTATCCGCCCTGGAATACCTCCCCGCTGTCAATTTTCTTGCGATCGCACTAGCGATCACTTTCTTCTTTCTTCTGGTCGTAGCCTGGCAACGGCTGTCGCTGGGCAACAACGCACGTGCGCATTTCTGACCCGTTTGCACCGTAGCGCGCAAACGCGTCGGAATGACCCCCTTTATCTCCATCCAAAGCTTAGTAAATAGGCTCCTATGTGTGTATTGGTACCCACAGAAACCAGCAGCTCAGAGTTTTTATAACCAACAAATATAACTAATCTGTTGGTAACATAGGACTTTGGTAAAAGGCCGGCATTCTAGAGTCCGGACCGGACCAGCTCCCTGTCTGGGTATAGTGTCCCTGCATGGTCTGAACCATTACAGAATTTACCCCTTACCCGGACCATACGTGAGGCTGTGATCGCCCCCGCCACATCTCTCGTGACAGCTGTCACAGACACCCCCAGGATGGGACACCCTTTGGACAAGGATGGACAGTGATGCGCACTACAAGCTCCACAGTGGCAGAGGTCGCTGCAGGTAGCAGGTCCGTTACAGTTTTCCAGGGTCCGAACCGTTCCGATATGTACCCAGTCAGCTCTTCTCTGCCTTTTGGAAAATATGACATGTCACTGTAGCTGCAGGAAGAAGAATACACAGGTACTTTAAATATTAAATACAACTGTTAAATACATAACAATCTAGAAAGTACTTATTTCAATATATCCATGTAGATTTTATTTCTGTGCACTTTAATGCAGGAATACTGTTTGACAGAATATTATATATCATTGTGTATATTTGATACTGTGCTGTCTGAACACACTGAGCAAGGATTACACATACCACAGATCTAAAATGTATACTTAGAGCTCTCCGAGACATCCAGCACTGTATATCAGATTTTTCCATAGAAAGGACGCAGTCGGGCAAGTAACTTTATCTCTCATTTTTAACAGAGACTTTGGCAGCTGACGTGGAAACAATAGTGATTTCAGAAGAATGTACAGTAAAGATCTGTAGTACTTCCTCTACAGTACATTCATGCATTAACCCTATAATTGCCGCTAACAGCACAGGCCCATACTAAATAATGAGCTACAGTAGGTTATGTGTGTCAGTGAATCACTGCATAATTACCAATAGCTTTCCAAAGACAGTTTTGCTTTTGAATTACAATATGTAAAATTTTGGCAAATGCTGAATGTCGTGGAAGCTTATATAGTTACTGCACGTCAGAGATAAGTCCTTTGGCATTTAATTTCAATGGACCCCATACTGTGTTATCTCCTGCAATGCAGTAAGGAAATCACTTGCTGTCTTGTTAGAGAAGAGAAATTCAGGTGTAACATGATTAACTCCACATTGTTTAATGTTGTTGGTACTAATCAGCAGAGATCAAACTGTCAATTGTATTCCCCGAGCATAAATATAGAAAATGAATACAGGCAAAAACAGAACGATCTGATTGCCATGTCAGAGTCATGAAGGATAGTTTCCCATTTCTGGGATATATTTAAAAAGGCTTAATTGGTTTACAATGAATGATTTTAAAACAAATCACATATGCAGGTTCTTTGTGCCAGATTGATCTTTCCTGACCAGACTGCTCTACATTGTATTGGGTGCGTGGCCCATAGTACCATGGGGGTCATTCTGAGCTGATCGCTCGCTAGCAGTTTTTAGTAGCCGTGCAAACGCTATGCCGCCACCCACTGGGGAGTGTATTTTAGCTTAACAGAAGTGCGAACGCATGTGCAGCCGAGCTCTGCAAAAACAGTTTGTGCAGTTTCAGAGTAGCTCTGAACCTACTCAGCGCTTGCGATCACTTCAGCCTATTCATGTACGGATTTGACGTCATACACCTGCCCAGCGAACGCCCAGCCACGCCTGGGTTTTTTTCAGACACGCCTGCGTTTTTGCAAACACTCCCTGAAAACGGTCAGTTGACACCCAGGAACGCCCCCTTCCTGTCAATCTTCTTGCGGCTGTCAGTGCGACTGAAAACTTTGCTAGAATCTGAGCACAACCACAAAGGGCTTTGTACCTGTACGTAGTGCGTGCGCATTGCGGGGCATACGCATGCGCAGAAATGCTGTTTTTTTCACCTGATCGCTGCGCTGCGAAAATCGTCAGCGAGCGATCAACTCGGAATGACACCCATATCAGTCAAGAAAGAATCTCCAGACACCTACGTCCCAACATGACCCTCTCCAAGAGGGACAGAATGCTCTGCTCCTGGACTTCCCTCTTAATTAATGATTGCCACCTATAATGAAAGGCCTTTCTTACCCTTAACCTGTTCAAAATAGGTGTCGGCAATTATAAATGAAGAGAAAAGTCCAGGAGCAGAGCATTTTGTCCCTCCTGGAGAGGGTCATGTTGGGAGGTAGGCAGACAGGTCCATCATAATAGTAAATAGACGGAGGCACAGATTAGACAGATTTACACACATGCAGGGGCGGATCCAGAAGAAAATGATAGGGGGGGGGCACCATGGAAGGGGCAAGTACATTTGCGTGCGGCTTCAGTGCATGTGATGTGGCGCTTCTTATACAATGCCCACAGTTGTAGCGCTTATTATGCAATGTCCACTGTACTGGTAGTGCCCCTTATATAGACCCCATAAAAGTGGTGCCCCTTATGCAATGCTCGTATTGCCCCCAGTAGTAATGCCCCCAGTCATTTAGCGCCCTAGTAGTTATGCCCCCAGTGGTAATGCCCCTGCAGTTATGACCCCAGTAGTTTACCCCCACCCCCTTTAGTTTAGCCTCCCAGTGGTAATGCCCCCAGTAGTTTGCCTGCTTGTAGTTTAGCCACCAGTAGTAATGCCCCCCTGTAGTTTGCCCCATTGTAGTTTAGCCCCTGTAGTTATGCCCCCCTTGTAGTTTAGCCCCCAGTAGTAATGCCCCCAGTAATTTGGCCCCTGTAGTTATGTCCCGAGTAGTTTGGCCCCCCTGTAGTTTAGCCCCCAAGTAGTAATGCCCCTGAATTTAAGCCACCAGTAGTAATGCCCCTGTAGTTACGCTGCCAGTAGTAATGCCCTCCTGTAGTATGCCCCCAGTAGTTAGCCCCTTTGTAGTTGACCCCCAGTAATAATGTCCCCCAGTAATAATGTCCCCCGTAGTTTGCCCCCCAGTAATAATGTCCTCCAGTAGTTTGCCCCCAGCAGTAATGCCCCCTAGGAGTTTTCCCCCAACAGATGACCCCCCAGTAGTAATGCCCCCAGTAATAATGCCCCAGTAGATGGCCCCCAGTAAAAATGCCCCCAGTAGCTTCCACTAGTAGTAATGCCCCCAATAGATGACCCCCCAGTGGTAATGCCCCCAGTAGATGCCCCCCAGTAATAATGCCCCCAGTAGTTTGCCCCAGTAGTAATGCCCCCCCAGTAGTAATGCCCCTTGTTGATGCCCCCCCAGTAGTAATGTCCCCCCATAGTTTGCCCCCAGTAGATGCCCCCACTGCATTAAGGAAGAAAAAAACATCATACTTACCGAGCCCCGTTCCCGCTTCCAGACCGCTGCAGTCCTCCTCTTTGCGTCTGCTCCTCAGCACTATGAGAGAGACGTCATGACTGACGTCTCTCCCATAGCGCACGCCGCACAGTGACAGCGCCGGAAGCCGGAGCTCAGTACTGAGCTCCGTGCTCCGGCTGCCGCTGTGCAGGGAGACGGGCGCCCGCTGGTAACACAATCTCAGCGGACGCCCGTCATCTCCCTGTGCAGCGCCGGGAGGGGGGGGACGGAGGTCACAAATGACATGGGGGGCACAGTCCCGAGTGCCCCCCCCTGGATCCGCCACTGCACACATGTTGTAACATATCATCAAAAATCAATCCAGTAGGGCCTGATTCTGATACAGCGGCTCTGCTGTACAGAAGTACAGTATGCAAATACTGCACAAGGTGCCCTGTGTAAACAGACACCTCTGGCTGCAGTGGCAAATGCAGGATTTCTAGAGGGGGGGTTTCCAAATGCAGTCCACAATCTCCCACTCTGTGGAACACTGGAGCAAGTGCAGGAGAGTGGGGGAGCAGTAGAAGATCCTAGTAATGACCCTGTACAGTAATGTATACATTGGTATTTTTATACACTGGATACGGTGTACCATAGATCAGGGGTGGGGAACGTGCGGCCCTCAAGCTGTTGCTGAACTACACATCCCAGCATGCCCTACAACTGTTTTAGCATGGCCAAATAGCAAAACTGTAGCAGGGTATGCTGGTATGTGTAGTTCAACAACAGCTGGAGTGCCAAAGGTTCCCCACCCATGCCATAGATGGTGTCACAACTGAGGGCCTGAGCTGACGGGAGGCAGCCTCAGTTGTAGGGGCTGAGATGTACCGGAACCTGGGAGGTTGTATCAGACCCCTGGACATGTAAGTAACATGAATAATAACTGCCCGAAGGCGTGACCACGACAACTTGGATAAAAGTCAATGATGTTTATTATGACAACTCCGCAACACAGCAGCAGTAAAAGAAAACGTAAAAGTCAGCAAATAATAAATACAGTTCCTGGGTACTACAGGATGGCAGGAGCCACAGGGCACTGGTAGTGTGAGATAGTTCTTATGATCTTCTAGATGGAAAGTCCTTACCAGGCCCGACTGTAGCAATGGAGATAACCCAGGATTGTGCCAGCTGGTGTTCCAGGAAAAGCTGGGTTGCTGAAGGTAAAACAGCTGCTGTGGATACTGGCTGGAACCAGACTGTTGTTAGCACGGAGTGGATACTGGCTGGAACCAGTTAAATAATAGATGAACTTGGGAGCGATGAAATATGAACTGAAATGTAGAACTTGAGAGCGGAGAAATAATAATACCGGTGGAGAGTGGTAAAGTGTAGAAAGGACACCGGCCCTTTAAGGGAAGCTGTACTCTGCTGAAAGCTGAGCTGGAAGCAGGTAATGTTGTAGCTGGAAACAGATGAATCCACAATTGATTGGAGAGTCAGGCTACACCGCAGGTGGAATGCTGGTGCGGGTCTCTATGGTGGAAGTCTTGAGACAGGAGCTGGAACCTGGAAGACAATCACAGGAGAGAGACAAACAGGAACTAGGTTTGACAACCAAAGCACTGACGCCTTCCTTGCTCAGGCACAGTGTATTTATACCTGCAGCAAGGAAGGGATTGGCTAGGCAATTATGCAGATTATCAATACTGAGAACAGATTGGTGGAAATGATCAGCTGACAGAATCCAAGATGGCTGCGCCCATGCAGACACTTGGAGGGAAGTTTGGTTTGTAATCCATGTGGTAATGAAAACAGTAATGGCGGCGCCGGCCACCGGAGACAGGAGGCGCCAGGCTGACAGATGCACATCCAACCACGCGGACACAGCGTAGGCCGCGGCTGACGTAATCGCCACTCAGACACTCTGCATGCAGAAGTTCAGGGACGGCGGCGGAGGCCGCGGGAGATGCCATGCCAGGTGTAATATGGCGTTTACTGTGACAGCGTCCCAGAGTGACAGGAGAGGATACAGGAATGTACACATCAGGATAACAGATGGGATCCGGTCCTGGAGCGCTGAGCCAGCCTTAGGAGGCATCTGATGGGTAAGAAATGGCATCCAGATACCCGGATCGTGACAGCACCCCCCCCTTTAGGAGTGGCCCCAGGACACTTCTTTGGCTTTTGAGGAAACTTGGAATGGAATCTCCGGACCAAGGCAGGAGCATGGACATCAGAAGCATTGGTCCATGAACGTTCCTCAGGACCATAACCCTTCCAGTCAATAAGATATTGTAGTTGACCGTAACGGTGACGTGAGTCCAGGATCTTGGCCACTTCATACTCAACGCCTCGTTGAGTTTGGACTTTCGGAGTTGGAGGAAGTGAGGAATGAAACCGATTCAAGATCAGCGGTTTCAACAGGGAAACATGGAATGTCCTGGGTATTTTTAAGAAGGGAGGCAACTGGAGTCTGTAAGCAACAGGATTGATGACTTGTTCAATCTTGAAAGGACCGATATAGCGAGGTGCAAACTTCATACTGGGAACTCTTAACCTCAAATTCTTCGTGGATAACCATACCCGATCACCCACCTTGAGAGCAGGAACTGCTCGACGCTTCTTATCCGCAAACTTCTTGTACCTGAACGATGCCTTGAGCAGAGCTGATCGTACGCTCTTCCAGATATTGGCAAACTGATGCAAGGTGATATCCACTGCGGGAACAGAAGTTGCTGGAAGCGGTTGGAACTCAGGGACTTTAGGGTGGAATCCAAAGTTAGTGAAGAATGGTGTTGAAGCAGATGAAGAATGATACTGGTTGTTATGACAGAACTCGGCCCAGGGAAGTAATTGAACCCAGTCATCTTGAGAGGAGGACACATAGATGCGGAGGAAGGCCTCCAAGTCCTGATTCACCCTCTCGGTTTGACCATTGGTCTGAGGATGGTAAGCCGTGGAAAACTTTAGCTTGACTTGGAGGACTTGACATAAACTTCGCCAGAATTTGGCTGTGAATTGAACTCCTCGATCTGAGATAATTTCTTCAGGAAGACCGTGGAGTCGGAAGACCTCTTGTATGAATACTTGAGCCAACTTGGAAGCTGACGGAAGACCGGTGAGAGGAATGAAGTGTGCCATCTTGGTGAACCGGTCAACTACCACCCAGATGGTATTGAACTTGTTGCACATGGGTAAGTCTGTAATGAAATCCATCGACAAGTGGGTCCATGGTCGACGGGGAACGGATAGTGGAACCAGTTGCCCCGCAGGCGACTGGCGGGATACTTTATGTTGGGCACACTTTGGGCAAGATGCAATAAACTCCAAGACGTCTTTTTTCAGAGTTGGCCACCAATAGGACCTAGAGATAAACTCCAGGGTTTTTTGGATACCTGTATGTCCGGCAAAACGGGAAGCATGGGCCCAATGCATGAGCTTCTTCCTTAGCATCGGCTTCACAAAACTTTTCCCTGATGGGGGCGTAGAGTCCATCCCTACCGTGGAGAATGCCAACGGATTTATAATAGGATGCTTGTCTGAAGACTCTGACTCATTTTCTTGCTCCCATGAGCGGGAAAGGGCATCGGCCTTGCGATTCTGAGAGCCCGGACAGAACTGGAGTTTAAAGTCGAACCTGGAAAAGAAAAGTGCCCATCTGGCCTGACGAGGGTTGAGACATTGTGCGCCCTTCAGGTATAAAAGGTTCTTGTGGTCTGTAAGTATGGTGATTAAATGAGAAGCTCCCTCCAACAGATACCTCCACTCTTCTAGAGCGAGCTTGATGGCTAGCAACTCCTGGTCGCCAATGGCATAGTTGCGCTCAGCTGGGGAGAACTTCCGGGAGAAGAAACTGCAAGGATGTAAATGGCCATCTTTAGCCCTCTGAGATAACACCGCTCCTACTCCAACGGAGGAGGCATCCACCTCTAGGATGAAAGGAGAGTCGATGTCAGGCTGTTTCAGGACAGGCGCAGAGATGAACCTCTGTTTTAAAAGATGAAAAGCTTGCATGGCTTCTTCAGACCACTTGGACGGGTTAGCACCCTTCTTGGTGAAAGCAGTAATAGGCGCCACAATGGTGGAAAAGTCTCGTATAAACTTTCGGTAATAATTGGCGAACCCTAAGAACCTCTGGACCCCTTTGAGGGTTAAGGGTACCGGCCAATTCTGAATTGCTTGTAGTTTCTCAGGATCCATCTCTAGTCCGGAACCGGACACAATGTACCCTAGAAACGGAATGGACTTGACTTCAAAGACGCATTTTTCTAATTTGCAATAGAGATGATTGACACGGAGACGGGACAGAACCTCTTTAACCCAAAAACGATGTTCCTCTAAATCGTTGGCAAAAATGAGGATATCGTCTAGATAGACCACGACATGACGGTATAGAATGTCTCTGAAGATCTCATTGACAAAATGCTGGAAGACAGCTGGAGCATTGCTCAATCCGAAGGGCATGACGAGGTACTCATAATGTCCGTCACGGGTGTTAAAGGCGGTCTTCCACTCGTCACCCTCACGGATCCGGATGAGATTGTATGCACCTCGCAAGTCCAGCTTTGTAAAGATGGTAGCTCCGCTAACTCTGTCAAAGAGCTCAGTAATCAGGGGTAAAGGATAACGGTTCTTGATGGTAATGTCGTTCAAACCTCTGTAGTCGATGCACGGCCGCAGACCACCATCTTTCTTTTTTACAAAAAAGAAGCCTGCGCCGGCTGGGGAAGAAGAAGGTCAAATGAACCCCTTTGCTAGGTTCTCTTTAATGTATTCCTCCATAGAATGCGTCTCAGGCAGAGACAACGGATAAGTTCGGCCTCGAGGTGGAACCTTCCCTGGAACGAGATCAATCGGGCAGTCCCATTCTCTATGAGGAGGAAGGATATCAGCAGAAGCTTTACTGAACACATCCGTGAAATCTTGATATGGAGGAGGTGGAACATCAGACGACCTGGGGGAGGAAGAACAGACAGGCAATACTTTAAACAAACATGTCTCTGCACAGGAGGAACCCCATGCCAGGATTTGCGTAGTCGTCCAATCAATTGTAGGATTGTGAAGACGGAGCCATGGAAGGCCCAGGACCACAGGATGTGTGGCTCTTGGAATCACTAAAAGTGAAATAAGTTCGGAATGAAGAACTCCCACTCTCAGACGAACTGGTAGAGTCCTTAGAGCAATAACAGTATCAAAAATTTTACTGCCATCCACGGCAGTTAAGGAAAAGGAGGAAGGAAGTCTCTCGGTGGGTAGGGACCACCGTTTAACATAGGCTTCAGTAATAAAGTTCCCAGCTGCTCCGGAATCAAGGAGGGCAATGACGTTCCGATAACGTTGAGCAACTTGAAGCGAGACTGGGAGATTACAATCATGAGGAGATGGAGAGGAGATCATTACTCCTAGCCGGCCCTCTCCTGGGCGAGCTAGGGTTTGGAGTTTTCCCGGACGTTCGGGACAGGCATTGATGGTGTGAGACGGAGCTGCACAGTAAAGACAAAGAGACTCAGAGAGACGTCTTCGGCGCTCAGCAGGAGTTAAACGGGAACGGCCAATTTGCATGGGCTCATCTTTAGATGGTGACAGTTGACGAGGAGGAGGAGCTGAAGATTTTGGAGCAGATGATCTTCCACGCTCAGTTGCTCTCTCTCTGAAACGTAAATCAACTTTCGTGCAGAGTGAGATTAGCTCATCTAACTTAGAAGGTAAGTCTCTGGTAGCTAACTCATCTTTAATAAGCTCAGATAAGCCATGCCAGAATGCAGCATACAGGGCCTCGTCGTTCCATGCCAGTTCGGATGCCAGGATCTGGAACTGTATCAGATATTGTCCTACAGTACGTGACCCCTGGCGTAAACGGAGAATCTCGGATGAAGCTGAGGTTACCCGGCCTGGCTCGTCGAAGATGCGCCTGAATGTTGACACGAATGCAGTGTAAGAAGATAGCAGGGTGTCGGACCTCTCCCATAACGGTGATGCCCAGTCAAGGGCGGAGCCACTGAGAAGAGAGATGATGTAGGCAATTTTTGTACGGTCACTGGGAAAATTGCCAGGTTGTAGCTCAAACTGAATCTCACACTGGTTGAGAAATCCCCTGCAGAATCTTGGAGATCCGTCAAATTTTGCTGGCGTTGGAAGATGAAGACGTGGAGCAGAAATGGGTAAGGTGGGTGGGGTTATAGCTGGAGTCACTGTGGTTGACGCACCAGACGCGCCTGATCCACGGAGAGTTGTCTGAATCCCATCCAGCCGAGTAGAGAGATCCTGGAGACAGCGGATGATGTGGCCTTGTGCAGCCTCCTGATGTTCTAGTCGGGCTGCCAGTTCTTGCATCGGCCTGGCCGCTTGATCCTGGTCTCCGGCTGGATTCATTAGGTCAGTGCTTACTGTCACAACTGAGGGCCTGAGCTGACGGGAGGCAGCCTCAGTTGTAGGGGCTGAGATGTACCGGAACCTGGGAGGTTGTATCAGACCCCTGGACATGTAAGTAACATGAATAATAACTGCCCGAAGGCGTGACCACGACAACTTGGATAAAAGTCAATGATGTTTATTATGACAACTCCGCAACACAGCAGCAGTAAAAGAAAACGTAAAAGTCAGCAAATAATAAATACAGTTCCTGGGTACTACAGGATGGCAGGAGCCACAGGGCACTGGTAGTGTGAGATAGTTCTTATGATCTTCTAGATGGAAAGTCCTTACCAGGCCCGACTGTAGCAATGGAGATAACCCAGGATTGTGCCAGCTGGTGTTCCAGGAAAAGCTGGGTTGCTGAAGGTAAAACAGCTGCTGTGGATACTGGCTGGAACCAGACTGTTGTTAGCACGGAGTGGATACTGGCTGGAACCAGTTAAATAATAGATGAACTTGGGAGCGATGAAATATGAACTGAAATGTAGAACTTGAGAGCGGAGAAATAATAATACCGGTGGAGAGTGGTAAAGTGTAGAAAGGACACCGGCCCTTTAAGGGAAGCTGTACTCTGCTGAAAGCTGAGCTGGAAGCAGGTAATGTTGTAGCTGGAAACAGATGAATCCACAATGGATTGGAGAGTCAGGCTACACCGCAGGTGGAATGCTGGTGCGGGTCTCTATGGTGGAAGTCTTGAGACAGGAGCTGGAACCTGGAAGACAATCACAGGAGAGAGACAAACAGGAACTAGGTTTGACAACCAAAGCACTGACGCCTTCCTTGCTCAGGCACAGTGTATTTATACCTGCAGCAAGGAAGGGATTGGCTAGGCAATTATGCAGATTATCAATACTGAGAACAGATTGGTGGAAATGATCAGCTGACAGAATCCAAGATGGCTGCGCCCATGCAGACACTTGGAGGGAAGTTTGGTTTGTAATCCATGTGGTAATGAAAACAGTAATGGCGGCGCCAGCCACCGGAGACAGGAGGCGCCAGGCTGACAGATGCACATCCAACCACGCGGACACAGCGGAGGCCGCGGCTGACGTAATCGCCACTCAGACACTCTGCATGCAGAAGTTCAGGGACGGCGGCGGAGGCCGCGGGAGACGCCATGCCAGGTGTAATATGGCGTTTACTGTGACAGCGTCCCAGAGTGACAGGAGAGGATACAGGAATGTACACATCAGGATAACAGATGGGATCCGGTCCTGGAGCGCTGAGCCAGCCTTAGGAGGCATCTGATGGGTAAGAAATGGCGTCCAGATACCCGGATCGTGACAGATGGTCTTAGTCTAGGCAATATAAAACATTTAAATAATATAAATAAGTGGTCAGGAAAAGGTTAAACATACCATAATAAATAAATACACAAATATTATAGAACCAGTACTACACTTTCTAAGTACACATTCTTCCACCTCATGGTAAGGCTCAGTGGCGTAACTAGGGCCTCGCAGCCACTGCGATCGCTTGGAGGCGCAGGGCTGCGGGGGCGCTCCTGTGTGTCCCTCCTGGGTCTCTGGCGGCAGCGGTGTGTCTGTTAAATGAACTGCTGGTTCGTGAGCTCTGATTGGCTCACAAACCGGCAATTGATTTAACAGACACACCGCTGCTGCCTGTGACCCAGGAGGGACATACAGGAGAGGAGTGCACTGTGCCCTCCGTGTCCTTCCCAAAACAGCACAGCAGCTGGGGAGCCCCGGGGGGGGGGGGTGATATATGTACCTGGTACTGGGGGAGCATATTTGGCACTGGTGGTATATGTGTACCCGGCACTGGGAGGGGGGGGGGGGGGCATATTTGGCACTGGGGGTAAGTGTGTAGCTGGCACTGGGGTGCATATCCGTCACTGGGGCATATGTGTGTCTGGAACTGTGGGGGAATATCTGGCACTAGGGGCATATGTGGCACTGGGGGCACAGGTCTAGCAAGAAGCATTACCCCCTGGTTAAAAGCACAACTCCCAGCTCATGAAATCACTGGCAACAAGCATTACCCCCTAGCAACGAGCATGACACCCAGTGCATGAAACCCCTGGCAATAAATATTACCCCCTGGCAACAAACTTGAAACCCAACACATGATACCTCTGGCAACAAGCATAACACCTACTGCATGAAACCCCTGGCAACGAGCATGACACCCTGAGCATGAAAACCCCTGGCACCGTACATAGAACCAAGAGCATAAAACCCCTGGCAACGAGCATGTAATTTAAAAGTAATTAGAAGCCTTACTGTAGGACTTAATGTGTAATGGGAATTATGGTGTGTGGTGTACTATATCACGGGCATTGTGGTATGTGGTATAATGTCTCAGGGTCATTGCAGTGTGTGGCATAATGTATCACGGACATTGTAGTGTGTGGCATAATGTATCACGGACATTGCGGTGTGTGTCATAATGTGTTACAGGCATTGTATGTGCTATAATGTATCAGGGGCATTGCAGTGTTTAACATAATGTATAACGGGCATTGCGATGCGTGTCATAATGTGTCACAGGCATTATAGTGTGTGGCATAATGTGTCGGGGCATTATAGTGTGTGGCATATTGTGTCATGTGCATTATTGTGTGTGGCATAATGTCTAAGGGCCATTGCAGTATGTGGCATAATGTATACTGGGCATTACTATAAGGAGGAAAAATGACAAATAATGTAAGGGGCATGAATCAGGATTATTTTTTTTCCTGTGGTGGCTAACGTCTGGGAGTGCAGGTTGCAAAACTGGGGTGTAAGGTAGTCTTTCCCTGCAATGCCACGCCCCTTTATGTAAAGCCACACCCATTTCAGCAAGGCCACACACCCTTTGCAGGCACGCGCAGATTCATCGCTTTACTAGTGCCAATTATGGGGGATGGGGGGGGGGGGCGCCACAGAATGTTTTGGCTTGGGGGAGAAAAATTTCTAGTTACGCCCCTGTAAAGGCTCCTGCGTCTTCTTCCTGGTAACTACTCTGTGGTCCAGTGCACTGAGTGGGGACTCAGATCCACACACACAGCAAACTTCCACTGGGCATGTGAAGCAGGTCTGCTCTGTCCTCTAAACTGCAAGTTGTGGGGTCATTCCGAGTTGATCGCTAGCTGCCGTTGTTCGCTGCGTAGCGATCACTGAAAAAAAAAGCTAATCTGCACATGCATATGCACCGAAATGCACAAGCATGTCGTACGGGTACGAAGTCCATTGTGGTTTTGCACTGGTTCTAGCGACGATTCCAATCGCACAGGAAATTGACAGAAAGAGGACGTTTATGGGTGTCAACTGACCGTTTTCTGGGAGTGTTTGGAAAAACACAGGCGTGGCCGGGCATTTGCTGGGCGGGTATCTGACGTCATTACCGTGTAACTCGTCGCAGCAATCATCGCACAGGATAAGTAACTACAGGGCTGGTCTTGTTTTGCACAAAATGTGTTTGCAGGCGCTCTGCTGCACAGGCGTTCACACTCCTGCAAAGCGAAAATACACTCCCCCATGGGCAGCGACTATGCGTTTGCTCGGCTGCTAAAAACTGCTAGCGAGCGAACAACTCGGAATGACCCCCAATATACCATTGCTATTGTTGTCATAATTTGAGCCACTTGCCAAGAGGAGGGGGGTTTCTAGGCAACCAGAATCCCCCCCACCCACCTACATTTGCCTATGGGCTGGCCTCTGCGATCCGTTGCTCCGAAGATGCAGCATCAAATCACATTACTCAGGATCACCAGGGAAGTCATGCTGCTGGAGCCAGGAATTCAGTGCTGGAAAATACAGACCATGACCTTGGTACACCAACAAAATGGGGACAATACACCAGTCTGTTTGTGCAGTCATTAACCACCATGCCACATATGCCCCTTCCAATTCTCTTTCTTTGCCCACTCACCAAATAACCAGTTCTGATGTCACCAATAAACCAGTTCTGATGTCACTAAATAACCAGTTCTGATGTCACCAAATAACCAGTTCTGGTGAATTTCGGCATAAAGTGTGTTGTCAAATTAGGTACACATCCATTTGTTACAATTTGGGCAGTCACACAGCATTTACTGAAAGTACGTTCAAGTGTAATTAGAAGTAAAATATTTTTTAATGATACCAGTAATCGTCACAGGAGGAAGCCTACCAATCATTGCATTGTAAATTTACCATTTATACCACTTTCACACCACCAAAATAACCCAGGTTATTGCAGAGTTAGCCCACTTTGCAGCTCGGTGTTAAAAGGTGCCTGAAAAATAACCCGGGTCCAGTGATGTAGTGAGCAGGGTTGGTAGCGGGAAGATCATCCTACCAGGGTCCCATTTGCAGTATATGGAGATTCAGATGTCATCTCCAAGTGCCGGCAGAACAGGAATAACCGGGGTCAGAGCCGTGGTGTGATCAGGGTCTGTCCTGGGTCTGACCTGAGTTGGAACCATATTGCAAATCCTGGGTCTTAAGGTGCATACACACGTTGAGATCCTTGCTATGCCCGATTTTGACTATGCGATTTCCCTTAAACTCCCCCAGAGCCCAGAAGCATCAATTTTGACTCTCTGTACTTTCGATTTTGACTATGTACGATTTTGATTAAGTGCCAATTTTGACTATACTTTGTACTAGATAGTACACTATAAAGTCAAGATTGACTAGCCTGCACAGTCTATCTAGGCTTGCAATACCGACCCTGCGGGAGTGCGCATCGGGGTCAAATTGGTATCGCAAGCGACATAACACAATTACATACATCATTGCTAATGCTGGAGAAGAGGTTTGCAATCCATGGGCATTTCAGGGTGGTGACTGGTCGGTGACCTAAAGTAAGCATAAACAGGGTCTGTTTTCATGGACCTGTTAGTGGTGTATCACGGACGTGTCTTCAAAAGCTACTGCATTCCCAATTGCAAATCCACTGCTTCAGAGCCCATGTTTAGTTTGATTTGAGAAGAGTAGATACGGTAGTCCCCAGGCTACCACAGATGTTGATGGTGCCACTGAAGTTGCATTTGAGTATTTGCAATCTCCATCACAGTTTGCACAGACTACAGGTGCAGGACTGTTTCTAGACAATTTGTCTCCCAGTGCAGGCATTAAAAAAAAATGTGCCCTCTCCCCTCATAGACATTAAAAAATGTGCACCCCCCCCCCATAGACCGCTCCCGGTGAGGGGCGTAGTCTCACTAAAATTGACGTGGACTTCCTAAAATAAGTGTGGCCTCACAGGAAAAGACTGCCTTACGCCCCAGTTTTTGACCCTGCAACAACAAACCTCGGTCACCACTGGAAAGAAATAAACATTCCACCATATTAAGCTCCGCACAGTAATGCCCCTTGCACCATATTATGCCCCTGCACCGTATTATGCCATACACCGCAATGCCTGTGATACATTTTGCCCTACAGTAAAGCTTCAAATTACTTTTAAATTACCTGCTTGTTGCCAGGGGTTTCACTCGCTTGGTGTCACGCTCGTTGCTAGGGGTTTCACAAGCTGGGTGTCATGCTCGTTGCCACAGGTTTCACAAGCTGGGTGTGATGCTCGTTGCCAGGGGTTTCATGCGCTGGGTGTCATGCTCGCTGCCAGGGGTTTCATATGCTGGGTGTCACACTTTTTTCCAGGGGTTTCATGCACGTTGCCAAGGTAAAAGCTTATTGCCAAGGGGGTGTATTATATTAGCTGGCGGCACACAGATTTCCTGCACCCCCTCCTCACTCTTCCCTAGCTTTGCTCTGGGTGTAGTTTCGTGGAATCATGCAGTTGCATTGGGACATCACAATGCAACAGCATCATTCCATGAAACTCTGCTACCCCGAGCAGAGTACTAGGGAAGAGGGAGGAGGGGGAGCACAATGGAGTCACAAAGTGCCACGGCCGGCTCCCCGTGCACGGCTCACCCGCTGCAAGAAACTGTACTGCACGGGCGTCCAACCGCTTCCTCACCTGGTGGAGCATGTGATGTTAGTGTATTAGAATGCTTAATATTTGTAGACACTCCATTACTAATCTGTCTAAGCCTGAATCTTCAGTGATGGTCCCTAGGACCAGGGGGATGCTGGGAAGTGGGTGGTCCAGTGTGCAGTGTGTCTGGAGTTGGTGATGGAATAAACAGCACAGCAGTGAACTCACATGTCTCTGTATCCTTATAACTGGATTTACAAACATATGAACAAAACATGGTGTCAGAAGAAGTTTAACTTGGACTGCTAGTGCTCTCAGAGTGTGAAAGAATCCTGCAGCTGTCTGTAAGGCTGTGATACTCAGTATCTGCAAAGCCTGCCGTGTGCTCCTCTCTTCAAACAGTGAGTAACCATGGATAAACTGGCTCCTCCAACCGGCATGCTGATGTCTGGTAACTTGTCTGAAAACTGGAAAAGATTTAAGCAAAGGTTTAATATATATCTTGCTGCATGTGGAGCTGATACAGAGGCTGACAAAACAAAGGCATCCATTTTCCTCCATGTGATAGGAGAGGATGTGCTGGACATTTATAATAGTTTTCAGTTTGATGAGGGGCAGAATATGGTGCTATCTTCTATAATGCAAAAGTTTGAAGATTTCTTTGTGCCAAGGAAAAATGTGACATATGAAAGATGTTTTTCACATGTGATCAGAAGTCTGTAGATGGATTTGATCAGTATGTTACAGAGCTGCAATCACTCAGTAAAACCTGTGAGTTTGGTAACTTAAAGGATTCACTGATTAGAGATCGTATTGTCTGTGGAATACCTGATAATGGACTCAGAGAGAGACTGCTGAGAGAGCAAGACCTAACACTAGACAAGGCAGTGACTATGTGCAGATCTGCAGAAATAACTAGGTTTCAAGCCAAAAAGTTACACAAGGAAGTTTATGCTGCTGTCCATGTAGTGCAGAAAACAGAGCCAGGCAAACCTCCATTCTCAAGAATGAAGCAGTCTAAGCCACAGTCTAATAAGGAAATGTGTAGTAGATATGGAAATGCTCACAATCCTAAAATGTGCCCTGCTTATGGTAAAACCTGCATGAAATGTGGTAGACTTAATCACTTTGCCAAATGCTGTAAAATGAAAAGGGAAACAACCAATGTGCATGCTGTTAAACAAACAGAGGAATTCTTTGTGGATTGCATTGAACTTTGCAGTGCAGATAAGAAAGAATGGATTGTCCCTTTAACTGTGAACGAGATTGTCATTCCCTTTAAGCTTGATACTGGCGTGCAGGTGAATTTAATATTGTTTCAAGACTATAAGACTTTTAGAGTAAAACCTAAAATTCATCCAGCCAAAGTGAAAGTTACAGGGTACACTGGGGAGGAAATTCATGTGAAAGGTACATGCTTAGTGACACTGAAATATAAGGGACAACAGTTTAAAACATCTCTACTGATTGTGGATAAAAATGTGCAACCGATTCTAGGATTAAGTTCCTGTGAGAAACTAAGCTTGCTAAAGAAAGTTTTTATGGTGACATCACCAGTAGAAGATGACTGCAAATTGATGTTTACAGAATGCAGAGACTTGTTTGAAGGTCTAGGTTGTTTGCCTGGAGAGCATAAAATAAATATAGACACGCAAGTTTCTTCAGTGATACACCCCTGTAGAAAAGTGCCGTTTGCGCTGAGAGAAAAACTGAAACAAGAGTTAAATCGCATGGAAGCCTTGGGTGTGATACATAAAGTTGATGAGCCTACTGAATGGGTAAGCTCCTTAGTAATTGTTGAAAAGAAAAATGGACAACTCAGAATATGTCTAGACCCCAGAGATTTAAACAAAGCTATTAAACGAGAAAATTTCAAACTACCAACCAGAGATGAAATCATGTCGCAATTTGCAGGAGCAAAATGGTTCAGTAAATTGGACGCATCTTCAGGATTCTGGCAAATGAAGCTATATGAGGCCAGTTCAAAGCTTTGTACATTTAATACGCCAGAAGGTCGATATAGATTTCTTCGACTACCATATGGAATATTGTCTGCTCCAGAAGTATATCACAAAAAGATACACATGATTTTTGAACATATTCCAGGTGTTGAAACAATGATGGATGACATTATTGTCTGGGGATCTACAAAGGAAGAACATGATTCTAGATTGAGACAAGTAATGGAACTTGTCAAGAGAGTGAATCTAAAGCTAAACAAGGACAAATGTGAATTTGGCATGAATACACTTACCTTTATGGGCGACGTGGTCTCGGATCAAGGTGTAAAACCAGACCCAAGGAAAATATCAGCCATAGTGAACATGTAACGTCCTAACAACAAAGACGACATCAGAAGATTCCTAGGAATGATTACTTACTTAGGAAAGTTTATTTCTCAACTCTCTGAACGAACAGCCTCTCTTAGATGGTTGTTGGACAAAGATAACGAGTGGATGTGGTCACATGAACAAGAAGAAAGTTGGCAAAACTTGAAACAGATCATTACAGTGCTAAAATTCTTTGATCCTGCGAAAAGAATAAGAATTTCAGCAGATGCTTCGCAATTTGGCCTAGGCTCAGTGCTGTTATAAGAACATGAGGACACATGGCAACCAGTAATCTATGCATCAAGAGCACTGACGAGTGCTGAAACAAGGTATGCTCAGATAGAAAAAGAACTTCTAGCGATCACATATGCATGTGAGTGATTTCATCAGTTTGTGTATGGTCAAACATTTACAGTGGAAACTGACCACAAGCCATTGGTAGCTATCATGACTAAATCATTACATGACTGTCCCATGAGAATTCAACGAATGCTTATCAGACTACAGAAATATGATGTACACTTGCTGTACTGTCCTGGCAAATACATGTACATTGCTGATACACTTTCTCATGCTGTGGACAAAAGTGAAGGTTCCAAAAGTCTGATGGATGAAGAGATAGAAGCCTATGTTAATTTGATCATAGCTTCTCTACCAGTGTCTCTTGCAAGACAAGAACAGATTAGGAAAGAAACTGAGAAAGATGATACAATGAAAGTGTTGAAAGATATCATTCTGAAAGGTTGGCCAGCAGAAAAACATGCGTGCCCGCTGTTTATCCATGATTATTGGATGTACCGCAGTGACCTTACAGTTGTCGATGGTATTATTTACAAAGGCAATAGGTTTGTCATACCTGCACGACTAAGAAAAACTATGCTGTGCAAGATACATGAAGGCCACTTAGGAGAAGAAAAATGTAAGCAGAGAGCGCGTGAAGTTATGTATTGGCCAAGAATGAACCAAGACATAGCACAGACTACAGCTACATATGAATTATGTCTTACGTATAGACCGAAACAACAAGTCGAGCCACTGAGTCCTCACGCAGTGCCAGAGAGACCATACCAGAAAGTTGGCGCAGATTTGTTTGATTGTAATGGGAAAACGTACATTGTCGTGACTGATTATGACTCTAACTACCCTGAGGTGAAGACACTACATACAACTACTAGTATAGCCGTAATCAATTGCATGAAGTCAATCTTTGCAAGGCATGGTGTTCCTATGGAAGTGTTCACTGACAATGATCCTCAGTTTTCCAGTGCTTAATTTAGACAATTTGCTGATGAGTGGGAATTTGTCCATACTACGTCAAGTCCCCACTACCCATGCTCAAATGGGTTGGTGGTAAGTTCCGTAAAAACTGTAAAGAGTCTCATGAAAAAAGCTCAAGAAGGTAAAGAAGATTTCTACAAAAGTCTTTTAATCTACCGCAGTACACTTTTACAGAATGGACTTTCTCCTGCACAAATGCTGATGGGAAGGAGGATTAGAGCAAATCTCCCGATACATGATGAACTGCTTAATACACATAACTCAGCGTTGGTCAGACTGAGTAAGGAACGTCAACAGGCGAAACAGAAACTGTTCCATGACAGGCAAGCAAAAAGCTTATCTGATCTAAATTCGGGTGACCAAGTCTGTCTCAGAGATCACGAGAAAGGTATTTGGTGCAGAAAGGTATTGTGCAAGCACAAGTAGCACCAAGATCTTATACTATACGTACAGAGCGTGGAACGGAAGTAAGAAGAAATCGGGTGGATTTAAGATCTCAACCTAACCATAATGAAGACAATATGACTGAAGAATACCCTTCATCTGACATGTATGATGATCCTGATAATGGTGAACCAACCACGATTCTAGAAAGGTCCAACATGGTCGATGAAACACAGACTGTGTATGAAAGGCCCAAAAGGGAAAAACGCAGACCTGAGAGACTCATTGAAACGTGTTAGATGATTTTCTTAATATGACATTGTTAATTGTTTCATTGAAGCGTATAGGGCTTATCTTTAAAGAAAAGAGGATGTGATGTTAGTGTATTAGAATGCTTAATATTTGTAAACACTCCCTTACTAATCTGTGTAAGCCTGAATCTTCAGTGATGGTCCCTAGGACCAGGGGGATGCTGGGAAGTGGGTGGTCCAGTGTGCAGTGTGTCTGGAGTTGGTGATGGAATAAACATCACAGCAGTGAACTCACATGTCTCTGTATCCTTTTGACTGGATTTACAAACATATGAACAAAACAGAGCACAAGGGGAAGGCTGAGATTAGCATTTGCATATTTCCGTAACCGTTATTGTGGATGCAATTGTGGCTGTATTACCAATCATCTCTGAATTTGTTCAAATTAAGACATAGGCCCTCATTCCGAGTTGTTCGCTCGCTAGCTGCTTTTAGCAGCATTGCACACGCTAGGCCGCCGCCCTCTGGGAGTGTAAATTAGCTTAGCAGAATTGCGAACGAAAGATTAGCAGAACTACTAAATAATTATTTGCAGTTTCTGAGTAGCTCCAGACCTACCCACAGATTGCGATCAGCTCAGTCTGTTTAGTTCCTGGTTTGACGTCACAAACGCCCTGCGTTCGGCCAGCCACTCCCCCGTTTCTCCAGACACTCCCGCGTTTTTCCCTGACACGCCTGCGTTTTTTAGCACACTCCCGGAAAACGCTCAGTTACCTCCCAGAAACGCCCCTTTCCTGTCCATCATTTACCGATCAGCAGTGCGACTGAAAAGCGTTGTACGAACACCAGCAAAACTGCTAAGTTTTTAGTTAAATAACTGCGTACCATGCGCATGCGCATTTAGCAACAAATCGCAGCATAGCGAAAATCGGCAACGAGTGAACAACTTGGAATGACCCCCATTGTCCAATGACAGATTACACATGGGTTTGATAGTTTCAAGAATTGGGCAATTTAACAAATGTCAGATATCAGACTGCCGACCACAAACTCAATGGGCAAGATGATTGCTCCTCCTATCCCCTCTGCGCATACACAGCCTCATGGCCATGCATACGGTCAAGACCACAGCAGTAAAGTGACAGTGATATCTATCACTTTACTACACACTCTTCACTAGGAAACCATGGACAGCTGTATGCGAAAGACAGAAAATCCTTTTTTATAGCTACAATATACCCTACTGCTATCAATGATAAATAGAACCCTTATATTGTCTCACATGACCATAACACATACATCATCCAGTACCATTCATTTTCTCTTCAGCAAGATGTTTTATGTCTTGCCATGGGATTTAAACAGATGGTAAGATATATACCACAATAATATTTCAGTCTTAAATCTAATTTGACATCATCCTGCAACAATTTCAATGCCAAATAGGAATAATAGTTACAGTTAGTATAAGTTTTTGCATATTATTTTGCAACCCTTCTTATAATCTAAACTGTAATAGAGGTTAATTCTCAGTTCTAGTTTTCTTACCTCTTTCACTGTTTTTTTATAATGCAGAATGAGAAGGGGTTTCCTTTGTGTTGACCTTGCCTTAACATAAGAATGTAGTAAAAGTGAATCAGAAAGGAACCTATTCAGATTAAAAGGTTTTCTCATCTTGACAGATCCCACATAACTGGAGAATTTGCCCAATCACAACACCCCCAATAACTTCATATTCTCTGTATATGGCTATGGTTCCAGGGGAGAAGTTTCTTAAGGCTGTTAGGCTGTTGTATGGCTCATGAAGATATGGTTGGGCTCCCACTGTTTTACGTAAATCATTTTTGCATACTAAAAATGCAATCCCTAGGAAATTAAGCAATTTCGTTTTGGGAAGTCTTCAGGCACTGTCCGTGATCCAGTTGTGAGGTGTGATGTCAGGTAAAAGTTATTTTCTTTTTTTCAAAATAATTTTTTATTGTATAAAGCACCACAAGTATCAATGATAAACAATTCAATATGCAATAAAGATGTTATATGTATGGCAGTAAGCAAAAAAATATACACAGCTTGATTTATCATAACAGGACAAGAGTGACCACACATGTGAGTAGACGGTCAGTAACATCACTCCACCTAAAGTCAAAGTAGACATTATACAAATCACCATAACTAAGGAATTAATACAACGAATGGTCATAGACAGACATTTGTTATAACAGTAACAGTATTGCTTATCTGTATAAATGCCAATAAACCAATGCGGTAAAAGTTACTTAAAGTAAGTATGTCTCTAACTTGTCTCTATTAACCTCTTATAGGTCTTTTATTGCTAATTTCTACATAATTGATCAGTATTGACCAGTGATTTAACATTTTAAAAATTTAGTTTTAAAGTTCCTCAGTTTTGTGTTTAGTATGGTCAGCTGGTGATTTCCCTAATAGGGCAATACCAGCTTTAGACACAGCTAGAATAACTTTAAGATACAGTAGGTGTAGGCAATCCTAGGTTCTAGTGCCACAAGGTGGAACCCAAAAGTGTTATTAGTGGCATTCATGGGGTCTTTCTAGGGGCGATTTAGGGGTCAGGTCTCCCCTAGGCACAACAGTAATGGCTTCCCCCCTCTGCCCAATTTTATTATTTTCATTGTTTATAAGCCCTCATTTAATGATTGGCAACTTAATATCATAATAAAAGGCATTACCTATGACATTTTGGGGTCTATTTACTAAGCCTTAGATGAAGATAAAGTGGACGGAGATAAAGTACCAGCTAATTAGCTCACAATGGCAATGTCACCGGCTGGGTTTAAAAAATGACAGGAGCTGGTTGGCTGGTACTTTATCTCCTTCCAAGGCTTAGTAAATGGACCCCTTTGTTTTATTTTTAATTATGTATACATATTTACTAAGTACGACAGCTGAACTTTTAGGGAAAGTCTCTGCATATCCTATCTGTTTCTACTTTTCAAGATAGCTATATGGTACAGTAAAGTGGAAAAATGTGCTGTACCATATGTACAACATCCAAGTGGGTCTTTCACTCTCCCACTATGAACACTGTATTGCTCCATCTCCTTTCCTCACAGAGGAGTCATTTATAGCATGCTAAATCCTCCCCATACTAGAGAACCCAGTCATGACCTGCCTACCCAGACATGCCTGGGTCTGTTGTGAACCATACCACAGTTAAGGTACACAATGAGTGATTTTAATGAAGGACGGAATGATCAATGTTCCGTCCTTCATTAGCATACATGTTGTCACTAGTGATATTGTCAGGTTTGATGTGTAGCAGATCAAATCTGACAATGTCGCTAGCAACCGCAGACCCTCGCATTTATGGCATACACACTGCCCAATATGCGCCGATGTGAGCGATATGCCGGTTGATCCACAGGATCAGACAACATATCGCTAGGTGTGTACCCAGCTTTACTCCTGCTCAAAGGCAATTAACAGTACAAATTCAGAATTACTTTATATCTTTGTCTCCAGATTGCAATTATCAACAGGACCTGAGCAAATTGCTGTAGCTAACAACGAGTGAAGGATACGAAAGAGACCCTAACATTTTTGCCAACCATCTATTACTTTTGTAAATGTTTGCATATGTTATAATGCTGATGCCACTCTGAAAATTTTCTTGACTTGTAGTGTTGAACGTCTGGCGCCCAAAGGCTGCCTAGTTTCTTTAGGATGAAGCGTTACACTACTTCTGTGAAGAATCTCAAAACACTTGGCTACAGTGACAGAAAAAGCTGATGCTGTAAGGCAATTTCCTTTCTGTTTCAGGTTTGTTGCTGAGGACGGAGTTTAATTAGGGAAAATATATTTTTTGCCATGCAGGTTAAGGAGTTGGATGGCATAAAAGTACGTTATCTTCAGTAGAGACTCTTGTTTTACTTGCCATTCCAAAGGATGCAGGGATTTCATGTTGGTGAGGATAATAATGCCAAGGTTATTAAGAAAAATGTCATTAATGTACCTAAAGGATCCGGAGCACTGTAGCTGCATGATGACATATCTCCATCAAGTACATTTTTGACCCTTTTAATTGCGCTACCCCAGTCCCCTATAGAGTATTTCATCAAGTAGTCTATTTAAGACAAGGTGTGCACAATTTTGCACTCAGAATCATAATATGGACTTAACAAGATGTCAGAAGAACAGCTCAGAGATGATGACCCATGTATCTCCAATACTCTCACAATCTGTCACATGTAGTTTGTTCCCTCTCATCCTACGACTGTTTGATTAGCTAGAGATCTGTTGATGGGGCAGTCGTTTTATTCTACTCAATGTTTATCATAGTCTTGTTCTGTTATCTTGCTTAAAAGCTCATTGGTAAATGTGGTGTTTAAGTATTTGTCTCTCTGCTGAAATGCTGAAAGGCTGGAAGCATTATGTTTCTCAGTATAGAGCTGGCTCAGACAGTGTCAAAGTATGGAGTCTAAGGGGTCTATTCATGAAGCAGTGAAAAGTGTTGAGAAGTGAGCCAGTGGAGAAGTTGCCCATGGCAAGCAATCAGCTGCTATGTATAATTTTATAGAATGCACTTTATAAATGTTACCTCATCACTGATTGGTTGCCGTGGACAACTTCTCCACTCTTTTCACTGCTTCATGAGTAGACCCCTAATAAACCCCAGCCTTCACAAGAAGCTGCTCCAAGGTGGTATGGGCTTTGTTGCTGAGAGTCTGCAGGTCACAATTCTAAAGCTGCCAGTGGCGTAGCCAGGGAGGTGCAGAGGGATCGACCACTCCCCTACTGAAAAACAGTTAATAAAGTAATCTACTATATGCAGCAGTGTAGGCAACCACTTAGGGACCAGTGGGTCCTAGGGGGCCCACCTGCAAACTGCATCCATTTATATACTTTTTGGCAGGGAGAGTATGTAAAGTCATTGTGGCTACTAATATTCCTTTCACACTGCTCAAATAACACGGTATCGACCCGGTTTATTGCCGAATTCCCAGGTAGCCTGATGCTGTAATTCAACCCGGGAATAAAGAAGGGTTATTCCCGGGTTATTACTGGGTCAGGTGCAGTGTGAACGGGTTGCCGGGTCGATGCAACCTGGGATCCATTCAAAGCATAGGCAGGGGCGGCATGGAGATGATCTCATCTCCCGGTGCAACCCCCGCCCCCAGGGGCGGATTGAGATGGAAAACCAGTCTGGGAAATTTATGGAAGCATCCCTTATGGGAGTGCAGTCTGATGAAAGGGTGGGGTCTGTTGAGGGAGTGGAATCCCTCCTCATAGGGCCTGATTGTACGTAATTGCGATCTTCCTTGCGTCTATTTCTGCATTTGTGTCTTAGACAGGGACAGATTGGGAACTAAAAGTGCCCCTGTAGGCACCACAAGAGGTATAACATACCGTGTAGCTGTGGCAATATCACTGGATGGCAGAGTTGCTCTACTGCAGAGATGGAATAACAGAATGAATTGGGACAATGTAGTGTTCTGAGTGCAGCGGGCTGTCTGTCATGTGGGGGGTGGGGCCAGATGACAACGAACAAAACAGGCCCGACAGACACGTCAGCCTACCAAGAATCTTCCTGGTGAGTCCTATGGCCATTCCACCCCTGCCGCCCCCCATGGCTACCCGACCCAGCCAGTGTGTAAGGGTCCAATGCTGGGTCTCCCCCCAAAGGACCTATTTCCAATTCCCGGGTAGGACCCGGCATTACGATCTGAAAGAGGTATTATAGAAGGGAATGGTGGATCATCTTTTAAGAGTCAGCAGCAGTCAGTGTAAAAAAAGTGTGTCTCATTCAGTTCAATTGGAGGTGGGGACGCTAAGGTTAAAGTTGATAATACTTATTTGCAACATATATTTAATCCTCTTTATAATAAATAAATATATCATATATACTGATATTTGCTATATTAAAGTAGTTTGCAAACCTGAATGTTGTTTAGATAAAAGTAAGAATCATTTGTAATTCATTTTGTCTTACTATTTTGGCAGTTATTATGGCATACAGCTTTAAGAGGCATCTTTATTAATACTTTACTATAATAATGTGAAAACGGATGTTTTTACATCCTTTTCTCATTATTGTATTATCACAGAAATGTATCAAAGGGCAATCTGAGGAAACTTCACAAAATTCTTATCAAAGCCATTAAATTCCTATTTTTTTTAGTCAGCCGATATAGGGGTATATTTATTTATTTATTTCTTAACAGTTTCTTGTATAGCGCAGCAAATTCCGTTGCACTTTACAATTGGAAATAACAATGATATAGCAAACTGGGTGATAACAAACAGTCATAGAGGTAGGAAGGCCCTGCTCGCAAGCTTACAATCTATAGGTGGTAATCGGTAGCCATGGTGCATGCGTAGACACTGTCTCAGGATATAATTCAGCAAAAACATTGGCTACCGACTGTGCAGCTGGGGCTTGCATCACAGAAAGGGCTAGCAGCTGACATTAGCAGAACTAATAATAAGTCTGAATGACTCAATATAGTACACCAGCCGACAAATGCGGACCGTAACGAAGGAGAAGGTGGTCCGGCTGGAGGAGAGGAGGGATGCCTCTCCTTTCCTTGTAAGGGACAGCATCCAGCAGAGTGTCAGTTAATGCATCCTTCGTCGCAGGCCCCCTTCTGTCTGGCAGCAGTAGACTCTGGAATAATGCAAATGTCTACTGCCTTGTTCCCACTCCCAGTGACATCTGCAGTGCGCATGCTCAAATCACTCGGAAATGGCTGGGGCACCTATCGCAGGGCAAGGCCGCCTAGCATCCCACCCCCCTTGACCATGCTGAAATTGTGGTGCGACCGCAATTTCAGCATGATCGCTAAAAATGAGGTAGCCTCCTGTTACACCCCTGTTTTGAAGCAACGCCCCCGCAACACTCTGTCTCCTCCTTGGAAAATGCGGGCGCATGCGCAGGACTGGTATGCTTTATACTATATAGTATAAGCCCTGAAATGTGAATACTGTTTAGTTTACGGTGTGTTAAACAAAAAATGAGTCTTTGCATCTTGCCACACAATGTTGTTTATTTTCATTATACTCTTTAACGACGGTATGAACAATCTGTATTGTTAAGCAATTAAAATGCATATTTATCACTTAGCCCAGTGGTTCTCAAACTGTGTGCCTAGGTACCCTAAGGTGCCTCAGGATACTTGCAGGTGTGCCTTGGATTGGTGGTCCAGGACCAATTCAAATTATTTATGGTCTATGTAATAGGCGAAAACCAGTGCTGTTGGCTGTCAATTAGAGATGAGCAGGTTCGGTTCTCAGAGAACCGAACCCTACCGGACTTTGCCTTCCACGTTCGGCTCCAAGCCAGGCTTGGGTTTTCCCGCCTGACTCAGAAACCCGAACGCGGCAAGACGTCATCATCCCGCTGTCGGATTCTCGTGGGATTTGGATCCCATATAAGGAGTCACGCGTCGCTGCCATTTTCACTCCAGTCTCGGAGAGTGTAGTGAGAGGACGTGTCCTCAGTGTTCAGTGTCTGTTTGGGGGCGGGAAAGTGGGGTGGCGAGTCTTGTGCTGTGTTGTGCTGTCCAGTGTAGTCAGTGTATTGTGCTGCATCAGTCCAGCCAGTCACAGTGTTGGTGTCCTCTGCTGCCATATATCCAGTGTAGCTGTATAAAGCGGTGTTGTGTTGTGCTGCATCAGACCAGTGGTAGTGTCCTGTCCATCAGTCATTCCAGTGACAATATACACTGCTGCTATATGTCCACTGCTACAGTATTATAATAATAATAACAACAACCACAAGTCCCTTACAGTGTTGTTGTGTTGTGCTGCATCAGACCAGTGGTAGTGTCCTGTCTCATCAGTCATTCCAGTGACGATATATACTGCTGCTATATGTCCACTGGTTCAGTATTATAATAATAATAACAACAACCACAAGTCCTTACAGTGTTGTGGTGTTGTGCTGCATCAGACCAGTGGTATTGTCCTGTCCATCAGTCATTCCAGTGATGATAGACGCTGCTGCTATATGTCCACTGCTAGAGTATTATAATAATTATAACAAAAACACCCACAACTCCCTTACAGTCTTGTTGTGTTGTGCTGCATCAGACCAGTGGTAGTGTCCTGTTTATCAGTCATACCAGTGACGATATACGCTGCTGCTATATGTCCACTGCTACAGTATTATAATAATAATAACAACAACCACAAGTCCCTTACAGTGTTGTTGTGTTGTGCTGCATCAGACCAGTGGTAGTGTCCTGTCTCATCAGTCATTCCAGTGATGATATACTCTGCTGCTATATGTCCACTGCTACAGTATTATAATAATTATAACAACCACAAGTCCCTTACACTGTTGTTGTGTTGTGCTGCATCAGACCAGTGGTAGTGTCCTGGCCATCAATCATTCCAGTGACGAGGCAGTCACAGTGGTATACGCTGCTGCCATATGTCCACTGCTGCCGTATAATAATAATAATAACAACAACAACAACAAGTCCCTCACAGTGTTGCTGTGTTGTGCTGCATCAGACCAGTGGTAGTGTCCTGGCCATCAGTCATTCCAGTCATGCCTGTGCCGCATATTGTCTTATATAAATCCCAAAAAATAATGGAGAACACAAATTTGGAGGATAAAATAGGGAAAGATCAATAACCACTTCCTCCTAGTGCTGAAGCTGCTGCCACTCGCCATGACATAGACAATGAAATGCTATCAATTTTGTTTGCCAAGGTCGATGCCCAATGTGATAGTAAAGGGCTTGTAAAATCCAAAAAGCCAAAGTTCAGTAAAAAGAACCAAAAAAAGAAATTTAATTGGTCTGAGGAGAAACGTAAACTTGCCAATATGCCATTTACAACACGGAGTGGCAAGGAACAGCTGAGGCCCTGGCCTATGTTCATGGTTAATGGTTCAGCTTCACATTATGATGGAAGCCCTTATCCTCCCACTAGAAAAATTAAAAGCGTTAAACTGGAAAGAGCACAGAAAAGAACTGTGTTTTGAGAAGGTATCACAAATCCCCAAGGAGAGTCCAAGTGTGTCGGCGGTTGCGATGCCTGACCTTCCCAACACTGGATGGGAAGAGGTGGCTCCTTCCACCATTTGCACACCCCCTGCAAGTGCTGGAAGGAGCACCCACAGTCCAGTTCCTGATATTGAAATTGAAGATGTCACTGTTGAAGTACACCAGGACGAGGATATGGGTGTTGCTGGCGCTGAGGAGGAAGTTGACAATGAGGATTCTGATGGTGATGTGGTTTGTTTAAGTCAGGCACCGGGGGAGACACCTGTTGTCCATGGGATGAAGAAGTCCATTGTGATGCCTGGGCAAACTACCAAAAAAGCCACCTCTTCGGTGTGGAATTATTTCTCCACAAATCCGGACAACAGGGCCTATATTTACTAATAATCCGAGTTTGACCGATTTGTGTTTTTTATTCTAAGTCCCAACACGGGAATTCACTAAGCACAAATCTCGGCAGTGTTTGGGCTATTCGTAATGGTTTGAACGGCAAAGTTTAAAAATACGAATGAATAGACCATCGGTCAAACGCGGCTGTTATTTCATACAACACGGGTATTCACTATTCATTCGTATTTGGGTGTTAGTCTCTGAGTGCTCAATTGCGGTCGTATTTTTTTGCGATTCGTTAAAAAAGCGGCAAAAAAATAGACCTGCTTTTTTCAGGCGTGTTTACATGTGTTGCAACTAACAAATCACTCACACCTGAATTAGGATGCCTAGAAAAGGATCTTAGGCCCATTTCAATCCACCTACACTCAGAAATGGCAGCAGGACTGTGGGCCAGTGATATTTTGTGTGCTGTGTGATTCCTCAGACTTAGACATAAGTCTGTAAGTAACCAGGGCCAAGAAACTGAACATGGTCAGCAGGTTGTACAGGTTCCGCGGAGGCTGCGCAGGCCTCGTTTTTTCAGGGGGCGTTTAAACTTGAATGCATTGTCCGATGATACGGTCATACAGATGTTCCGTCTAAATCGAAACATTTTCCATCTGTATGACCTTGTCAAACTGGGCCTAGACCCTGAGACAGCACGCTCTCGCTCTGTCTCAGGCCTGCACAAACTCCTGGCTGTGTTGCACTTTATGGCTACTGGCAGCTTTCAGGCTGTGTCTTGGGATGTCATAGGAATCTCACAGCCCTCATTTTAAAGAATATTAACACAGGTGATGTATACCTAACTACCTCCTCTGTTTTGGGTTGGTTTTAATTACTCGGTGGCCAGTTCTGTCCTAAAATCTCAGGTTTAATTTTCTTTCAAATATACACACAGGTGTTGGCTGTTTTGCAGCCCCACATCGATGCCTCAATCTGCTTCCCTACCCAGGAGTCTCAGTGGCATGCCGTCAGGGTAGATTTCTATGAGCTGGCTGGCATGCCCAATGTGCTGGGAGCCATAGATTGCACACACATTCAGCTGAGACCACCTAGGGGCAGGCAGCACATCTATACTAATCATCATCTAGAGCACTCCACAAATGTGCAGGTGGTTTGTGATGCAAATCTCAAAATAATGAGTGTTGTTGCTGGTTACCCTGGGGGCTGCCATGACTCCTTCATCCTCAGTCAGTCATCCCTCTTTGATAAGTTTGAGGATGGACAAATGCCAGATGGATGGCTGCTGGGTATGTAATTTTATATGTGTAGGCCTGTGTCTACTTTGTCCAAATATAGGGGCAGATGTATTAACCTGGAGAAGGCATAAGGAAGTGATAAACCAGTGATATGTGCAAGGTGATAAAGGCACCAGCCAATCAGCTCCAATATGTAAATTATAATTTAGGAACAGATTGTCCACTGCCTTTATTACCTTGCACATATCACTGGTTTATCACTTCCTTATGCCTTCTCCAGGTTAATACATCTGCCCCACAGTGTGTTACTTATGTGTTGCTGTATCTTAACATGAATCACGTTACTTTATCTGTCTTTTAGGTGATGGAGGATATGGCTGTTTCTCTTGGCTTCTAACTCCATTGTCCCGACCTGATACCCCTGCTGAACACAATTACAATCATGCACATAAGTCCACGCGGAATGTGATAGAAAGATGTTTTGGTGTGCTGAAATCTAGGTTTCGGTGTCTGGATAAGTCTGGTGGCCTTTTGTTGTATAGTCCCTTGAAGGTGACTCAAATTGTGTTCTGCTGCTGCTTTCTTCATACTGTGTTTGCAACAACATCTGCCACATGTTGAGGAGGAGGAGGATGAAGAAAGCAGCCAGAAAGCAGAGGAATTAGAGACATCTGGTGATACTTGGAGTACAGATGTAGGGAGGCAGGTTAGGCAAGACCTCATAAATCGTTATTTTTAAGGTAAGTTTTGTTTGTTTCTTTCATTTGTTGTGTAAGCCTAAATATATGTTGCCCCATTTTTCATTTAAAAACCATTACTCAGAATGTGTCTGTCTCCTTGAGACATACAAACATACCCTCGCTTTATGCAAAACAAATGTAGCATGTGTCTTGTGTTTATTTTAAAACTCAAAACAACAGATTATGAGTGGCATGCATGAAGTCTGGATAAGTGTTATTAAACTTGCACAGATAATTTATTACAAGCACACATAATCCACATAGTAATTTATTTAGTATTTTACTTTATGATTGTGTGTAACGTCCTAATGCACAGGTACTCAAACTCATCCCTCAGTACCCCACACAGTGCATGTTTTGCAGGTAACCCAGTAGAAGCACAGGTGTATGAATTACTCACAGACACATTTTTAAAGGTTCACAGGTGGAGCTAATTATGTCACTTGTGATTCTGTGAGGAGACCTGCAAAACATGCACTGTGTGGGGTCCTGAGGACCGAGTTTGAGAACCTGTGTCCTAATTAAACACTCCTCCACATATAATATGTTAGCCTTGAGAAATACATGTGTCCCTATGTGTGATGCTCCATCGTATTTAAGGGACACAAACTTAGTATCATCCAAAATAATTTATTTTGTAATGTTTGCTGGCTGCAGTAAACTTGCTGATTTGTAAGTCAATACACAGTTTGCCACATATATCCATTATTATACACATTATTTGTGCTTATTAAAAAAAACAATTTCTTTGTTTCTGCATCATGTGTAAGAAACTGATTACTCATTTTTAACACACACAAACATGGCCCAACAATAATGACATTCATTTTGGCACTGAATTATCTAAATTCGATCACAACATACAGTATTAGGACCTTTTTAGCCAACTCAATTGTGTTATTCTTGTAATTTGTATAGAGAAGAAAGGTAAAAGAGTTAACAATCACATTGTAATTTGTATTGGTCATGGATGAATCTGCATGGCTGCCAATTAGTCTGCCTGCAGAATATAAGAATGATTGGAATCTAGAAAGAGTAATGATTAGAAAAAAATCAAGTGGTCTTGTTACTGCATGCTAAAGACATTCTGCATGGCTGCCAATTAGTCTGCCTACAGGATATAAGAATGATTGGAATCTAGAAAGAGTAATGATTAGAAAAAAATCAAGTGGTCTTGTTACTGCATGCTAAAGACATTCTGCATGGCTGCCAATTAGTCTGCCTGCAGGATATAAGAATGATTGGAATCTAGAAAGAGTAATGATTAGAAAAAAATCAAGTGGTCTTGTTACTGCATGCTAAAGACATTCTGCATGGCTGCCAATTAGTCTGCCTGCAGGATATAAGAATGATTAGAATCTAGAAAGAGTAATGATTAGAAAAAAATCAAGTAGTCTTGTTACTGCATGCTAACATCAATGTGCAGATCAAATAACTGTCCTCCTCCTAAAAAATTCAAAGATGAGAAAGAATAAATGTGTTGGCCAAAATCCTGTTGTTGTTTGTAACACTTATAATTAATGATGTTAAAAAAATTGACAAGGTGGTAAGTATAATAGATATTGTGACAAACCTACACTTACTAAATGTGTTTATTTACTTTTCTATACAGAGATCGGTGTATCTATTTTTTATTTTTTTGTGGTTGGCTGCTTGGTCTGGCCTTTACCTTTACCACTGTCGTGTTGGCGTGCTCTGGTTGAGCGCCTTGGTGGTGAGGACACTGGCGAGAGAATCGGAGTAGTCATACCAGAACTGCTGCTTGGTTGCTGATGGTGCTGGGATCTGAGTGTTTCATTGAGGTTAGTGAGGGTGGCATTAAGTTCACGTGTTGTAGCATTTTGAGTCTCTAAAATTCTGGTGATAGATTCATTGATCATTTGATTGTTTTCTAAGATGTTGATGTAGCTTTGCTGTTGTCTGTGCTGTTCTTCCATTATGCGTTGTAAGTTGCCCATGACATGTGTAATGTCTGCACGCATGATTTCAATGGTATTGGCAATTCTGGTGGTTGGTTCATTTTGGCGACTCATATTTTATTATTATTATTATTATTATCATTTATTTATATGGCGCCACAAGGGTTCCGCAGCGCCCAATTACAGAGTACATATGCACATAATCAAAACAGTGACTTACAATTGAAATAAATTTTGGACAAGTACAGGGTAACTAAGCATAACTACACCAGTAAATGACAGAGATAAGTTCCAGGTGGCCCAAAAACTGTGATTTGGGCAGTTGAGAATTATTAAAGAAGAAAAGGGTGAGCACATGAGGGAAGAGGGCCCTACTCGTGAGAGCTTACATTCTAGGGGTAGGGGTAGACAGACAGGGGTGACACAGATGGGGTACATAGAGCATGGAACAGGGGGTTAGGATGAGATTTGGCTGGGTTTGGTAAAGAAATGGGTCTTGAGAGCCCGTTTGAAGTTTTGTAGAGAGGTGGAGAGTCTGAGGGGGAGAGGTAAAGAATTCCAAAGGAAGGGAGCAGCACGTGAAAAATCTTGGAGATAGGAGTGGGAGGAAGTAATCAGGAGACAGGAGAGGCGGCGTGCATTAGCAGAGCGAAGAGGACGGGTGGGAGAGTAAAGGGAGATAAGGTCAGAGATGTAAATGGGAGAGGATTGGGTGAGAGCTTTGTAAGTGAGAGTGAGAAGTTTGAATTGGATTCTGAAGGGGAAGGGAAGCCAGTGAAGGGCTAGTAGGAGAGGGGAGGTGGATGTAGTGCGTTTGGTGAGGAAGATGAGCCGAGCAGCAGCATTGAGGATAGACTGGAGTGGAGAGAGGTAATTGTCAGGGAGGCCAGTTAGGAGGAGATTACAGTAGTCCAGTCTGGAAATAATCAGTGAGTGAATAATGATCTTAGTGGCATCCTGGGTGAGAAAAGGTCTGATCCTGGAAATGTTTTTGAGATGAAAATGACAGGTTTGTGAGAGGTGCTGAATGTGTGGTTTGAAGGAGAGGGAGGAGTCAAGGATTACACCAAGACAGCGTACTTGGGGGCTAGAGGAGATAGTCGTGCCATCAATGGATAATGAGATTGTGGGAGGTGAGGTTGTGCGGGAGGGTGGGAAGATGATCAGCTCAGTCTTAGACATGTTGAGTTTAAGAAAGCGCTGGGACATCCAGGAAGAGATAGCAGAAAGACAGTTAGAGGCACGAGTGAGGAGAGCCGTGGAGAGATCAGGGGAGGAGAGGTAGATTTGAGTGTCATCAGCATAGAGGTGATACTGGAAATTAAAAGAACTAATGAGTTCACCTAAAGAGGACGTATAGAGAGAGAAAAGGAGAGGCCCAAGAACAGAACCTTGGGGGACACCAACAGTTAGTGGAAGTGGGGGCGAGGTAGCATCATGAGAGGAGACAGAGAAGGAACGATCGGAGAGGTAGGAGGACAGCCAGGAGAGGGCAGTATCACGTAGACCAAGAGAGTGAAGGATTTGCAGAAGAAGAGGGTGGTCCACAGTGTCAAAAGCAGCAGAGAGGTCAAGAAGAATAAGCAGAGAGTAGTGGCCCTTAGATTTGGCGGCATGGAGGTCATTGCAGACTTTTGTGAGGGCAGTTTCAGTGGAGTGGAGAGAGCGGAAACCAGACTGGTATGGGTCAAGCAGTGAGTGAGAGGAAAGAAAGGCAGTAAGGCGATTATAGACAATACGCTCAAGAAGTTTGGAGGCAAAGGGGAGGAGAGAGATCGGTCGATAATTGGAGAGAGTGTTAGGATCAAGGGTAGGTTTTTTAAGAATAGGGGAGACAAGAGCATGCTTGAAGGCAGAGGGGACAGTGCCTGATGAGAGGGAGAGATTGAGAAGATGGGCAAGATGGGAACAGGCAGAAGGGGAGAGGTAGCGAAGGAGGTGGGAGGGGATAGGGTCGAGTGGGGAGGTTGTGGGGGGAGAGGAGTGTATGAGGGCCATGACTTCCTCACCAGATACTAGGGAGAAAGATGTCAGAGTTGGTAAGAGGGTAGGGGAGGGGTGGCAAAGGATGGGTGGTGGCTGGTTGCTGGACTGGTGGGATGTGATGTCCTGACGTATGGAGTCAATCTTGGATGTGAAGTAAGTGGCAAAGTCAAGAGCAGACAATGAGGAAGGGAGAGGAGGTGGTGGTGGGCAGAGGAGGGAGTTAACAGTGGCAAAGAGGCGCCGGGGGTTGGAAGAGTGGGTAGAGATGAGGATTTTGAAGTATGATTGTTTAGCAAGGGAAAGGGCAGCACTGAAGGATGAGAGCATGAATTTGAAATGGAGGAAGTCTGCTTGAGAGCGTGATTTCCTCCAGTGTCGCTCGGCAGTACGTGAGCATTTTTGTAGATATCTGGTGCATTTGGTGTGCCAGGGTTGAGGTGTTGATCTGCGAGGGTGAATAGTGGTTTGCGGAGCAACAGAGTCAAGGGCTGAAGTAAGAGATGCATTGTATAGAGATGTGGCTTGTTCAGGGCATGTGAGAGAGAGAAGAGGAGAGAGAAGCGAGTCAAACAGGGAGGATAGGGATGAGGTGTCAATAGCCTCAATATTACGCTTAGTGATGGTAGCCTTAGGAGGGAGAGATGGGGGAGCAGAGATAGATAAGTTGAATGAGAGCAAGTGGTGGTCAGAGAGGGGAAAAGGGGAATTGGAAAAATCAGAAATAACACAGCGGTGAGTGAAAACCAGATCCAGTGAGCTCCCGTTCACATGGGAGGGTGAGCTGGTCCACTGGGAGAGACCAAGTGAAGATGTGAGGTTAAGGAGTTTAGAGGCAGGTGGTTTTGTGGGGTTATCGATAGGGATGTTGAAATCACCTAGGATAATGGTGGGAATGTCAGAAGAGAGGAAGTGAGGTAGCCAGGAAGCAAAGTTGTCGAGGAATTTAGAGGAAATGCCAGGTGGACGGTAAATGACAGCAACTCGAAGATTAGTGGGTTGGTAGAGGCGAATTGCATGGACCTCAAATGTAGAGAATGTAAGAGATGGTTCTGGAGGTATAAGTTGGTATGTGTAGCTTGAGGGTAAAAGGATCCCAACACCACCCCCATGACGACCCCCAGGTCGGGGTGTGTGTGAGAATGTAAGGCCCCCAGCCGAGAGAGAAGCAGGAGAAGCGGTGTCATAGGGTGTAATCCAGGTTTCAGTAATGGCCAGGAGGTGCAGGGAGTTGGATATGAAGAGGTCGTGAGTGGGGGTCAATTTGTTGCAAACAGATCTGGCATTCCAGAGTGCACAGGATAGGGGGTATGAGTTTGTTGGAGAGATGTGAATGAGATTATCTGGATTGCTATGGCGTTGAGGTAAGCTTGATGGGGAAGGAAGGGATAAAGATGGTGAATTGATGGTGCTGGGGCCTTGGCTAGGAAGGGAGACTGCAGGAGTGAGGCAGGGAGGGAGTGCAGTATGATACTGGTGGAGGAGAGGTGAGGAGACAGGCAGAGGAGGGAGAGAGCAGGGTTGAGTGCTGGGGTATAAATGGTGTGAAGGGGCAGAAGTGAATTGCAGTGGGGAAACAGAAGAGGAGGGGAAGGGAGGCAGACAGAGGAGAGGAGACAGCATGAGATGTAGGAGACTGGGAGAGAGGGATAGAGGTGGTAACAGGGGACAGAAAAAAGGAATAGGAAGACGAGGATTAATGAGGGATGTTGCCAGCCTGGCCATAGTGTGGATGGGGTAAATAGTGGTCGCAAAATGAGAGTAGGAGGAGGAGTGGTGGCTGAATAAGAGAGCAGTGAAGTTTGCAGAAATAAATTCAATGTTAAACTGTTGTTATTATCTACAGGTAACAGTAAATCAAATATTTGCTGATGTTAGTTGGAAAATTACACAGTGTTGGCAAACTGCAAGTCAGTGTTACTTCATTAAATATGCTTCTCAGTGACCCATTTGTTGTCCAGGTGTTTGCAGGGTCAGAGTAGAAGTTGCAATGCAGGTGTTTGTGCAGAAAGTGAATGTATAGTTTTCCAAATAAGTGAGGTTTGGAGAATATTAGGAGTAAACAAACATTTGTAGCTGCAGTCCAAGTATTGGGGGTTTGTGTTGTTTTTTTGTGTGTAATTGATGGTGCTTCCTTTCAGTTTCCGTCCAGTAGAAGTCCAGTAAAAGTCACAGATGAAACCCTTAGAAAGTTTCTCCCTTTGAAAGCTTTCACCCCACACTGAATCAGCTACGCTGTTTCAGCTAGACTATAAGCTAATATAAAGAGCAACAAACATGTGTATGTAAGCACATTGATTGATTGGACCCACCCCTAGCCCATCACCCATTTAAAGCAATAAAACTTACACAGACAAATGGTGTGGGGGTATGAAACCATCACACATTTCCCAAATGCAAAAAATAAAGTTTGCTTAAATCTGCTAATGATTAATAAGCTAAACCTACCTATTGCTAAGCATTCATGAAAGTCATATATGATAATTAACAGATGCAGTGTAGCTTGCTGGCGCGTGTAGTCCCACTAGACATACCTATTGCTAAGCATTCATGAAAGTCATATATGATAATTAACAGATGCAGTGTAGCTTGCTGGCGCGTGTAGTCCCACTAGACATACCTATTGCTAAGCATTCATGAAAGTCATATATGATAATTAACAGATGCAGTGTAGCTTGCTGGCGCGTGTAGTCCCACTAGACATACCTGTTAAGAGAACAATGAGATATGATATTTCTGCTGATTCTTCTGAGCTGAGCTGGTAGGTTTGCAAAAATTTGGGTCTGCCTATGCAGGCAATCTTGATTAGTGGCCTGCTGTGTAGCCCAACTGTCCCAAAACACTTGATCAGGGCCTTGTGCTACTGGTGTTGTGTTGTGGTGGTGAAGTGCTTTGCTGTGGTGGTGTACTCACAGGTGCTGGGTGTACTGGTGTACTGGTGGGCTGTGTTGTGGTAGTGGAGTGCTTTGCTGTGGTGGTGTACTCACAGGTGCTGGGTAGCTGATTCCTTGGATTAATGGCTGCATTTGTAACATGATTGTCTCATCCATGTCACTGTGTTGCTGCTGTTGCGTCTGGATGCTGGTACCAGTACTAGAATCTGGAAGAAGAACCATTTTGGCGTAAGTTTGACATATGTTTTAAAAATTTAAGCAAACCAATATACATGGAACACATGTATTTAAATGGTGCATTCAGATATCCAGCATAGCAACATCATCACTCAGAACTACAAAACAGACATATTCCTGTTTGTGGCAAATGTGTCTGGTTACTTCATTATCAAAACAAGCACATGAGTTGTATGATAGATCAGACATACTCCACCATAAAAACACACTTAAAATCTTAATTTTTGGCCTTATAGTGTTTAAATCTTAAAATTAGTAATGTTTTGGCATGTTGGTGCCAATGTTACGACAAACACATAAGTTAAATTGCGCAAAAAAAATATTACTATTTTGCAAGCTTACACATGTGTTTATTTTGCAGCATCTTCAACACAATCTGCTGCTGTATGGCTGAAGTGGACATACATATCTTTACTGGATGTGGACAAGGCCATTTTGGTCAGAATCCATTTGATGGGTTTTTTTTACGGTAAGTATAGCAGATTTTGTGGAATTTAGAGTTAATTAGTCTCATTAAATGGATTATTATGAGATGATTAATTTATTTCATCATTACAGTTTTCTACTCACAATCAAGATGAGGGGAGTGTGGTTGGCGTCTTGGAGGTGTGACCAAAATTTGGAGTGGTGGTACCGAAGAAACTGTAGACAATCTTCGTGGCGGAATAGACTGCTGTGGTTGTGATTGGACATCAGACCTTGCTTTCTTTGTTGGCACATGTACTTTTGTTTGGTGTGCTACAGGAGTCCTCCTTCTGCTGGTCAAAACTTCTTGGGATGGACCTGGGATTTAAAGTGTACTTTTGTTATGGCCATTCCTTTACAAACATAACATATACTACAATGGACACTTTCCCTGCTTCCGCAGCGTCATCATCATCAGATGTAATGGGAGTGACTGTAGACCGACCAGTACTGCTTTTTTTCAACACTGTAAATAATGAAACAAATAAAATAACTAATTTCTTCATGCTATTGTTGATACATCCACCCATTATGTTTACAAACATTAAATCTTTCTCAAATGGATGCTTATTTATGTGTGCATAATTTCTGTACAAAACCATAAAAGTTTTAAAAAAATACACACATTGGCCAATAGTCATATGCACTATGGAAAGTGCAACACAGGAAATAATGTACAGGACACAGACATAGGACACAGGGGCAGATTTAATAATCCTGGTGCAATGATAAAGTGGTTGTTAATAAAGCACCAGCCAATCAGCTCCTAAGTGACACTTTGCAAACCCAGCCTGTAACATGGAAGTTATGAGCTGATTGTTTGATAATTTATCAACTTCAACTTTATCACTTCACCAGGCTTAATAAATCTCCCTCACAATTACTAATACATACACTAACCACCCAAAACACACACATCTTCTTTGAAAAATGTTATGTCATTAATGAAAGATGCAATATAGAAAATGCTCTGTGATGTGGCACTACAAACACACATTACCACAATATGAGCTAAAACCCAAAACACATTAAAAAAAACCATCATAATAGTAAGGTAACTAAGTCTGCAGTGTTGTGTCAGGGTACAAATACAGACTATAAATGTACCAAAAAATAGAGTGGTTTTGTCTTAAACAAGATTACATACAGTACTAATGAAATGACACATGTAACTGGCTTCAAAGCCACTTTACACTACTCCAGCCTCTAACATGTCAACCACTGATTTTCAAACATTGCACATGGATAACTGAAATAAAAAACATAGGCCAACTTGCAAACTGGCAAATGTGCCAAAGGAAAACATTATTGCTGTACAATTCAATGACACACCAAGTCCAAACTACACATGGAAAATGTACAATAAAAAAACCACATGACATACTATAAAGTACTATGTTATATTGGCTTTGGTAAAAAAAAAAAATCAAAAACAATGTATTTGCTGACGCACACATGAAGATGGGAGTAATATGCAACGTCACATGACACACATTACTAAAAAACATAAAGACAGAAGTAATGGAATGGAATGATAAGACAAATACACATGCTCACCATCCTTCCTGGGCAGATCGGAATCACGGACATGGGTTGCAGACACTACTTCAGGAGGTATTAAACTCTGCACGGGCTACTCATAGTCCAGATATCTGGCATTATAGGGCTGTCCACTACCGGTTTTGCGAGCCGACTTCGCCTCCTTAGCCATTTTGGACTTGACACGTCGCTTTATGTCATAGTACCGTTTGCGGCACGTGTCCTCCGTCCGCTTGACCACCCCCTCACTATTTACAGCAGCAACAACTTTCGCCAACAACACCGTCTTCTTCCATGTTGGCACCTTGGCGGACTCAGGCCCAAATAGCTGCCGCTGATACTACATCAGCTCCCACACCAATGCCACATTTTCTGCATAACTAAACTGTACATTCCGCCCAGTCTTAGTAGTGGTGCGTGGATGCGGAGCTGTCTGACTGTCACTACTGTCACTTGAGGCTGCTGCAGCAACCTCACCCACCTCCTCCACCTCACTAACCTCACTCTCACTCACCTGACCAACCTCCTCCCCCTCACTCACACCCACCACCTCACTCACCTCTGAGTCAGACATAATTGTCTGGTTAAACAATTAACACAGAAAAAATAAAAACAAACAACACACTCCTCCACTACCACTGCACGACTCACACACACACACACACACACACACACACACACACACACACACACACACACACAACAAGGGACTCTAAATAAAAAAAACTTGGACAAAAAATGAGACAAAACAAAAAAAATAAGAATACAAGAATGACAAGACTACTTTCAAACACAATACTACACAGAAATCGCCCCAAAAACTCCTCACCAAACCAACTACTCACCAACCTCCACAGCACAACCTCCCTCCTCACCACTAACTAAACCCACGAGGTGCGGACGGTTTGGGGCATATTTATATGGTTGCGCACAGACACTCCTACATCTGAAACACAACCAATCATGAACGGGGATGAAAAACGAAACTAAAAGTGAAAATGCGGCCGTGGTTGAAAAAAAACCCTGCCGCGTTTAACATAGAAAAAAACCCTGTAAAAACAACAAAAACACGTACGCAAATGACAATGACGGCTGTAAATGTGCCCCAAAAAAAAATGACTGGCATCGACATCGGAAAACACGAAAACCATAAACTCGACTGCTTAGTAACTTGGCGTATATAGGGGGTCATTCCGAGTTGTTCGCTCGCAAGCGGATTTTAGCAGATTTGCTCATGCTAAGCCGCCGCCTACTGGGAGTGAATCTTAGCATCTTAAAATCGCGAACGAAGTATTCGCAATATTGCGATTACACACCTCGTAGCAGTTTCTGAGTAGCTCCAGACTTACTCGGCATCTGCGATCAGTTCAGTGCTTGTCGTTCCTGGTTTGACGTCACAAACACACCCAGCGTTCGCCCAGACACTCCTCCATTTGTCCAGCCACTCCCGCGTTTTTTCCGGAAACGGTAGCGTTTTTTCCCTCACGCCCATAAAACGGCCTGTTTCCGCCCAGTAACACCCATTTCCTGTCAATCACACTACGATCGCCTGAGCGAAGAAAAAGCCGTGAGTAAAAATCCAAACTTCATAGCAAATTTACTTGGCACAGTCGCAGTGCGGACATTGCGCATGCGCACTAAGCGGAAAAACGCTGCGATGCGAAGAAATTTCCCGAGCGAACGACTCGGAATGACCTCCTTAGTTTCAAAAAGTTGCATGAAAATGCACCCGATACAAAACGAGTTTAAACACTACATAAACCGACTCAAACACGAATATTAGTAAATATAGGCCCAAGTGTCAAGCCATCTGTTGCCTCTGTCAATCTTGAATATGGGGGTGAAGAGAAAAAGAAGTGACCTTTGTTGGGAGCACTCGCTCTCGGAAACAGTATTAGAATTAATTTTATGTAAATTATATTGTAATGATGAAGCAATTAAAACGTAACTTTTAATAGTAACAATATTCAATAAAATATAGGTACACTGTCAAATGCAAAAAATATGTAATAAGAAAAAAGATGGCTACATTAATCGTGAACAACACAATCAGCTATTGCTGTGAATATATTGATGAATTTAATTAAACATTAATTGCAAATATGCTAAACATATATACACACTCCTGCAAAGTCGGCCTTGTTGCCAGTCTGATACCATCAGTAACCTACAACTCCTGGTATTCCCTAGTGGTCTACCACTGAGGTACTGACCAGGCCCAACACTGTATTGCTGCCAAGATCAGGCGAGATTGGGCATACCCAGTGTGGTATGGTAGTAGGTTTATATATGATCGAAGGACATGAGATGCAGCTGTTAAGCAGATTATGAAAGATATTTAACACTGGGCAGAACTGCAAAAGTAAATATAGTGCCTTATTTTATTTTATTGACCGTCACTGCACCAATTTGTAACCCAATTTTCTAGGTATACAAGGGTTAAAATCATCTGGTCAATATAGATTTGTGTCACACGGCTTGTGTTTTATATGTGCATGACAGTGCCATTTGGAAGAATACATCAATGAGGCTTGCATAAAAAAAGCCTACTATATGTGCATGACAGCGTCACTTGGAAGATACATCAATGAGGCTTACATAAAAAGGCCTACATTTGTTTATATAGGCATAGCCAAAATACTGCACAGAGATCCAAGAAAATAATATATCTATTGTTGATCAGGTCTCCCTATCGTACGACCCAAGGGATCATAAGGGTTACAAGTGATAACTACTAACGAAGTCCTAAATGGGACTTAAGCAGGTAGCTTGAAAAAAGAAACTGGAACTTTAACAGTCTAACCCTTATGCTGTTCTCCCATCATGCCAACATGTTCGGTATAGGACGGGGAATGAGAGAGGGCAGAGTACAGAAATTCAGTTTGAAGAAAGATATATTTTTAACACGAAGGTTAGTACAGAGATACCCTTGATGTGAATTTATAACACAGCGCAAGTAGTCTGTCTCAGTATTTATCCCCAGGTGCGACTCAGTCAGAAAAAAAGGATTAAAAAGAGACAAAGTTGTACAAGATAGGTATAGATATATGCCTGTGAGAGATAGTTCTCAGACAACCTCTTTTTGGCTGGCTGACACAGTTGCACTCTGTGTACAGATACTGTCATTTATAGCAACATTGTATAAGCCTTATTTCTCTATCGTCCTAGTGGATGCTGGGGTTCCTGAAAGGACCATGGGGAATAGCGGCTCCGCAGGAGACAGGGCACAAAAAGTAAAGCTTTTCCAGATCAGGTGGTGTGCACTGGCTCCTCCCCCTATGACCCTCCTCCAGACTCCAGTTAGATTTTTGTGCCCGGCCGAGAAGGGTGCAATCTAGGTGGCTCTCCTAAAGAGCTGCTTAGAAAAAGTTTAGCTTAGGTTTTTTATTTTACAGTGAGTCCTGCTGGCAACAGGATCACTGCAACGAGGGACTGAGGGGAGAAGAAGTGAACTCACCTGCGTGCAGGATGGATTGGCTTCTTGGCTACTGGACATCAGCTCCAGAGGGACGATCACAGGTACAGCCTGGATGGTCACCGGAGCCGCGCCGCCGGCCCCCTTGCAGATGCTGAAGTCAGAAGAGGTCCAGAATCGGCGGCTGAAGACTCCTGCAGTCTTCTAAAGGTAGCGCACAGCACTGCAGCTGTGCGCCATTTTCCTCTCAGCACACTTCACACGCAGTCACTGAGGGTGCAGGGCGCTGGGGGGGGGCGCCCTGGGAGGCAAATGTAACCTATATAAAGGCTAAAAATACCTCACATATAGCCCCCAGAGGCTATATGGAGATATTTAACCCCTGCCTGGATTCACTAAATAGCGGGAGACGAGCCCGCCGGAAAAGGGGCGGGGCCTATCTCCTCAGCACACAGCGCCATTTCCTCTCACAGCTCCGCTGGTCAGGACGGCTCCCAGGTCTCTCCCCTGCACTGCACTACAGAAACAGGGTAAAACAGAGAGGGGGGGCAAATTTATGGCGATATTTTGATATATATAAAGCAGCTATAAGGGAGCACTTATTATAAGGCTATCCCTGTTATATATAGCGCTTTTGGTGTGTGCTGGCAAACTCTCCCTCTGTCTCCCCAAAGGGCTAGTGGGTCCTGTCTTCGTTAGGAGCATTCCCTGTGTGTCTGCTGTGTGTCGGTACGTGTGTGTCGACATGTATGAGGACGATATTGGTGTGGAGGCGGAGCAATTGCCAAATATGAGGATGTCACCCCCTAGGGAGTCGACACCAGAATGGATGCCTTATTTATGGAACTACGGGATAGTGTCAACACGCTAAAGCAGTCGTTTGACGACATGAGACGGCCGGACAATCAATTAGTGCCTGTCCAGGCGACTCAAACACCGTCAGGGGCTGTGAAACGCCCTTTGCCTCAGTCGGTCGACACAGACCCAGACACAGGCACTGACTCCAGTGGTGACGGTGACGAATCAACCGTATTTTCCAGTAGGGCCACACGTTATATGATTTTGGCAATGAAGGAGGCGTTACATTTAGCTGATACTACAGGTACCACTAAACAGGGTATTATGTGGGGTGTGAAAAAACTACCTATAGTTTTTCCTGAATCAGAAGAATTAAATGACGTGTGTAATGAAGCGTGGGTTGCCCCTGATAAAAAGCTGATAATTTCAAAGAAATTATTGGCATTATACCCTTTCCCGCCAGAGGTTAGGGAGCGCTGGGAAACACCTCCTAGGGTGGACAAGGCGCTAACACGCTTATCTAAACAAGTGGCGTTACCCTCTCCTGAGACGGCCGCACTTAAAGATCCATCAGATAGGAGGATGGAAAATATCCAAAAAAGTATATACACACATGCAGGTGTTATACTACGACCAGCTATAGCGACTGCCTGGATGTGCAGTGCTGGGGTAGTTTGGTCAGAGTCCCTGATTGAAAATATTGATACCCTGGACAGGGACAATATTTTACTGTCGTTAGAACAAATAAAGGATGCATTTCTTTATATGCGTGATGCACAGAGGGATATCTGCACACTGGCATCACGGGTAAGTGCTATGTCCATTTCGGCCAGAAGAGCTTTATGGACGCGACAGTGGACAGGCGATGCGGATTCAAAACGACATATGGAAGTTTTGCCGTATAAAGGGGAGGAGTTATTTGGAGTCGGTCTATCAGATTTGGTGGCCACGGCTACAGCCGGGAAATCCACCTTTCTACCTCAAGTCACTCCCCAACAGAAAAAGGCACCGACTTTTCAACCGCAGCCCTTTCGTTCCTTTAAAAATAAGAGAGCAAAGGGCTATTCATATCTGCCACGAGGCAGAGGTCGAGGGAAGAGACAGCAACAGGCAGCTCCTTCCCAGGAACAGAAGCCTTCCCCGGCTTCTACAAAAGCCTCAGCATGACGCTGGGGCTTCTCAAGCGGACTCGGGGACGGTGGGTGGTCGTCTCAAAAATTACAGCGCGCAGTGGGCTCACTCGCAGGTAGATCCCTGGATCCTGCAGATAATATCTCAGGGGTACAGGTTGGAATTAGAGACAGATCCACCTCGCCGTTTCCTGAAGTCTGCTTTACCAACGTCCCCCTCCGAAAGGGAGACGGTTTTGGAAGCCATTCACAAGCTGTACTCTCAGCAGGTGTTAGTCAAGGTACCTCTTCTACAACAAGGGAAGGGGTATTATTCCACTCTTTTTGTGGTACCGAAGCCGGATGGCTCGGTAAGGCCTATTCTAAATCTGAAGTCCTTGAACCTGTACATAAAGAAGTTCAAGTTCAAGATGGAGTCACTCAGAGCAGTGATAGCGAACCTGGAAGAGGGGGACTTTATGGTATCCTTGGACATCAAGGATGCGTATCTCCACGTTCCAATTTACCCCTCACACCAGGGGTACCTCAGGTTCGTTGTACAAAACTGTCACTATCAGTTTCAGACGCTGCCGTTCGGATTGTCCACGGCACCTCGGGTCTTTACAAAGGTAATGGCCGAGATGATGATTCTTCTTCGAAGAAAAGGCATATTAATTATCCCATACTTGGACGATCTCCTAATAAGGGCAAGGTCCAGAGAACAGCTAGAGATGGGATTAGCACTGTCGCAAGAAGTGCTAAAACAGCACGGGTGGATTCTGAATATTCCAAAATCCCAGTTAATGCCGACAACTCGTCTGCTGTTCCTAGGGATGATTCTGGACACGGTTCAGAAAAAGGTTTTTCTCCCGGAGGAAAAAGCCAAGGAGTTATCCGAGCTTGTCAGGAACCTCCTAAAACCAGGAAAGGTGTCTGTACATCAATGCACAAGAGTCCTGGGAAAAATGGTGGCTTCTTACGAAGCAATTCCATTCGGCAGATTCCACGCAAGAATTTTCCAAAGGGATCTGTTGGACAAATGGTCAGGGTCGCATCTTCAGATGCACCTGCGGATAACCCTGTCTCCAAGGACAAGGGTGTCTCTTCTGTGGTGGTTGCAGAGTGCTCATCTATTGGAGGGCCGCAGATTCGGCATACAGGATTGGATCCTGGTGACCACGGACGCCAGCCTGAGAGGCTGGGGAGCAGTCACACAAGGAAGAAACTTCCAGGGAGTATGGACGAGCCTGGAAACGTCTCTTCACATAAACATTATGGAACTAAGAGCAATATACAATGCTCTAAGCCAGGCAGAACCTCTGCTTCAGGGAAAACCGGTGTTGATCCAGTCGGACAACATCACGGCAGTCGCCCATGTGAACAGACAGGGCGGCACAAGAAGCAGGAGTGCAATGGCAGAAGCTGCAAGGATTCTTCGCTGGGCAGAGAATCATGTGATAGCACTGTCAGCAGTGTTCATCCCGGGAGTGGACAACTGGGAAGCAGACTTCCTCAGCAGACACGATCTTCACCCGGGAGAGTGGGGACTTCATCCAGAAGTCTTCCACTTGCTGGTAACCCGTTGGGAAAGACCAATGGTGGACATGATGGCGTCTCGCCTCAACAAAAAACTGGACAGGTATTGCGCCAGGTCAAGAGATCCGCAGGCAATAGCTGTGGACGCGCTGGTAACGCCTTGGGTGTACCAGTCGGTGTATGTGTTTCCTCCTCTGCCTCTCATACCAAAAGTATTGAGAATTATACGGCAAAGAGGCGTAAGGACGATACTAGTGGTTCCGGATTGGCCAAGAAGGACTTGGTACCCGGAACTTCAAGAGATGATCACGGAAGATCCGTGGCCTCTACCTCTAAGGAGGGACTTGCTTCAGCAGGGTCCCTGTCTGTTTCAAGACTTACCGCGGCTGCGTTTGACGGCATGGCGGTTGAACGCCGGATCCTAAAGGAAAAAGGCATGCCGGAAGAAGTCATTCCTACTTTGATTAAAGCAAGGAAGGAAGTAACCGTGCAACATTATCACCGAATTTGGCGAAAATATGTTGCGTGGTGCGAAGATCGGAGTGCTCCGACGGAGGAATTTCAACTGGGTCGATTCCTACATTTCCTGCAATCAGGATTGTCTATGGGTCTCAAATTGGGATCTATTAAGGTTCAAATTTCGGCCCTGTCGATTTTCTTTCAAAAAAAAAAAAATTGGCTTCAGTCCCTGAAGTCCAGACCTTTGTTAAGGGAGTGCTACATATACAGCCTCCTGTGGTGCCTCCAGTGGCACCGTGGGATCTCAATGTGGTTTTGGACTTTCTAAAATCTCATTGGTTTGAACCACTAAAGAAGGTGGATTTGAAATATCTCACATGGAAAGTGACCATGCTTCTAGCCCTGGCTTCGGCCAGGAGAGTGTCAGAACTGGCAGCTTTATCTTACAAAAGCCCATATCTGATTTTCCATTCGGACAGGGCAGAACTGCGGACTCGTCCGCATTTTCTCCCTAAGGTGGTGTCAGCATTTCATCTGAACCAGCCTATTGTAGTGCCTGCGGCTACAAGTGACTTGGAGGACTCCAAGTTACTGGACGTTGTCAGAGCATTAAAAATATATATTGCAAGGACAGCTGGAGTCAGAAAATCTGACTCGTTGTTTATATTGTATGCACCCAACAAGATGGGTGCTCCTGCGTCTAAGCAGACGATTGCTCGTTGGATCTGTAGCACAATCCAACTTGCACATTCTGTGGCAGGCCTGCCACAGCCTAAATCTGTAAAGGCCCACTCCACAAGGAAGGTGGGCTCATCTTGGGCGGCTGCCCGAGGGGTCTCGGCATTACAACTTTGCCGAGCAGCTACGTGGTCAGGGGAGAACACGTTTGTAAAATTTTACAAATTTGATACTCTGGCTAAGGAGGACCTGGAGTTCTCTCATTCGGTGCTGCAGAGTCATCCGCACTCTCCCGCCCGTTTGGGAGCTTTGGTATAATCCCCATGGTCCTTTCAGGAACCCCAGCATCCACTAGGACGATAGAGAAAATAAGATTTTACTTACCGATAAATCTATTTCTCGGAGTCCGTAGTGGATGCTGGGCGCCCATCCCAAGTGCGGATTATCTGCAATAATTGTACATAGTTATTGTTAACTAATTCGGGTTATTGTTGAAGGAAGCCATCTTTCAGAGGCTCCGCTGTTATCATACTGTTAACTGGGTTTAGATCACAAGTTGTACGGTGTGATTGGTGTGGCTGGTATGAGTCTTACCCGGGATTCAAAATCCTCCCTTATTGTGTACGCTCGTCCGGGCACAGTACCTAACTGGAGTCTGGAGGAGGGTCATAGGGGGAGGAGCCAGTGCACACCACCTGATCTGGAAAAGCTTTACTTTTTGTGCCCTGTCTCCTGCGGAGCCGCTATTCCCCATGGTCCTTTCAGGAACCCCAGCATCCACTACGGACTCCGAGAAATAGATTTATCGGTAAGTAAAATCTTATTTTAGTGCCCAAGTAAAAGATACATGTGTAGATACTGACACATTAATTTGTATCTATAAGGATAAGTACTGGGATGCCCAATATTTTCACACTGTGACAGTTTAAGCACAAAGGATAAATGATTGCCTTTTAATCTGCATGAAACAGTGCTTGGAGAACCAAATGTGGATTTGAGGTAATGCCAGCGCCGTAACGGCCAGAGCCCCAGATTTAATTTTAACACCAAATTGTTCACAGTTTACACATATAGATCATATGATGTCATATATTTACATAGTCAGTACTGGAACATGAGAAGATAACTGGCCATGAGTTTAACATCATACCCCTCATAGCATATGAAGTGGATGATTAGCATATATTTTCTGGCATATGGAGTGGATAATAAGCATGTGTTTGCTAGCAAGATCGGCATTGCTAATAGCATAGTTACATGTAATTCAATGTAGCTAGTTGCTGGTAACATAATTGGATATAGCTGGAGAGTGAAGGCAATGTAAGGCAAAATAGTAGAGAATACTTATGCGCCTGAATGCGTCCCCTTGCTTGCTTTCTGCCTCTAGCCGCTATGATGAAAGTGGTATACGTTTAAGCGTCTCGCCTAGTCTCCTCTCCTGCCGGTTTCTGATCGGTCACGTGAGCGCGCCCTCCATGACTGCGTGCACGTCACCCAACGTACGTTTCACAAAGAGCTTGTTTGCGCTACCCGCTACCCCATCGAGGACTTTGTTAGTAGTTAACACTACATTCAGGTGCTCGATAAATTATATCACTAAGCTAATTCAGCATCTACCAATATATATGTCTGTTGTGAGAGGCAGAGAGGTTCCTGCATTAGGAGGAGGTGCAGGCCCTGACATGCCACATGGAGCATTATGGGGTTGCTCCAAGGTAGGTAGCTCTTAGCTTAGACATATTATAGTAAGGAGCCATTATCATGTGGCTCCTTGCTGGTTAATATTAGGCCCAGATTGGGGTAATGGAGGTGTGAGGTGTGGTGCCTCTAGACTGGCTGAGCTGGATGGCTTTAGTGTGGCATACCTTTACATTCTATTAACACTTTTCACTTATTAATTTTTTAACACTATTTCTCTATTTTAATTACATTTCATGTTTGTATCACCCTCTCTATAGCTTCGGCTTCCTAAATACTAATTTATTAACACTATAGTTTTTTCACTGGTACGCTACGCTGGGCTTTCTGGCTTATGCTGGTGTTTTGGGGTGCCACACCCTGCACCTAGATATAGAGCTAGGGACCCCAAATATACAGAGATGCCTTGATGCGGCTTTGGGGCTTAACCACACATTTGCACAAATATGTGTAACGAACAAATCTATATTGACCAGATGATTTAAACCCTTGTATACCTAGAAAATTGGGTTACAAATTGGTGCAATGATGGTCAATAAAATAAAATAAGGCACTATATTTACTTTTGCAGTTCTGCTCAGTGTTAAATATCTTTCATAATCTGCTTAACAGCTGCATCTCATGTCCTTCGATCATATGTAAACCTACTACCATACCACACTGGGTATGCCCAATCTCGCCTGATCTTGGCAGCAATACAGTGTTGGGCCTGGTCAGTACCTCAGTGAGAGACCACTAGGGAATACCAGGAGTTGTAGGTTACTGATGGTATCAGACTGGCAACAAGGCCGACTTTGCAGGCGTGTGTATATATGTTTAGCAGATTTGCAATTAATGTTTAATTAAATTCATCAATATATTCACAGCAACAGCTTATTGTGTGGTTCACGATTAATGTAGCCATCTTTTTACTTATTACATATTTTTTTGCATTTGACGGTGTACCTGTATTTTATTGAAAATTGTTACTATTTAAAGTTACATTTTAATTGCTTCATCATTACAATATAATTTACATAAAATTAATTCTAATACTTTTTCCGAGAGCGAGTACACCCAACAAAGGTCATTTCTTTTTCTCTTCACCCCCATATTCAATTATGTCCTTGGACCTATGGGAGCACCACTGACAATCACCTTTCAATCTACCCAAAAAAGTTTTTTCTTAGTGATAGATGGTGATTAATTTCAGACTTAGGTCTTGACTGTCGGTTTTTCTCGGAAACCCTATCATATAATCTGTTACTCATTACACACTACATAGTCCTGTGTGGTATCCTCAACCCTATCCTCCATATGCCTCTGTCAATCTGTAATAAGTAGGGGTAAGGATGTTAACCACCTAGGAACAATCTCCCTTATACGTCACCTGCTGCGCATTCATCAGAAGTCAGTGTCAAGTTGTGAAACTTTGGGTAAGAGCATAAGCAGTGCACTGACACCTAAATCCCTTCTTCCTCCTGTACCCAAGCTCCTGCAACCCACACCACCAATTTCCTCAACGTCAACTTCCTCCTCAGTCAGGAATATCAGTAGTCCTGCAAGCCATGTCATTGTCAAGACTGAGGAGTCGTCTCCTAATCGGAATTCCTCCATAGGATCCTTGAGTGATATGCCTGCTGTTGCTGCCACTGCTGTTGTTGCTGCTGGGAGTCGATCGTCATCGCAGAGGGGAAGTCGGAAGACCACTTGTACTACTTCCAGTAAGCAATTGACTGTCCAACAGTCCTTTGTGAGGAAGATGAAAAATGACAGCAGTCATCCTTTTGCAAAGCGGATAACTGAGGCCTTGACAGCTATGTTGGTGTTAGATGTGCGTCCGGTATCCACCATTAGTTCAGTGGGACTTAGAGAATTGTTTGAGGTACTGTGTCCCCAGTATCAAATCCCATCTAGGTTCCACTTCTCTAGGCAGGCGATACCAAGAATGTACACAGACGTCAGAAAAAGAGTCACCAGTGTCCTACAAAATGCGGTTGTATCCAGTGTCCACTTAACCATGGACATGTGGACAAGTGGAACAGGGCAGACTTAGGACTATATGACTGTATCAGCCCACTGGGTAGATGTATGGCCTCCCAAAGCAACAACAGCAGTGGCACCAGTGGCAGCATCTCGCAAACGCCAACTCGTTCCTAGGCAGGCTACGCTATGTATCACCGCTTTCCGTAAGAGGCACACAGCTGACATCCTCTTATGGAAACTGAGGAACATCATTGCAGAATGGCTTACCCCAATTGGACTCTCCTGGGAATTTGTGATATCTGACAACACCACCAATATTGTGCGTGCATTACATCTGGGTAAATTCCAGCATATCCCATGTTTTGCACATATAATTAATTTGGTGATGCAGAATTTTTTTGAAAAATGACAGGGGTGTGCAGGAGATGCTGTCAGTGGCCCGAAGACTGGAGCATCAGCAAACATCCCTGAACCTGCCCTGCCATCAACTGAAGCAAGAGGTGATAATGAGGTGGAATTCAATACTCTATATGCTTCAGAGGATGGAGGAGCAGCAAAAGGCCATTCAAACCTATACATCCACCTACGATATAGGCAAAGGAGGGGTAATGCACCTGACTCAAGCGCAGTGGAAAATGATTTCCGTCTTGTACAAGGTTCTCCAACAGTTTGAACTTGCCACACATAAAGTCAGTTCAGACACTGCCAGCTTGAGCCAGGTCATTCCCCTCATCAGGCTTTTGCAGAAGCAGCTGGGGAAATTGAAGGATGAGCTAAGACAAAGCGATTCTGCAAAGTATGTGGGATTTATGGATGGAGCCCTTCATTCGCTTTGCCAGGATTCAAGGGTGGTCAATCTGTTGAAATCAGAGCACTACATTTTGGCCACCGTACTCGATCCTAGGTTTAAAGCCTATATTGTATCTCTCTTTCCGGCAGACACAAGTGTGCAGAGGTGCAAAGACCTGCTGATGAGTAAATTGTCAACTCAAGAGGAACGTGACCCGTCAGCAGCTCATCCTTCAATTTCTCCTGCCACTGGGGCTGCAAGGAAAAGGATAAGATTTCCTAGCCAACCCGCTGGCGGTGGTGCAGGGCAGTCAGGAGCGAAAGCTGACATCTGGTCCGGACTGAAGGACCTTCCAACGATTACTGACACGTCTACTGTCACTGCATATGATTCTGTCACCATTGAAAGAATGGTGGAGGATTATATGAGTGACAGCATCCAAGTAGGCATTTCAGACAGTCCATATGTATACTGGCAGGAATTAGAGGCAATTTGGATGCCCTTGCACAAACTAGAGATGAGCGCCTGAAATTTTTCGGGTTTTGTGTTTTGGTTTTGGGTTCGGTTCCGCGGCCGTGTTTTGGGTTCGAACGCGTTTTGGCAAAACCTCACCGAATTATTTTTGTCGGATTCGGGTGTGTTTTGGATTCGGGTGTTTTTTTCCAAAAACACTAAAAAACAGCTTAAATCATAGAATTTGGGGGTCATTTTGATCCCAAAGTATTATTAACCTCAAAAACCATAATTTACACTCATTTTCAGTCTATTCTGAATACCTCACACCTCACAATATTATTTTTAGTCCTAAAATTTGCACCGAGGTCGCTGTGTGAGTAAGATAAGCGACCCTAGTGGCCGACACAAACACCGGGCCAATCTAGGAGTGGCACTGCAGTGTCACGCAGGATGTCCCTTCCAAAAAACCCTCCCCAAACAGCACATGACGCAAAGAAAAAAAGAGGCGCAATGAGGTAGCTGTGTGAGTAAGATTAGCGACCCTAGTGGCCGACACAAACACCGGGCCCATCTAGGAGTGGCACTGCAGTGTCACGCAGGATGGCCCTTCCAAAAAACCCTCCCCAAACAGCACATGACGCAAAGAAAAAAAGAGGCGCAATGAGGTAGCTGACTGTGTGAGTAAGATTAGCGACCCTAGTGGCCGACACAAACACCGGGCACATCTAGGAGTGGCACTGCAGTGTCACGCAGGATGTCCCTTCCAAAAAACCCTCCCCAAACAGCACATGACGCAAAGAAAAAAAGAGGCGCAATGAGGTAGCTGTGTGAGTAAGATTAGCGACCCTAGTGGCCGACACAAACACCGGGCCCATCTAGGAGTGGCACTGCAGTGTCACGCAGGATGTCCCTTCCAAAAAACCCTCCCCAATCAGCACATGATGCAAAGAAAAAGAAAAGAAAAAAGAGGTGCAAGATGGAATTATCCTTGGGCCCTCCCACCCACCCTTATGTTGTATAAACAAAACAGGACATGCACACTTTAACCAACCCATCATTTCAGTGACAGGGTCTGCCACACGACTGTGACTGATATGACGGGTTGGTTTGGACCCCCCCCAAAAAAGAAGCAATTAATCTCTCCTTGCACAAACTGGCTCTACAGAGGCAAGATGTCCACCTCATCTTCACCCTCCGATATATCACCGTGTACATCCCCCTCCTCACAGATTATCAATTCGTCCCCACTGGAATCCACCATCTCAGCTCCCTGTGTACTTTGTGGAGGCAATTGCTGCTGGTCAATGTCTCCGCGGAGGAATTGATTATAATTCATTTTAATGAACATCATCTTCTCCACATTTTCTGGATGTAACCTCGTACGCCGATTGCTGACAAGGTGAGCGGCGGCACTAAACACTCTTTCGGAGTACACACTTGTGGGAGGGCAACTTAGGTAGAATAAAGCCAGTTTGTGCAAGGGCCTCCAAATTGCCTCTTTTTCCTGCCAGTATAAGTACGGACTGTGTGACGTGCCTACTTGGATGCGGTCACTCATATAATCCTCCACCATTCTATCAATGTTGAGAGAATCATATGCAGTGACAGTAGACGACATGTCCGTAATCGTTGTCAGGTCCTTCAGTCCGGACCAGATGTCAGCATCAGCAGTCGCTCCAGACTGCCCTGCATCACCGCCAGCGGGTGGGCTCGGAATTCTGAGCCTTTTCCTCGCACCCCCAGTTGCGGGAGAATGTGAAGGAGGAGATGTTGACAGGTCGCGTTCCGCTTGACTTGACAATTTTGTCACCAGCAGGTCTTTCAACCCCAGCAGACCTGTGTCTGCCGGAAAGAGAGATCCAAGGTAGGCTTTAAATCTAGGATCGAGCACGGTGGCCAAAATGTAGTGCTCTGATTTCAACAGATTGACCACCCGTGAATCCTTGTTAAGCGAATTAAGGGCTGCATCCACAAGTCCCACATGCCTAGCGGAATCGCTCCGTGTTAGCTCCTTCTTCAATGCCTCCAGCTTCTTCTGCAAAAGCCTGATGAGGGGAATGACCTGACTCAGGCTGGCAGTGTCTGAACTGACTTCACGTGTGGCAAGTTCAAAGGGCATCAGAACCTTGCACAACGTTGAAATCATTCTCCACTGCACTTGAGACAGGTGCATTCCATCTCCTATATCGTGCTCAATTGTATAGGCTTGAATGGCCTTTTGCTGCTCCTCCAACCTCTGAAGCATATAGAGGGTTGAATTCCACCTCGTTACCACTTCTTGCTTCAGATGATGGCAGGGCAGGTTCAGTAGTTTTTGGTGGTGCTCCAGTCTTCTGTACGTGGTGCCTGTACGCCGAAAGTGTCCCGCAATTCTTCTGGCCACCGACAGCATCTCTTGCACACCCCTGTCGTTTTTTAAAAAATTCTGCACCACCAAATTCAAGGTATGTGCAAAACATGGGACGTGCTGGAATTTGCCCATATTTAATGCACACACAATATTGCTGGCGTTGTCCGATGCCACAAATCCACAGGAGAGTCCAATTGGGGTAAGCCATTCCGCGATGATCTTCCTCAGTTGCCGTAAGAGGTTTTCAGCTGTGTGCGTATTCTGGAAAGCGGTGATACAAAGCGTAGCCTGCCTAGGAAAGAGTTGGCGTTTGCGAGATGCTGCTACTGGTGCCGCCGCTGCTGTTCTTGCGGCGGGAGTCCATACATCTACCCAGTGGGCTGTCACAGTCATATAGTCCTGACCCTGCCCTGCTCCACTTGTCCACATGTCCGTGGTTAAGTGGACATTGGGTACAACTGCATTTTTTAGGACACTGGTGAGTCTTTTTCTGACGTCCGTGTACATTCTCGGTATCGCCTGCCTAGAGAAGTGGAACCTAGATGGTATTTGGTAACGGGGGCACACTGCCTCAATAAATTGTCTAGTTCCCTGTGAACTAACGGCGGATACCGGACGCACGTCTAACACCAACATAGTTGTCAAGGACTCAGTTATCCGCTTTGCAGTAGGATGACTGCTGTGATATTTCATCTTCCTCGCAAAGGACTGTTGAACAGTCAATTGCTTACTGGAAGTAGTACAAGTGGGCTTACGACTTCCCCTCTGGGATGACCATCGACTCCCAGCGGCAACAACAGCAGCGCCAGCAGCAGTAGGCGTTACACGCAAGGATGCATCGGAGGAATCCCAGGCAGGAGAGGACTCGTCAGACTTGCCAGTGACATGGCCTGCAGGACTATTGGCATTCCTGGGGAAGGAGGAAATTGACACTGAGGGAGTTGGTGGGGTGGTTTGCGTGAGCTTGGTTACAAGAGGAAGGGATTTACTGGTCAGTGGACTGCTTCCGCTGTCACCCAAAGTTTTTGAACTTGTCACTGACTTATTATGAATGCGCTGCAGGTGACGTATAAGGGAGGATGTTCCGAGGTGGTTAACGTCCTTACCCCTACTTATTACAGCTTGACAAAGGGAACACACGGCTTGACACCTGTTGTCCGCATTTCTGGTGAAATACCTCCACACCGAAGAGCTGATTTTTTTGGTATTTTCACCTGGCATGTCAACGGCCATATTCCTCCCACGGACAACAGGTGTCTCCCCGGGTGCCTGACTTAAACAAACCACCTCACCATCAGAATCCTTCTGGTCAATTTCCTCCCCAGCGCCAGCAACACCCATATCCTCCTCATCCTGGTGTACTTCAACACTGACATCTTCAATCTGACTATCAGGAACTGGACTGCGGGTGCTCCTTCCAGCACTTGCAGGGGGCATGCAAATAGTGGAAGGCGCATGCTCTTCACGTCCAGTGTTGGGAAGGTCAGGCATCGCAAACGACACAATTGGACTCTCCTTGTGGATTTGGGATTTCAAAGAACGCACAGTTCTTTGCGGTGCTTTTGCCAGCTTGAGTCTTTTCAGTTTTCTAGCGAGAGGCTGAGTGCTTCCATCCTCATGTGAAGCTGAACCACTAGCCATGAACATAGGCCAGGGCCTCAGCCGTTCCTTGCCACTCCGTGTGGTAAATGGCATATTGGCAAGTTTACGCTTCTCCTCCGACAATTTTATTTTAGGTTTTGGAGTCCTTTTTTTTCTGATATTTGGTGTTTTGGATTTGACATGCTCTGTACTATGACATTGGGCATCGGCCTTGGCAGACGACGTTGCTGGCATTTCATCGTCTCGGCCATGACTAGTGGCAGCAGCTTCAGCACGAGGTGGAAGTGGATCTTGATCTTTCCCTAATTTTGGAACCTCAACTTTTTTGTTCTCCATATTTTATAGGCAGAACTAAAAGGCACCTCAGGTAAACAATGGAGATGGATGGATTGGATACTAGTATACAATTATGGACGGACTGCCACGGTTAGGTGGTATAAAAAAACCACGGTTAGGTGGTATATATTGTAATACAATTATGGATGGACGGACTGCCTGCCGAGTGCCGACACAGAGGTAGCCACAGCCGTGAACTACCGCACTGTACACTGGTTGATAAAGAGATAGTAGTATACTCGTAACAACTAGTATGACACTATGACGGTATAAAGAATGAAAAAAAAACCACGGTTAGGTGGTATATATTATAATAATACAATTATGGATGGACGGACTGCCTGCCGAGTTCCGACACAGAGGTAGCCACAGCCGTGAACTACCGCACTGTACACTGGTTGATAAAGAGATAGTAGTATACTCGTAACAACTAGTATGACTGACTATGACGGTATAAAGAATGAAAAAAAAACCACGGTTAGGTGGTATATATTGTAATACAATTATGGATGGACGGACTGCCTGCCGAGTTCCGACACAGAGGTAGCCACAGCCGTGAACTACCGCACTGTACACTGGTTGATAAAGAGATAGTAGTATACTCGTAACAACTAGTATGACTGACTATGACGGTATAAAGAATGAAAAAAAAACCACGGTTAGGTGGTATATATTATAATACAATTATGGATGGACGGACTGCCTGCCGACTGCCGACACAGAGGTAGCCACAGCCGTGAACTACCGCACTGTACACTGGTTGATAAAGAGACAGTAGTATACTCGTAACAACTAGTATGACACTATGACGGTATAAAGAATGAAAAAAAAACCACGGTTAGGTGGTATATATTATAATACAATTATGGATGGACGGACTGCCTGCCGACTGCCGACACAGAGGTAGCCACAGCCGTGAACTACCGCACTGTACACTGGTTGATAAAGAGATAGTAGTATACTCGTAACAACTAGTATGACACTATGACGGTATAAAGAATGAAAAAAAAACCACGGTTAGGTGGTATATATTATAATACAATTATGGATGGACGGACTGCCTGCCGAGTGCCGACACAGAGGTAGCCACAGCCGTGAACTACCGCACTGTACACTGGTTGATAAAGAGATAGTAGTATACTCGTAACAACTAGTATGACTGACTATGACGGTATAAAGAATGAAAAAAAAACCACGGTTAGGTGGTATATATTATAATACAATTATGGATGGACGGACTGCCTGCCGACTGCCGACACAGAGGTAGCCACAGCCGTGAACTACCGCACTGTACACTGGTTGATAAAGAGATAGTAGTATACTCGTAACAACTAGTATGACACTATGACGGTATAAAGAATGAAAAAAAAACCACGGTTAGGTGGTATATATTATAATACAATTATGGATGGACGGACTGCCTGCCGACTGCCGACACAGAGGTAGCCACAGCCGTGAACTACCGCACTGTACACTGGTTGATAAAGAGATAGTAGTATACTCGTAACAACTAGTATGACACTATGACGGTATAAAGAATGAAAAAAAAACCACGGTTAGGTGGTATATATTATAATAATACAATTATGGATGGACGGACTGCCTGCCGACTGCCGACACAGAGGTAGCCACAGCCGTGAACTACCGCACTGTACACTGGTTGATAAAGAGATAGTAGTATACTCGTAACAACTAGTATGACTATGACGACGGTATAAAGAAAGAAAAAAAAAATACCACGGTTAGGTGGTATATAATTATACAATTATGGATGGACGGACTGCCTGCCGAGTGCCGACTGCCGACACAGAGGTAGCCACAGCCGTGAACTACCGCACTGTACTGTGTCTGCTGCTAATATAGACTGGTTGATAAAGAGATAGTATACAACAATATACTACTATACTGGTGGTCAGGCACTGGTCACCACTAGTCACACTGGCAGTGGCACTCCTGCAGCAAAAGTGTGCACTGTTTAATTTTAAATTAATATAATATTATGTACTCCTGGCTCCTGCTATAACAACCTGCAGTGCTCCCCAGTCTCCCCCACAATTATTATAAGCTTTTATACATTGATGTGCAGCACACTGGGCTGAGCTGAGTGCACACAGACTGAGTCACACTGTGTGACTGCTGTGTATCGTTTTTTTCAGGCAGAGAACGGATATAGCAGAGAACGGATATATTAAATAAAAGTTAACTTAACAACAACTGCACTGGTCACTGTGGTAAACTCTGTCTGCACAATCTCTCTCTCTCTCTCTCTTCTAATCTATTCTAATGGAGAGGACGCCAGCCACGTCCTCTCCCTATCAATCTCAATGCACGTGTGAAAATGGCGGCGACGCGCGGCTCCTTATATAGAATCCGAGTCTCGCGAGAATCCGACAGCGTCATGATGACGTTCGGGCGCGCTCGGGTTAACCGAGCAAGGCGGGAAGATCCGAGTCGCTCGGACCCGTGAAAAAAAAAGTGAAGTTCGTGCGGGTTCGGATTCAAAGAAACCGAACCCGCTCATCTCTAGCACAAACTGGCTTTATTTTACCTAAGTTGCCCCCCCTCCAGTGTGTACTCCGAAAGAGTGTTTAGTGCAGCCGGTAACCTTGTCAGCAATCTGCGTAGGCAGTTACTTCCACTAAATGTGGAGAAGATGATGTTCATCAAAATGAATTATAAATTCCTCCGGGAAGACCTTTACCAGCAATTGCCTCCAGAAAGTACACAGGGACCTGTGATGGTGGATTCCAGTGGAGACAAATGAATACTCTGTGAGGAGAATGTACACAGTGAAAGCGGTGAGGAATCGGAGGATGAGGATGAGGTCAACATCTTGCCTCTGTAGAGCCAGTTTATGCAAGGAGAGATTGATTGCTTCTTTTTTGGTGGGGGCCCAAACAAACCAGTCATTTCAGCCACAGTCGTGTGGCAGACCCTGTCACTGAAATGATGGGTTTGTTAAAGTGTGCATGTCCTGTTTATACAACATAAGGGTGGGTAGGAGGGCCCAAGGACAATTCCATCTTGCACCTCTTTTTCTTCTTTGCATTATGTGCTGTTTGGGGACTAGTTTTTTTAAGTGCCATTCTGTCTGACACTGCAGTGCCACTCCTATATGAGCCAGGTGTTTGTGCCGCACACTTGTGTTGCTTACCTTAGTCATCCAGCTACCTCATTGCGCCTCTTTTTCTTCTTTGCATCATGTGCTGTTTTGAGCCTATGTTTTTAAATCTGCCATCCTGTCTGACACTGCAGTACCACTCTTAGATGGTCCTGGTGTTTGTGCTGCCCATTTGTGTCGCTTAGCTTAGTCATACAGCCACCTCTGTTCAACCTTTTGGCCTAAAAACAATATTGTGAGGTTTTAGGTGTTCAGAATAGACTGGACATGAGTGGAAATTAATGTTATTGAGGTTAATAATACTGTAGGAGCAAAATTACCCACAAATTCTGTAATTTTAGCTGTTTTTATGTTTTTTTCAAAAATCATCCAGATCCAAAACCAAAACACGAAAGGGTGGTTTTGTCATAACCAAGCCAAAACCAAAACACGAAAGTTGAACTAGAACCAAAACACAAAACACGAAAAGTGCCAGCCGCACATCTCTACTGTCAATCATAAAATATGTTGGCAAACAGAATCAAATTTTAGCCCTTACCACACAATTGAACCTAAGGATTACATATAAACATAATTTACTTAATTCAATATTTCTTTCTAAATTTCTCAATATGAAACTTTTGGCCTGGGGTTACGTGAAAAAAATTCTGATACTCTACGGTGCCATGATTTATAAAAATTTGGGAACCACTGACTTAGCCCATGGACAGATTTAAAGGTGTATCCCAGAAAATTCTATCTTCAGAAAGCTGTACAGGTAAATGTCAGAATAACTTCTCATAGTAACTAACATTATTTATTACTAGAGTTGCAGTCATTTCGTAAAACAGTTTCTCACTCTGTTTCATGTTAGAACCTTTTCCAGATAATCTAAAATTGTGGATCAACTAAATAATGTGATCAAAAATTACCCTATTGTCTGCCTGCATGTGGCCTATATAACTTTGACTTCTAAAGGGAAAAAAAACACCATAAATTAGCCCTTCATTGCTGTCTTACAAATTGTGATTGATATACAGTATATGAGTAATGATTATCACACGACAATTGATCTAAAGGATAGACCAGCAGAGGGGGAATAAAAGGGATCTGAAACAATCTTCATAATTTGTAAATAGTCTTTTTGAAACATGAAGAAAGTCACCTGCTGTTCAATACTTTGCACTCGGAAGAAGCCATTACGTATTTCATGTTTAACTTTTCAAAGGATTTTTTTGCTACATAAAAGTAAAATTCTTAATTTGTAATTTTTATTTACAGGGATTTCTTGGTTATATCTAAGGTTGTTGAAAGCCAGCTAGTTTTTTTTTTTGTGGCCGTTTCTTGGAGACCACCCTAGGGTGATACAGTGGCTGAATTGTCTATGTTGGTACTTTAACAATTTATAGACTGTCAGCAATTGAAATTCATCTTCCTGACACACCTATCAGTAAGATATTTATAGTCAGAGAGAAACAAACTGGGCCACATATGCTTGAGAAGCCAAATTGCTTTGACAAATCTCCCCCACAGCCTCAAAATCATCTTCTATTACATATGTCAATTTTGAAGTAAAATTCTCCGGAAATCACCTGCAATTCGTTCTTACCACATTCTTGTTTTATCACTGTGCTCCCGATTCTAAAGATCCACAAAATGTGTTGGTGTTATGTAAAAAAAAAAAGTAAGAATAATACATAAATATGTCCATCCCACATAAAGCAATTAGTCTTTTCCATCTTTAACAAAAGCCAGCAAAAGTCCTAACTACCAGGAAAATTGAGAGATACAGTTAAAAGTATCAGAAAGTTATCCAGTGCTGCTGCTGAAGAGGAGACATGTCTGCAGAGTACCCGAACTACAACAGCGGGGACTGTGCGGGAGACGGCGGCGTCGCCAGCTTACCACTTGGGGGGCGGTCTATCAGTCAGTCAGGGTCAGTAGTCAGGGAACGAATGAGCAGGCATCATGGAAGTACACTATATCCTGCAGACACTCAGAACTCCAGAAATCCAACTCCACATGAATTTTGTGGATCCGAAATGAACCAAAACCCAGGCCAGATTACCCTAGGAGATTTGATCCGAAGTGAGTCCCAGTTCAGATTTTCCTGCAGTGTGGTATTTGGGTTTTAAATCCAAATTTCATGTTTTAGATTGCAAACATTACATGATTTTAGCTGTTTTTATCAATGATTATCCCTTTTTATATCGATTTTCAACCAAACCAAAAACCAAATCAAAACGAAAACACCTGAGGATGGTTTTGCCAAAACCAAAACACAATAATGAATTAGAACCAAAACCAAAACATGGAGGTCTGTACACATCACTAGTAGCAATTTAATTCCACAATGATAAACATATAATAAAAGGTAGCAGTAGCAAATAAATAAACAAATAAATAAATAAATGCATAGATTTAGAAGGAAGTGTAAAATTAAATACTTAACCTTGTAGATATATAACCTGGGGTGTGGGTAATGCAGGAGAGTTGACTAGGATTAGGTAGAGTTTTCTGAGCAGAGATGATGGGAAGAATTGTGAGTTGTGATTGGACTATTGTAAAAGTCTTACAAGCTAGGATAAGGTGGCCATTCATGTTGTAGTATGCTTTTCCTCCGTAGGATCCTGGAGATTTCACCAAAAATGAGATCTTACTATAAATGTATGAGTGTAGGTAATGTGTTGTAGTTGTTGGGTGGTTTTATGTGAAGGGTGGTGAGATGAGCCGAAGGGTGGTTTCAGAAATTGAGAAAAAGAGACACAGGGAGAGAGCAGGTGACAGCAGGAATACTCAATATAACTTTTAACTGGCATCTGGTGAAGTTTGGAGACCTGGGATAACATCAAGTACTGTATGAAAGAATACTATCTCCCTGCAAGAATGTAAGGTGATTCCTTTTTGTACAGGACAAGTAGGAACAAGTAAAGTTTGGAACTGTTGCACCCTATAAAAGAGATCTGTAACAAAATAAGGGTAAAGAACAGAAAAATATACAGTGTAAGGGATCTAATCATTATCACTTAATTTCTACAAAAGTAGGTGAAAATGATATTTTGCAGAATTGAAGTATCTGCCCATTTATTACAGATGTAATATAGTGGGACCATTGAAGTCTGTGGGGAAGCGAGGACTAGCTGTGAGACAGCCATTCACAGCCAATCAGTGGCCTGTTACTTTTCCTCATAAATAGCAATTTGCGGGGAGAAGAGCTATATGTGTGTACGTATGTGTGTGTATATATGTTCACTGGATCGGGATTGTGTGTTGTTTTTTTTGTAACCCTGGAATGCCTTCTGGAGAAGAGGACTGAGCGCCGTCTAGGATACGTACTGGACAAGGGGACTGAATGGTGCCATGGAGAAGGTGAGTATACTGTTAGTGTATGTATTAATGTTGTACTTTCTACGGTGTGTGTACTGTGATTTGAATATTTTTTTACATGGGGACTATAGGTACCAGCGAGCTGTTAATGCTGGTACTTGTGGTTCTCCAAGTACCGGCATGCGGTTGAGTCTTGCTGAAACTTGTCTTTTATTATCACTGTACTTTATTCTATCTTTAAATGAAAGCTATTAACCCCACACCCACAAGCAAGGGGTGCAGGTGATAGCCCTGGGTTTCAGCGCAAGCCTGGGGTAAACTGGAGAGAGGGGGGACTATTTGGGCTGACTAGTTGGGGGAGGTTAATGCTTTGGCCTGGGGTGCCCCCGTCGTGTGTTCCGTGGCTATGGTACTACCCCCCGGTGCTAGTTCCCCACAATTTTTCCCCAGTATTTTTAGAATCAGGGAAGGCTCAAGAGCCCGGTGCTAGTTCATTAAATACAGGAGGACCCCTACGCATTTTGTTTTGTGTAGCTGTATCAAACAGCAGGGGTTGTTTATGGTTGTGGAGGAGGGAACCTCATGCACTTGTTTCTGTATTTTTTACTTTCTTTACTTTAAGACAAATAAGCACTGCATAGATCATACTGATCTGTGCAGGATTATCAAAACAGACAGTACTATACAATTCGGGCACAAATGTGACTAAAGACACAATTTTAAACACGATTAAACATGATTTCATACATCATTGGAAAGCATGATTCTGTCAAAAACAATTCTTAGTGAATTTGAGTGAGCTTGAAAAACTGTCATGTATCCCTATAATCTAATTGGGTTTAATCTTGGATCAACTACGATTCTTAGTAAATTTACCCCAAAGGCTCAAGACACGGCATGCAGATGTATTTAGTTTTACGTGTACATGTTGCATCGTGGCACCTGTTAACATGTTTTACATCCGTTAGCTTTAGCCAATAATTTCCGACACTGATCATGTTTTCAGGGGGTGCCTTTGATATAGCCCTGTGCTTCAACGGAGATGACTACTAACTTAGGGGGTCATTCCGAGTTGATCGTAGCTGTGCTAAATTTAGCACAGCTATGATCATCTTCACTGACATGCGGGGGGATGCCCAGCATGGGACTAGTCTGCCCCGCATGTCAGTCCGGCCCCCCCTCGCAGAAGTGCAAAGGCATCGCACAGCGGCGATGCCTTTGCACTTCAGGAGCAGATCCCGACCAGCGCAGCTTTAGCATGCTGGCCGGAAGCTATTCCTTGCTCCCTGGCCCACAGCAGCTGCGTATGATGTCACGCAGCTGCTGTGGCCCGCCCCCCGTTCGGTCTGTCCACGCCTGCGTTGGCTGGACCACGCCTACGAAGCGGCGACCAAACGCCGCCGTTTCGCCCCCTCCCGCCGATCGATCGTCTCGGCCTGTCAATCAGGCAGAGGCAATTGCTGTCCTGCTACGGCCTTTGGCCGTCCCGCATGCACAGGCGCACTATGGCACTGACGCATGCGCAGCAGGGACCCGTTCGCTCTGCTGCGTTAAAACGCAGCAAGCGAATGGGTCAGAATGACCCCCTTAGTCGTCTCCTTCGACGTTGCTCCATAGAGTCGGCATTGATCAATGCTTGAACAATGAATGTTTTGAAATCCAACTGATTCTTGTCATTGAATCCAGACATTTGATACAGCAGCCATGCGTTTACACAAGGCACATCAAGAAAGCGAATGAACACCCAATTTTACCATCTCCTGTTTTTGCGCATGTGTGGGTACATCACCACACACTGATCCTCGAGATCTACTCCCCCAATGTGCGTGTTATAATACTCTGTACCTAACCCTGTGTCTAGATGCTCTTGAGGTCTGTAAAAGAAAAAAAAACAATACTAATAAAGCATCATCCACTATTAGCACATCAGCTACTAATGAAATAATTTGATTTCATTTATCATTAAAAAAAAAAGCTGAAAACGTATAATGATACATATAAGGCTTCAAAACTGGGATGTGTGTCTATTATATGAGGAAAATATTTAGGTAAGGTCTAAATGCCAAGATAAACCTTGCACGCAATATGGATCTTTGTATTTTACAGCATCCACTGAAGTGGACATATGATTTTGCATCGACTGTGACCAAAATATTTACCGTTATATGCCCTAAATGTTACTTTCCCTGAATTTTTTTTTTTTAACCTGCTCTCTTTGAGTAAAAATATATTACAGAAATACGTGAAGTGCTCGGTGCTGGTGAACATTTCTCAGTGATTTCATTCTTACCTTGTTTTTTGTAGGAATTAAAAACTGCCACTAGGTGACATACCTTCTAAGTTAGGTTGAGGTCCAAAGAAGAGAACCCCATGCACTAGTGATGTCCAAAGAAAGTTTATATAGGGGATAATAACTTAAAAACAGCTGTCCACTCTAGTGGCCTCTATGCATGAAAGGGATAATCTGGCTCTGTACAGCATTGCAGAACTTTGTGGTGCCTAGAAAATAAAAAAATAAAAATATCAATGCTTATAGTATAATGGACAGTGACCTTAGGAAAAGACAGAGAGGGAAGCATGGTAAAGTGTTCACTATGGCAATTATATTTGTGCAGATTACCTTCAATATCCTTGCTGCCAAAATACAGATGCCAGAATCCCGACACCTATCAGAACACCAACTCTGGCTTCCAGAAAACATAGGGAACCCAACAGCCAATATCCTGAAGGTAAGTAGAGCCAAGAGGTTAGGGATAGGATGCTGGGGTGGGGGGTGTTAGTTTTAGCCACCACCCAGGGGGAGTCAGGGTTTGGGGGTAGGGAGGTTAAGATTAGGCTGCAGTGGAGGTTAGGGTTAGGCAGTACTGAGGGGGGGTTAGGTTTAGGTACTAAGAGGGGGGGTTAGAGTTAGGCTGCGAGGTGTGGGGGGTTAGGTCTAGGCACTAACTGGGGAGGTTAGGGTTAGGCACTAATGCTGGAGGTTAGGGTTAGGCTGAGGTTATGGCGTATTAGAATTACGGGAGTGATTTAGAAAACTTTATTCACCCTTTTTGCATCTTCATCATCGGGATGCCAGGGTCAACATGCTGACCCTTGACATCCCGGGTGCCAAGATATTATACCTAACCCATCTGTGCATATATGCAGCCCTATTAGCTTCAGCGGTTGTGCTAATCTTTTTCCTGAATAACCTGTCTTCTGTCTTAGCTGACCCTGGACTTTCCTTTTTATATTCATTCTTTATTGTGAGTGCTACATGAGCCTGGCACCCCCACCCCCTCCCCCATTCTAATCACATTTATATGTACCTCTATGCTGCATTGGGATTCTGTTATTTTGAATTATTACACCTGCTGTAGTCCTGGTCTCACTTTTATTTATCTTTAGGCAGACTCAATGTCCCTGCATTTGATCCTGCATTTCATTCTACATTATATCATTTTTTCATGCCAGTCTCATGTATTCAAGCCCTGTGCCTGCTTGTCTTTCATGTGCTAGCATTCCAATAGGTTGTTTGCATGTCTACCTGCATGTTAAGAACAGTATAGTTCTGCAGTTTGTTTTAACCCATCTCCAGCCCTGGACTTTTGTTTCCTGTGGCAACAAAAACTTTGCTATACAGTACTAGTTACTAGAACTGGATAATACTGACAATGGCCCTGAGTCAGAGGCAGCTAACCGTGTCGCTGCTGCATCTTGGTACACAGCGGCTCTGAGAAGATATGAAAATGTCGCAGCTTGAGTACAAAGACAGTATTGGATAAACATCGGTAGTGCTCAGAATGTCCATCGCCAGTAAGATGCTGGGGCCAAAACCTCTGCATAGAAAGATGCAGTTGTTTGCTGCAACACCACCCCAAAGCGGTCGCATCATGCTTGCATTTGAGTCGCAACACCCATTACCTCCCTCAAACGGCCACTGTCTGTCAGTCACTCTACATCCTATTCAGCACTACCCATTGTGGCACATGCACAGTGCAGCTGCTGGCCATGCCCCCAGTCCTTCTGTCTACCATGAATATTATTTGTACTTTTCACACCCTTTTCACATTATTTTATTTTCACTGAAATGTATTAAAGGGCTTTTGGAGCAGGTTTTGTGAAAGACTACTCCAAGGGGGTCATTCTGACCCAATAGAACGCCGCAGTTTTTCGCAGCGTATCGATCAGGTCAGAACTGCGCATGCACTGGCGCAGCAGTGTGCCGGCGCATGGCCGCCCGTCGCTGCGCTACGATCGCCTCTGCCTGATTGACAGGCAGAGGCGGACAATGGGCGGGAGGGGGTGAAACAGCGATGTTTGCCCGTCATTTCGTGGGCGCGGTCCAGCCAATGTAGGCGTGGCCGGACCGTGCGGGGAGTGGCCCGCAGCGGCTGCATGACATCACACGCAGCCGCTGCGGGCCGGGGAGCGACGAGTAGCTCCCGGCCAGCTCGCTAAAGCTGCGCTGGTCGGGAGCTACTCTTGAAGTGCAAAGGTATCGCCGCTCTGCGATGCCTTTGCACTTCTGCAGGGGGGGGCGGCACTGACATGCGGGGCGGACTAGCCCTGTGCTGGGCGTCCCCCCCCCCCCGCATGTCTGAGTTCATGATCGTAGCTGTGCTAAATTTAGCACAGCTACGTTCAACTCGGAATGACTCCCTTAGTCCTTTAATTTAAATTTTTTTTTAGTAAGCAGGTCAGTTTTACTAAAAAAAAAAATTGTGGAAAAATACCGGAGGGAACCCTGTGATGACAATACCATCTTGAGATGGCACTGTCCAAGGTTCCCTCTGTTTCCCTGGCTCTTTCTCCACTCTGATAGGAAGAGCAGAGTTGGGAGCCAACAGCTGAGATCAGCTATGTGTGTCTAATAAGACAAAAAGCTCATCACCATTTAAAAAAAAAAATGTTTTTTGTTAAAATTTAGGCTTAAGTGTGGCGTGGTGATTTGTGACCCAATGAGCTCCTCCATGACTATGGCCATTCTCTTTGATCCCGGTCATCTGTGCAGAGTGGATTCGCAGGGACAGAGCTTTCTCACAAGCTTTGTCCCGGCATGTGATAAGTGAGACATCCCTACGATGTATTAAATTATCGCATTGCGAGTTTGGGCAGTGCGGATTGTGATAAATATGCCTATTAATCCCCTTTTCCTTTATTATCTGCATACATGAGTATCACAAAAGGAACATTATTTACTTGGTTTGTTGCTCACTTGCCAATAATTTAGGATCTGGGTCACTAGGTGTAGTACGAGTGGGCGGCAGGCGGGATCCCGGCGGCCAGCATACCGGTAACGGTATCCCGACCGCTGGCATGCTGAAGCGGGGCGAGCACAAAGGAGACCCTTGCGGTCATGGTGGCGTGCTACCACGCTATTTATTCTCCCTCCAGGGGGGTCGTGGACCCCCAAGAGGGAGAACAGTTGTCGGTATGCTGGGTGTCGGGATCCGGCGCCGGTATACTGAGCACCGGGATCCCAACAGGCAGCATACTGAAAACCACCTGGGTCACTGAATATGTTATGAAATAGAAGGCTGTGAGATGTTATGTGTTTGTACTACCTTGTACATAAAAAAAAAAAGCTTTTGCGTTTCTCAATATGGGATAATCATCTTATTTTTTAAAGAGCCATATGCTCATTGTTTTTACTGACAATTTACTAACTCCAGAATGAGACATTTATGTTTATTAACATAATTATATGCAACAGCCGCTTGCATTCTGCCTCTGTATTCTTTTTATTATGTCAACCATAAATTAAATTTGTCAAAAACATTGCTTCAACAGTTCAACCGTATTGTTGCAAATAAAATAATACATGTACAATATTTCTACATGATGTATCCCCGTTCAGTGTATGGTATGGTGCAAGGTACATTTTGCAGTGATATACCTCTAATTGCCGCAGGCTAGCTTTCCATGATGTGGGCAATATCTGAATAGGGGGATCCTGCCCAGGCAGGCTTTATAACATGTTGTCTCAGTGAGAGGTGTTCTTCCCCTGGCACTACCAGTCTGTATTGCTATTACCAGAAAGAATGGTTACAATGGGAATTCTTTTCTGCTTTTATTATAGCAGCCCTATTTGGCTTCTAAGGGCTGCAGCTGATTTAGGGCCTAATTTAGGCCTGATCAGTGCTGTGCTGTTTTCGCACAGCAGCCGATCAGGTCTGAACTGCGCATGCGGACAGAGGGGGTTGCATATCCCACCCCTACATTTCCCTTCAGCACACTAAAAATTATCTGTAAACATACCTGAACCTATCTGGTAATAGAAATTCAGAGAAATCGTTTACACATGTTTGCAAATACATGTTTAAGCTGCTGAGCCACTTTCAAGGCTTCTACGATGTCAGCAGTCCTAACACTACATGATAGCAGTGCCCACATAGGGCCATGTAATTTGTCACAGTAGGCCTCATGATAAAGGCTATTAAAAACATATCCAGACAGAGAGCTAACTTACCCAGGAGCCACCTAGAAATAATTATGTATCAGGTGCTGGAAAGGGGGAGGGATCACAGACAGAGAGGGTGGGGTTGCAAATCTGCGCCAGCACCAACGGCCATCTCAGCCCTGCGATCGCCTCTGCTTGATTGACAGTCAGAGGTGGTTGCTAGGCGGGATCGTTTCAGGGGCGCGGTCCAGGCAATGCAGTCATGCACGGACCGTGCAGCGGGCGGGCCGCGGTGGCTGCGTGACATCACACGCAGCTGCTGCGACCCTAACAGCGACAAGTAGCTCCCTGCCAGCGCGCAGGAGCTGCGCTGGTAGGGAGCTACTCCTAGAATACAAAAGCATCGCTGCTGCATGTCCCCCCGCACATCTACGATCAGGTCTGAATTAGGCCCCTAGCCGATGCTGTTCTTAGCTAACCATGTGCCAAGCTTGATTGTGCTGGGGGTTTTTTTTTCCATGTATCCTGCATGTGCAATGGATAAGGTCTGGACCGTGACTGAAGCAAGAGAATGCTACAACCCGCACCGTCCCTTCACAGGATACAGGTAGGAACTGCCACTGATACTGATTTCTGATTAATCTGACCATTCCATGCTCATTTCTCCTAAATCCATGTCACATTGATCCCATTAATTTTCTGCTATAATCTGGACTGCGTGGACATTTGGTGTATGTTGGTGGTGGTGCTTCATGATTGATGCTAATTGCCACAATCTAACACTGCACTTTTAAGAGCTATTCCCCTTACCTCTATAAACTGGCTGTACTCATGCCTTGTTCACAGGTTGAAGCAGCTGTCCTGGTTCTGGCATTGTTGATATACTACAGTGCATACACTGTTAGTCGAGTAGCTTTCTCACGTCGAGTAACTACCCCCTAGTGCTTTAAAAAGGAAACTTGCATAGTAGTCAGTGCTAGGTGATTGCTGTTTGATTCTCAACATCTTTGCAATTTGGACAGTGTTTTGTGTTATCTGACCAGGGCTTACTGTTCACTTGCTAAATTACCTGTCTAAAACTCAGCTTTGATTCAGTGCATTGTGCATCAACTATGCCTTTTAAATTTAGCACAGCTACGATCAACTCGGATTGACCCCCAATGTTCCAGAGAGATGCATCTGTGTTCACAAAGGAGAAAATACAACAAATTGCCGCCTAACACCAGGACCCCAAGTTCATGAAGGGGGGAGTCGGGTCAACTTGGACAATTTACCTCTATATATTAACTCAACAAACAGATATAGAGTTTATGGCAATCCAGAAAATGTAACAGAATTGGAGAGGAGGAGACATAACAAAGGAATTGAAAAGAATCTAATCTAGATGTGTTTTTGAACTGCAAACTCTGGAACCCAGGGGTTTAAATATCTAGTTTGAATTTAATGTGTTTTTATAAATATGTATATATAACACATAATTATATTTTACTAAAATGCATTATTAACATTCTGTATGGTTTATTTACATAGTAACACTTTCACGCAAATTGTGGCACTGTTTAATCATTTTTTATTTTTACCTACTTAAAAATATGGAGGAATTGAATGACATGCATATCCACTGTTTTTTGGAGACTTTCAGTGATCATTTCTGTTTTCATGTAAAAAGTTGTATAAATGGACAACGTGTCATCATGGCAGCCCTCCTTGACAAAGTGAGCCTTGCGCATGAAACGTGTTGGAGGCAACTGGAGTAGAGTGGACCCGCAAACTCAGCTTTACCATCGGCACACCAGGCCGCACTGCCCGCCACCATCCATTATGTGTAATGCCATCATCTGACACCCACTATTACTGAATGTGGGAGGAGACTGGACACCCCCTTTTTTTTACAGGTGCCACGCCAACATTATCAACATTAAGAACTTATTTTTAATTATATATTAACTCTGTTATAACTGTTAACAGTTTACCTGAATGCTATGTGTCTTTGCTGCTCAAAAAATTATATAATTCCCTAGAAACTATTGACTGCTCTCCCACTGTAGAAATAATAAGGACACCGGACGGTGACATGTTGTATATTCTAGTGTGCCTAAAGAGCAGCCCTGCAAGTGTGGAGGTATGCCTGTGTACGGCGTACTGTTAACAATCCAGCCGCCGGTACACCATACCCCTGGCCGCACTATAGCCGCTATTAGCAGCTATTAATGACTAATGACTTGCTCGGCAGCACCTCCTCTATTTCCCGGGCTACAGGGTTCATGACGATGATGTAATCACGCTCCAGCGGTTGTTGTGGCTGGTGTGTAGAGGACCCTGGGGTCTAGGCGGTATTGGGGCGTGGTGTTTAGCATTTTAGTCTCTGCTCCTTGGTTTTCCTGCGTCTTTCCCCCTTTCTGGCAAGCGGGCAGGGCGACCAGATTGGACTGCTAATGGAAACAGTGTCAATGGCCTGGGGTGAGTAATTCATTCTTCAAATGGTCTGGTTCCCTTCTCCCCACAAGGAAGGTGCACTGTGCAATGAGTGTGTGTGTGTGTGTGTGTGTGTGTGTGTGTGTGTGTGTGTGTGTGTGTGTGTGTGTGTGTGTGTCACTCTTTGTATATGAGGCTGCGCTGCACACATATAGAATCTGCATTTCTAACCCTGATTTTGAAAGCTATTCAAATGAATAGGAAACACAGGGGCATATATTACATAACAGAGATGAGCGGGTCCGGTTCTCTGAGAACCCGACCCACCCGAACTTCACGATCTGAGTCCGGATCCGAGTCCGACTCGGGGTTTCCCGCCAGACTCGGATCCCAAAACGAGTCAAAATGTAATCATCCCGATGTTTGGATTCTTGCGGATTTTGGATTCTATAGAGGTCCCCGGTGACTGGTGCCATCTTCACTCCAGCTCTGGAGAATGTACTGGACGGACGTGTTCATCTCAGTACTGTGTTGTCGGGTGTGGGGCGGATTCTCTGTCTGCTGTATCAGTCCAGGGGTGATCTGTCTGCTGTATCTGAAAGTAGTGCTCTGTCTGCTGTATCAGTCCAAGGGTGATCCATAGGCTGTATCAGAAAGGGGTGCTCTGTCTGCTGTATCAGAAAGGGGTGCTCTGTCTGCTGTATCAGAAAGGGGTGCTCCATCTGCTGAATCAGAAAGGGGAGCTCTGTCTGCTGTATCAGAAAGGGGTGCTCTGTCTGCTGTATCAGAAAGGGGTGCTCTGTCTGCTGTATCAGAAAGGGGTGCTCTGTCTGCTGTATCAGAAAGGGGTGCTCCATCTGCTGTATCAGAAAGGGGTGCTCCGTCTGCTGTATCAGAAAGGGGTGCTCTGTCTGCTGTATCAGAAAGGGGTGCTCCATCTGCTGTATCAGAAAGGGGTGCTCCATCTGCTGTATAAGAAAGGGGTGCTCCATCTGCTGTATCAGGAAGGGGAGCTCTGTCTGCTGTATCAGAAAGGGGTGCTCCATCTGCTGTATCAGGAAGGGGAGCTCTGTCTGCTGTATCAGAAAGGGGTGCTCCATCTGCTGTATCAGAAAGGGGTGCTCCATCTGCTGTATCAGAAAGGGGAGCTCTGTCTGCTGTATCAGAAAGGGGTGCTCCATCTGCTGTATCAGAAAGGGGTGCTCCGTCTGCTGTATCAGAAAGGGGTGCTCCGTCTGCTGTATCAGGAAGGGGAGCTCTGTCTGCTGTATCAGAAAGGGGTGCTCTGTCTGCTGTATCAGAAAGGGGTGCTCTGTCTGCTGTATCAGGAAGGGGAGCTCTGTCTGCTGTATCAGAAAGGGGTGCTCCATCTGCTGTATCAGGAAGGGGAGCTCTGTCTGCTGTATCAGAAAGGGGTGCTCCATCTGCTGTATCAGAAAGGGGTGCTCCATCTGCTGTATCAGAAAGGGGAGCTCTGTCTGCTGTATCAGAAAGGGGTGCTCCATCTGCTGTATCAGAAAGGGGTGCTCCATCTGCTGTATCAGAAAGGGGTGCTCCGTCTGCTGTATCAGAAAGGGGTGCTCCGTCTGCTGTATCAGGAAGGGGAGCTCTGTCTGCTGTATCAGAAAGGGGTGCTCTGTCTGCTGTATCAGAAAGGGGTGCTCTGTCTGCTGTATCAGAAAGGGGTGCTCCATCTGCTGTATCAGAAAGGGGTGCTCCATCTGCTGTATCAGGAAGGGGAGCTCTGACTGCTGTATCAGAAAGGGGTGCTCTGTCTGCTGTATCAGAAAGGGGTGCTCCATCTGCTGTATCAGGAAGGGGAGCTCTGTCTGCTGTATCAGAAAGGGGTGCTCCATCTGCTGTATCAGGAAGGGGTGCTCTGTCTGCTGTATCAGAAAGGGGTGCTCCATCTGCTGTATCAAAAAGGGGTGCTCTGTCTGCTGTATCAGAAAGGGGTGCTCTGTCTGCTGTATCAGAAAGGGGTGCTCTGTCTGCTGTATCAGAAAGGGGTGCTCTGTCTGCTGTATCAGAAAGGGGTGCTCTGTCTGCTGTATCAGAAAGGGGTGCTCTGTCTGCTGTATCAGGAAGGGGAGTTCTGTCTGCTGTATCAGAAAGGGGTGCTCTGTCTGCTGTATCAGGAAGGGGAGTTCTGTCTGCTGTATCAGAAAGGGGTGCTTCATCTGCTGTATCAGAAAGTGGTGCTCTGTCTGCTGTATCAGAAAGGGGTGCTCCATCTGCTGTATCAGAAAGGGGTGCTCTGTCTGCTGTATCAGAAAGAGGTGCTCCATCTGCTCTATCAGAAAGGGGAGCTCTGTCTGCTGTATCAGAAAGGGGAGCTCTGTCTGCTGTATCAGAAAGGGGTGCTCTGTCTGCTGTATCAGAAAGGGGTGCTCCATCTGCTGTATCAGAAAGGGGTGCTCTGTCTGCTGTATCAGAAAGGGGTGCTCTGTCTGCTGTATCAGGAAGGGGAGCTCTGTCTGCTGTATCAGAAAGGGGTGCTCCATCTGCTGTATCAGAAAGGGGAGATCTGTCTGCTGTATCAGAAAGGGGTGCTCTGTCTGCTGTATCAGTCCAGGGGTGCTCTGTTTGCTGTATCTGAAAAGGGTGATCTGTCCGTTCATCCAGGGACTCCACCCCAGTGTAAAATTAAAATAATAATAAAAGCTAAAAATAAAAAGCCTACGATTTTTATTTTATTTTCATAAGTACTGTGACACTGCCGGTCTGACTGCAGTATATTATTATTTTGTACTCATACACGTATCGTGCGACACTGTTGGTGAAGTTCAACCGCAGTGTTCAATTAATATTTCTGATGCACACACATATTGGCCCTCATTCCGAGTTGTTCGCTCGGTAAAAATCTTTGCATCGCAGCGATTTTCCGCTTAATGCGCATGCGCAATGTCCGCACTGCGACTGCGCCAAGTAAATTTGCTATGAAGTTTGGATTTTTACTCACGGCTTTTTCTTCGCTCAGGCGATCGTAGTGTGATTGACAGGAAATGGGTGTTACTGGGCGGAAACAGGCCGTTTTATGGGCGTGTGGGAAAAAACGCTACCGTTTCCGGAAAAAACGCAGGAGTGGCCGGAGAAACGGAGGAGTGTCTGGGCGAACGCTGGGTGTGTTTGTGACGTCAAACCAGGAACGACAAGCGCTGAACTGATCGCATATGCCGAGTAAGTCTGGAGCTACTCAGAAACTGCTACGAGGTGTGTAATCGCAATATTGCGAATACATCGTTCGCAATTTTAAGATGCTAAGATTCACTCCCAGTAGGCGGCGGCTTAGCATGAGCAAATCTGCTAAAATCCGCTTGCGAGCGAACAACTCGGAATGAGGGCCATTGTGTGATGCTGTGAGTAAAGGTCGTACCACAGTAATATACACTGCTCAAAAAAATAAAGGGAACACTAAAATAACACATCCTAGATCTGAATGAATGAAATATTCTTATTAAATAATTTGTTCATTACATAGTTGAATGTGCTGACAACAAAATCACACAAAAATTATCAATGGAAATCAAATTTATTAACCCATGGAGGTCTGGATTTGGAGTCACCCTCAAAATTAAAGTGGAAAAACACACTACAGGCTGATCCAACTTTGATGTAATGTCCTTAAAACAAGTCAAAATGAGGCTCAGTAGTGTGTGTGGCCTCCACGTGCCTGTATGACCTCCCTACAACCCACACAAGTGGCTCAGGTAGTGCAGCTCATCCAGGATGGCACATCAATGCGAGCTGTGGCAAGAAGGTTTGATGTGTCTGTCAGCGTAGTGTCCAGAGCATGGAGGCGCTACCAGGAGACAGTCCAGTACATCAGGAGACGTGGATGAGGTCACAGGAGGGCAACTACCCAGCAGAAGGACCGCTACCTCCGCCTTTGTGCAAGGAGGAACAGGAGGAGCACTGCCCTTTATTTTTTTGAGCAGTGTATTTTATTTCCTACTCATACACGTATTGTGCAACACTGTTGGTGAAATTAAACCACAGTGTTTAATTATTATTTCTAGTGGGTGGGAGGGCCCAAGGACAATGCCATCTTGCACCTCTTTTCTTTGCATTATGTGCTGTTTGGAGCATTGCTGACTGTCTACTTGTGTAGATGACAAATATTTGTATAGTTTATTAAACTGCCACCCGGTCTGCCACTGTAGTGCCATTCTATTTCCTAGATGTGCCATGTTGGAAGTTTTAATGGCACTGGTGACGCTTAGCTTAGTCATCCAGCTTACTCGGTGCAACTTTTTGGCCTAAACTGGATGAAAACAATATTGTGAGCTGTGATGTTGTCAAAATTGACTTGAAATGAGTGGAAATGAATGTCATCGAGGTTAATAATACTGTAGGAACAAAACAGGCCCAACTTCTGTGATTTTAGCTGTTTTTATTATTTTTTTTATTATTTTAAATACAGATCCAAAACTCACAAGGGAGGTTTTGGCAAAAGAAATACAGATCCAAAACACCAAGGAGATACAGATCCAAAACAAGAACCCAAAACCCGAGATTTGGCCCGGCGCACATCACTACATACAGTCTGTAATAAATGCCTGTCTCCTATTCATTTGAATAGCTTTCAGGGTCAGAAATGCAGAGCCCTCTGTATGAGCTGCAGTGCAGCCTCATATACACAGACAGTCAGAGTGACACACATTGGTCATTATTTTTAAATTGCAAATGTATTTGGTACTGTGAATAAGCAAAATATCTAGGAAGTTACATGATGCTGCATAATGCAGCAATTACCAGTCTCACGTGACGTGCTGCTGGCCTGGTCTCTGTAGTCCACAGGCACAGAGGGTGTCTGTGTCATAGATACACATAATATACTGTATGCCCAAGGCCGGCCAGCCCATTACCCGAATTACACAGTCTTGTAAGGCGCCAAGCTGTAAGGGCACTGCCCGAACGCCCGCCACTTGTCTGACATAGTGGGGCAGATGTATTAACCTGGAGAAGGTATAAACCAGTGAGAAGTGCAAGGTGATAAACGCACCAGCCAATCAGCTCCAATATGCAAATTGACAATTAGGAGCTGAAAGGCTGGTGCGTTTATCACCTTGCACTTATCACTGGTTTATCACTTCCTTATGCCTTCTCCAGGTTAATACATCTGCAGTGTTCCCTGCCTGTTTTTTAACTGTTAATATGTGCCCTGACATTATTACAATTATCGGCTTCTGCCCTGTGTGTCTCCCTGCACAGTGACTGACAGCCTAGTGCTGGACCTGGTCTCGTGTGGTTGGCAGCAACAGCGCTGTCTTTCTCAACTCGGGATATGATTGGCTGAAGCACCCCCCCTGTTTTGTGATTGGCGGGGAGGTGCTGTCAGCCAGAACTGTCTGCTCTATTCCTACCTCCTCTGTATTGTCTGTGGAGGAGCCACTGCCGCCAGCTGTCCGTGACCTCTTTGGCAGTCAGCTCAGGAACTGGAGGGAGGTTGCTGGATGCAGCCAGGTGCTGTTCATGAAGCAGGAGCAGCATTTTACTGCCGAGGGTGGGAGAGGAGTGTAGCCGGAGGCTGGGCCAAGCAGTGTTTGTGTTCAGGGTATGCAGTGTGTGTGACTGGGCTTGGAGAGTGACAGTAGCTAATACACTCAGAGCATACCTCCCAACATGACCCTCTCCAGGAGGGACACAATGCTCTGCTCCTGGACTTCCCTCTTAATTTATGATTGCCATCACCTGTGCTGAAACACCATTCTTATCCATTAACCTGTTAAAAACAGGTGCTGGCAATCATAAATTAAGACAAAAGTCCAGAAGCAAAGCATTGTGTCCCTCCTGGAGAGGGTGATGTTGGGAGGTATGCTCAGAGTGAGTGAGCAAGAACTGCAGCCCACCACCATTGTCCCATGTTACATATAGTGTGGCATCCTAAATTAATCCCGCCACACAACCCACTGCATCCTCACAATTCTGTCTGCAACACAACCCACTGGCATCTATGCCTCCAGAGTGCAAAGAAAAGGGGCTGTGTTGTGTAGTCACACCCCTAGTGTCATGTAGCCACTCCCCCTAGCCTTCATGACATGTGACCATGCCTGCGGCGTGCGCATCTCAGTAACACTAATATTTCTACTTGCACAATTGCTCCCAACTGAACTTTTGGTTTAATATCTTTATTATGTTCTCTGTCAATAATAGAGATAATATAGATGAGATACCTGAATTTATCAAGGTTATGTAAAATCTGGGTCTGTGATCAAATGTGGTGGATCACATCCCTTACTCACCAGATTGTGAGCATTGTTAGGCGCCGGGGTCCGCATGTCCGCCCGGCGCCTAGCAACTAGGGACGCCGTGCGCGTTCAGCCGCCGGCTCCCTAGCAACGCTAGACGCCGGGCACGCTGAGCCGCACGGACCCTAGCAACGGGGACGCCACGAGCGGACCGCGTTCCCCGTTGCAGGGCCTAATTAACAAGCACACACACTTGTCCTCTGGCCGTGCAGCAAGGCAGCTGCACGGCATTTATTCCCAATCAGGCTCTAAGCAGCTGATTGGAGGATTCCCTGTTTAATACCTTCCCAGTGCTTCTCACAGACGCCGGTAATAGCTTCCTGCATGCTGCTTTGGTTTGCTGAGAGTCTGTTCCAGTCCTGCTGTATCCGGTCATTCCTGTCCTCAGAAGTCCTGTATTCGGGAGTTGTCATCTCATCCCTGGAAGTCGTTTGGTCCCCAGTAGTCCTGACTGATCACCTTTAATATCGAGTGGTGTTTCGTGAGTTGCGGCTCTGCCGTGTGTTGCGGCTCAGCCGCTTTATCTTTATAATATTCTGTTCTTGGAGCATTTGCGGAGGGTTCCGCTTCCACAAGTCCTCTCTGGAACTCGGCGGTGCCGGGTAGGAGAAGTGGACAAGTGGATATTTTGGTTGTCCTTTTCCCTGGCGGTGTTTCCGCACATATTCTAGTTTTAAATTAGGTTGTAGCCCCTGGCCTGGTTGTTTAGTCAGAGGGCCCCTTGTTATCACCCTGTCTCGGATTTCCCTTTGTCTCTCATTAAGACCTGGGGGGGCATCGGAGTTGGGCAGACATAATCCGCCCTTCAAACGCGGCTGCCATGGGCTCAAGCAACCATAGTCTCGCAGGGGATTTCTGACAGCACGGGTGAGACAACGGAGTTAGGGCGCAAGGGGCTATTTTCCATTCCCGCTCCCTTCCCCAGCATTTCGTTCCAGTGCTCCGGTCCTCGCAAAAAGATCTCCTCTGACCAGAGTGCTGGAATCATAACATTATTACCGGCCATACCAAATAATTAAACAGGGCTTTAATTTTTCCCTCTCATTTAGTTTTTGTTAAAAAAATTTTGGCCTCATGAATCCGACAGGTTTAGGGCCAAACCCTGGCCAGCTCTTAGTCAATCAGATTCAAGAACTTACTCAGATGGTTCAGGATCTTTCTCTTCGGGTGAGGTCGCAGGAAGATCTTTTGCGAGCCTCCCCAAAGGTAGTCCCTGAACCAAAGATGCATTTGCCTGACCGTTTTTCTGGCGATAGAAAATAATTTTTTAATTTTAAAGAATCCTGTAAACTTTCTTTCCGTTTAAGACCTACTTCCTCTGGTTCTGAATCTCAGCGGGTTGGGATTATTGTTTCTTTACTCCAGGGGGATCCTCAGACCTGGGCATTCGGTTTAAGGGCAGAGGATCCTGCGTTGTTGTCAGTAGACGCTTTTTTTAAGTCTTTAGGGCTTTTGTATGATGACCCAGATAGAGAGGCGTCCGCTGAAAGTCAGCTGCGTGCTCTCAAACAAGGAAGAAATCCTGCAGAGGTTTATTGTACTGAGTTTCGCCGTTGGTCGAACGACTGTGGCTGGAATGACCCAGCCCTGCGCAGTCAGTTTCGCCTCAGCTTATCAGAGTCTATTAAAGACAGTCTCCTCCAGTACCCCGCTCCTGAGACTCTCGATAAACTCATGGAGCTTTCTATTAAGATTGATCGTCGTCTCAGAGAGCGGAGGGCTGAAAGAGGAACACCTGTAAGGTCAAGTCCTGGTGTTTATTCCATTCCAGAAGACGTAAAGGAGCCCATGCAGATGGATCTCTCCCGGCAAAATTCCGGTCTTTGTTTGTACTGTGGTGGTAAGGGACATTTTGCTCGTAACTGTCCGAACAAGTCGGGAAACGCTTTGACCAGGTGAACTGTGAGGGGGTTCACCTAGGTCTGCAGCTTATCTCCTCGAATAACTCTCTTTTAGTTCCAGTTAAGGTTTCCTTTGGCAGCCTCAGTTCTTTGGTGTCGGCTTTTGTTGACAGTGGAGCTGCAGGAAACTTTATGGATTTAACTTGGGCTAAGGCCTTAGGCATTCCTCAGTTACCATTGGGTAGGTGTGTCACCATGCATGGCTTAGATGGGAGTCCGCTTTCCAACGGGGTTATTACTCACCGTACACCTCCCGTAATACTTACAGTAGGAGCTTTACATTCCGAAAATATCGAGTTCTATCTAACACATTGCCCAGCAGTTCCAGTTGTTCTGGGTCACCCTTGGCTGGCCTTTCATAATCCCACCATTGATTGGCAGTCCGGGGAGATTTCACAATGGGGTACTTTTTGTGCTAAGGAATGTATTTCGTTTCCAGTTAGAGTAGCAGCTATCATTCCAGAACTCATTCCTGTGGAATACCAGGAGTTTGCCGATGTATTCTCCAAAAGCAATGCGGACATTCTGCCTCCCCATCGGACTTATGATTGTGCTATTGAGCTAGTTCCTGGTGCCGCATTGCCAAAGGGGAGATTATATGCATTGTCCGGGCCAGAAACTTCGGCTATGAATGACTATGTTCAGGAGAGCTTACAGAAAGGTTTTATTAGACCATCAAAATCCCCTTTAAGTGCTGGTTTTTTCTTTGTGGAGAAAAAGGATGGCTCGCTTAGACCATGCATAGATTTTAGAGCCCTGAATAAGATCTCAGTCAAAAACACCTATCCTTTGCCATTGATTTCTGTACTCTTTGATCAGTTACGTTCTGCTGTGATTTGTTTCTAAAATTGACCTGAGAGGAGCTTACAACCTCATCCGAATTAAATCTGGAGATGAGTGGAAGACGGCTTTCAGTACTCAGTCGGGTCACTACGAATACCTGGTGATGCCGTTCGGCCTGTCTAATGCTCCAGCAGTTTTTCAAGACCTCATTAACGATGTGCTCCGTGACTTCCTAGGGAAATTTGTGGTCGTTTATTTAGACGACATCTTGATTTTTTCTGAATCGATGGAACAACATATCACCCAGGTGCGTCTGGTTCTTCAAAAGTTACGTGAGAATCATTTATATGCCAAGCTGGAGAAGTGTGAATTTCACGTCACGAAAGATCTTTTTTAGGGTACATAATTTCCCCTCAGGGATTTTCCATGGAACCTTAGAAGCTTCAGGCCATCCTTAATTGGGCGCAACCCACCAATTTAAAAGCAATTCAGCGCTTTTTAGGGTTTGCGAATTATTATAGGAGGTTCATTCATTCTTTTTCTGACCTGGTTGCTCCCATTGTGGCTCTGACAAAGAAAGGAGCGGATCCTACCAACTGGTCGCATGAAGCTGAGTTGTCCTTCCGGGCCCTGAAACAAGCCTTTGTCTCAGCTCCAGTCCTCAGACATCCTAATCCGGAATTGCCCTTTGTTGTGGAGGTTGATGCCTCAGAGGTTGGAGTGGGGGCTGTCCTTTCTCAAAAGGATCCGGTGTCTTTGGACTTACATCCTTGTGCCTTTATGTCCAGGAGTTCTCCTCCGCTGAATCCAATTATGACGTTGGTAATCGGGAGTTACTGGCGGTAAAGTGGGCTTTTGAGGAGTGGAGGCATTGGCTGGAAGGAGCAAGGCATACTATTTCGGTATTGACTGACCATAAGAACCTGCAATACATTGAATCTGCTAAACGGCTTATTGCCCGGCAGGCACGTTGGGCATTATTTTTTACTCGTTTAAAATTTATAATCACTTTCAGGCCTGGTTCCAAGAATACTAAAGCTGATGCCCTGTCACGTAGTTTTCTTCCGGTTCACAATAACAATCCTGTTACCCCAATACTTCCATCTTCGGTCATCCGGACAGGCCTCACACAGGATTTATTTACCCAGTTAAACCAGCTTCAACACCAAGCTCCTAGATTTACTCCTGCTGGTCGTCTTTACGTTCCTGAATTTTTGAGAGCTACTGTTTTAACTGAATTCCATGACAACAAGGTTTCAGGGCATCCGGGAATCACTAAGACATTGGAGTTAGTCTCTCGCTCAGTATGGTGGCCTAGTATATCTAAAGACGTTAGGGAATTTGTTTTTTCATGTCAGGTTTGTGCACAGCATAAGGTTCCCCGTTCCTTGCCTATCGGACAACTTATGCCCTTAAGTGTCCCTCTCAGGCCATGGTCTCATATTTCCATGGATTTTGTGGTTGACCTTCCCCTTTCAGCCGGATTCCGAGTCATATGGGTGGTAGTGGACCGTTTTAGTAAAATGGCTCATTTTATTGCTCTTCCCCGATTGCCTTCTGCTCAAGGGTTGGCAGTTTTGTTCCTCCGCCATGTGTTTAGGCTTCATGGGTTACCCACTGATATTGTTTCTGATCGGGGTCCACAATTCATCGCACAATTCTGGAGATGTTTTTGTGCTTCATTAAAGATGAAACTGTCATTAACATCCGGTTATCACCCACAATCCAACGGGCAAACCGAACGAGTTAACCAGTCATTAAAACAATATCTGCGCTTGTATTCAGCCAAACTCCAGAATGATTGGTCCGAGATTCTTCCTCTGGCTGAATTTGCTTACAATAATTCCTGTCATTCCTCCACTAAAGAGTCTCCATTCTTTTCAGTTTTTGGTTTTCACCCCAGAGCTAATTCTTTTTTTCATCATTCTCCAGTCTCCTCGCTGGCATTGACCTCCCATCTCAGAGCAATTTGGAAAAAAGTGCACCTTGCTCTTAGAAAAGCGGCCTTTCGAGAAAAGAAATTTTCTGACAGGCTTTGACGTCCTTGCACTTTTAAGGTGGGAGATAAGGTGTGGTTGTCAACTTGCAACATCAGGCTTCGACAATCCTCGGCTAGACTGGGACCCAAATTTATTGGACCATTTCTTATTATTAAAAGAGTCAACCCAGTTGCCTTTCGGCTACGTTTACCAAGATCTCTCAAGATTGGAAATACGTTTCATTGTTCCCTGTTGAAACAATACGTTTCTTCCAGTAGATTTCCTCGGAAGATCTCTCAGGGTAGATCTCCAGTGGATGTACAGGGACAACAGGAGTTCTTGGTAGAGAAAGTTCTTGATTCCAAATTGTCCCGGGGTCGGCTTTATTTTTTAGTTCACTGGAAAGGCTATGGTCCGGAGGAAAGGTCTTGGGTCCTAGATAAGGATATTCATGCCCCTAGGCTCAAGAGGGCATTTTTTCTGGAATTTCCTCAGAAGTCTGGCTTTAGGGGTTCCTTGACCCCTCCTCAAGGGGGGGGGGGGTACTGTTAGGCGCCGGGGTCCGCATGTCCGCCCGGTGCCTAGCAACTAGGGACGGCGTGCGCATTCAGCCGTCGGCTCCCTAGCAACGCTAGACGCCGGGCGCGCTGAGCCGCACGGACCCTAACAACGGGGACGCCACGGGCGGACCGCGTTCCCCGTTGCAGGGCCTAATTAACAAGCACACACACTTGTCCTCTGGCCGTGCAGCAAGGCAGCTGCACGGCATTTATTCCCAATCAGGCTCTAAGCAGCTGATTGGAGGATTCCCTGTTTAATACCTTCCCAGTGCTTCTCACAGACGCCGGTAATTGCTTCCTGCTTGCTGCTTTGGTTTGCTGAGAGTCTGTTCCAGTCCTGCTGTATCCGGTCATTCCTGTCCTCAGAAGTCCTGTATTCGGGAGTTGTCATCTCATCCCTGGAAGTCGTTTGGTCCCCAGTAGTCCTGACTGATCACCTTTAATATCGAGTGGTGTTTCGTGAGTTGCGGCTCTGCCGTGTGTTGCGGCTCAGCCGCTTTATCTTTATAATATTCTGTTCTTGGAGCATTTGCGGAGGGTTCCGCTTCCACAAGTCCTCTCTGGAACTCGGCGGTGCCGGGTAGGAGAAGTGGACAAGTGGATATTTTGGTTGTCCTTTTCCCTGGCGGTGTTTCCGCACATATTCTAGTTTTAAATTAGGTTGTAGCCCCTGGCCTGGTTGTTTAGTCAGAGGGCCCCTTGTTATCACCCTGTCTCGGATTTCCCTTTGTCTCTCATTAAGACCTGGGGGGGCATCGGAGTTGGGCAGTCATAATCCGCCCTTCAAACGCGGCTGCCATGGGCTCAAGCAACCATAGTCTCGCAGGGGATTTCTGACAGCACGGGTGAGACAACGGAGTTAGGGCGCCAGGGGCTATTTTCCATTCCCGCTCCCTTCCCCAGCATTTCATTCCAGTGCTCCGGTCCTCGCAAAAAGATCTCCTCTGACCAGAGTGCTGGAATCATAACAAGCATATGCATAAAATAGGGTTGTCCAGCCAATAAATGTAAATACTGTAAATATTTCTTTTATTAAAGGAAATGGGAAAGGGACAAATTAAAACCATTATAACTATACTAACAAATTGTGATGAAGTAACAAATTCATAATGACATAAAACGGTTCTTTCTATTAAAGAGAATGATTGACATGAATGAAAGAAAACACAATAAAATCAAGAAAAAAAATTAAATTACATATTATACAATAAAATCACAGCATCACATAATAAAGAAAATGTATGGTATAAAAAAAACATAATATTAAAAGGTCTCACTAAGGAAGTGAAGGGGTTGGGTATGGGTGACCGGCGGTCACCATACCAATACCGGTATCCCAGGGATTAGAATGCCAGTGGGGGTGAGCACAACCGAGCCCCTGGCGGGCTCGGTGGTGACCTGCGCTCGCCACAGGTTCTAATCCCACTCTATGGGTGTTGTAGACACATGCCGACTGTCGGGATTTTGAGGGGGTGGGATGCAGGCGTTGTTATTGTGACTGGCGGATAACTACATCCCAAGTGGAGATGTTGCCATAACTTGATATTTTGGTGCCCTGTGCCAGAAAGAGAATTGGTGCACCCCCCTAGATTCGCCATACACCCCCATACATACACGCCATAGTGCACGAAAAATAAAGGGACGTGACTTCATAGAGAAGGGGCTTGGCCATATAATAGCATCAATTCACATTACACCACACAGTAGTGTCCGTTATTCACATTACCCCGCACAGTAGTGTCTGTTATTCCCATTACACCTCACAGTTGTACCCCTTATACACATTGCACCACACTCTACCGTCCGTTATTCACATTACACTGCACAGTAGTGCCGCTTCTACACATGAAACCTCACAGTAGTGTTCTTTATTCACATTACACCTCACAGTTGTACCACTTATACACATTGCACCACACTCTACTGTCCGTTATTCACATTACACCACACAGTAGTGCCGCTTCTACACATGAAACTTCACAGCAGTGTCCTTTATTCACATTTCACAGCACATTACAGCTGCTAATACACTTTACACCACACAGTAGTGTCAGTTATTCACATTACACCACACAGTAGAGCTACTTATACACATTGCACCACAGTAGAGCTTGTCCTCCTCCTTATCACACCCCGCCAGCTGCTGTGCACTTCCCAATTCTGTTCATCTTGGGGGGGGTTACTTTCCTCTGCCTGCTCCTGAACACTGCTGGAACAAGGTTCGCCTCACTTCCCACCTCTGCAGTGTCAGCCTCCTATGCACATGGGTCTGTGGCACCCCAACAGAGACTTTATGTATGTGATACCCCCATCTAAAAGACCCCTTTCTGAAGACATATAGGGGGGTATCACTGTGCTTATATCCGGACAATTACAGGGGTTAACTGCCCCCACTAATTTACCCCAGCCATGGCAGCTACAAGAAGAGGTTACTAGGATGCAGGACAGGTTCCACATTTTGGCAGGACTGTGGCATGCAACCCTGGCAAGACACATCCGGAACCTCAGGGGAGAGTTTACAAAAAGGGGACCCCCAGAATTGTTTTGAGAGAGTGCTGAGGTGACTGATGCTGTGACACACCGCAACGCTGACAGGCGCCATTAATAACTGTGAGGCTGCATTTTTAGAAGGAGATTATAAACTCTTGCTTTGCCTGTCTATGTATTCTGGTGCATGGTGATGGATTTATGAATGCAGTCTGAACCCACCACTATGAATGCAGCATGAAACCCACCATCATAGATGCAGTATGAGCCCACCACCATCAATGCAGCATGAACCCACCATCGTAGATGCAATATGAACCCACAATCTTAGATGCAACATGAACCCACAATCTTAGATGCAGCATGAACCCACCATCGTAGATGCAGCATGAACCCACTACCAAGGATGCAGTATGAACCTACCACCATGAATGCAGCATGAACCCACCAATGTATATGCAATATGAACCAACCTGAAACCAGAGATAGTGTTAATGATTTCAGGATTAAACAAGGAAGCAAAAACATAGTGTAAACTGAATCTGTTACTCACTAAGAACATTTGTATATATTTTGGACCTGTTCTACACAGAGGTCAGTAATCACATTTTTGTTTTTATTGGGGGGGGGAGATGGAACACATACAATGGACCATGCAACATGAAAATCAACCTTTGTGCCAGGGGCATAACCAGAATTGTTTGGACCCAATAGCAACATTTTAAAGGGGTCCCTTTGCTTCTTGAGAGATACCTCTATGCAGCAGTTCTTAATTTTATGCCGTATAATAGTGCCCTAGCTTCTGGACCAAAGCAGTGACTAGTTTATTTTATAAACCATTGCAGTTCCCTAGTTTGCATGAAGTCACATTGTAGGACTGTCAGTACCAAAACATATAAAAAGAACTAGAAAGACGGTTGTTGAGTTGGGTGCACAATATCAATTAATTGGGTTGATTGTCAAAAATAAAGCGTAACTTTTATTACTTTTATTAATATTAAGAAGGTCCTTGTCGTAGGACACATACAGCAAAATATAGAGGTTAAAAACATGACATATACAGACACATACGTGAAAATAGAAAGAAGAAGATGTGAGACAGATTCTTAAAAAGTGGGGTCACCACAATAACTCCTGCAACTAGTATAATTATTTATGTGTGAGACAATAGCCACTCAGGATACAGACTGGGTGATGTTTGCCAGTCCTAGGTATAATTGATATCGTGTGGGACGATTAGATATTACCACAGATAGTGGGGTGTTATAAGTAGGACACTGCCTCTGGTACGCGAATACAGTGGAAAATATAATACAATTAGGGCCTCTTTCCCAACTGATAGTAATATACAAGTGAGTTGCTCTTAAATAGAGAGCATTAATTACAATGGTCCTGGTGGTTGAGACATAAAAAGTGTGTTATGCCACTGGTGACCTATAATACAAAATGCTGTGTATCTCCTTGCGTACTGCGTTCTGGATGCATCAGTAAAGCTGCCTTAACATAAGTCCAGGGTCATCAGAGTATGCCCCGTATAGTGATGGAGTCAATTGAAAGATGTACTGAGATACTGCAGTGATGATTGTTTACAAGTATAGGCACAGAGTGAGTATATTTCAGTCCACATTTATTTAGAGATAGAGGGAAAAGATGTTGCAAAATGTCCTAAGACTAATGTAACACAAGAGCAACAATTGTTGCAACACCAGTTCATGCAATGGAAAGAGGATTTGCAATAATATTACTTCACTGATGTATGTGGTATTCATGAATCATACACATGTATACCTATCCACTGAAGGCGTCCAAAATATTGAAAGAAAAAAATATATTAATAATAAAAAATATATATTTGAGCAGTGTTCTTCTTAGGCTTGCTAGTGGGCCACCACACTCCTTGAAATGTTATATGCAATGTTGTATTCTGTCCAATAGATAGTGATGTTCTTACCTGCACCAGCACTGATCTCTATAGAGCCATAGCAATTAGCAATCAGGATTCGCTCAGCAGGCTGTGTGTATGAGTTTAGGAAGACAGACAAACTACCACTCGAGATAGCAGCACAGGGGATTACCCTAGGCCATGCATGTCCAAACTGCGGCCCTCCAGCTGGTGAGAAACTACACATCCCAGCATGCCCTGACACAGCTTTAGCATTCTCTGACAGCAAAACTGTGTCAGGGCGTGCTGGGATATGTAGTTTCACAACAGCTGGAGGGCCCCAGTTTGGACATGACTGCCCTAGGCTATTTCAGCAAACAGAGACAGCAATCACTTGCTTCTCTGAACAGCATATATCGGTGGATCACCTGATTACCATTATTGAAGCTGAAACTACTCTGTGCTTAGTAACTACTGCACTGCTTATAATAGAACTATAGGAATCAGGAATTGTATTATAAGCATTGGTCTAGAGTTATATTACATCCTAGGGGTCATCAGAGCCAGCAGCAGCGGCATTTATTATCATCATAATCCCTATAGAGAGGACCCATTACTCTATAATAGGGACAACTGACCCCAAGGGTGTTAAGAACACTGCTCAAATAAATATTTTTTATTATTAATATATTTTTTCTTTCAATATTTTGGACGCCTTCCGTGGATTTCTCATATTGAGCACACATCTGTATACCTAGATAATACAAGTGATTTACCTTACAAGAGGTGTACACGTGCATGATCAGTAAAGATAACAGTGTATTATACACTCATAATGAAAGTAATATTCTTTCAATAGGTATACATGTGTATGATTCATGAATACCACATACATCAGTGAAGTAATATTATTGCAAATCCTCTTTCCATTGCATGAACTGGTGTTGCAACAATTGTTGCTCTTGTGTTACATTAGTCTTAGGACATTTTGCAACATCTTTTCCCTCTATCTCTAAATAAATGTGGACTGAAATATACTCACTCTGTGCCTATACTTGTAAATAATCATCACTGCAGTATCTCAGTACATCTTTCAATTGACTCCATCACTATACGGGGCATACTCTGATGACCCTGGACTTATGTTAAGGCAGCTTTACTGATGCATCCAGAACGCAGTACGCAAGGAGATACACAGCATTTTGTATTATAAGGCACCAGTGGCATAACACACTTTTTATGTCTCAACCACCAGTACCATTGTAATTAATGCTCTCTATTTAAGAGCAACTCACTTGTATATTACTATCAGTTGGGAAAGAGGCCCTAATTGTATTATATTTTCCACTGTATTCGCGTACCAGAGGCAGTGTCCTACTTATAACACCCCACTATCTGTGGTAATATCTAATCGTCCCACACGATATCAATTATACCTAGGACTGGCAAACATCACCCAGTCTGTATCCTGAGTGGCTATTGTCTCACACATAAATAATTATACTAGTTGCAGGAGTTATTGTGGTGACCCCACTTTTAAAGAATCTGTCTCACATCTTCTTCTTTCTATTTTCACGTATGTTTCTGTATATGTCATGTTTTTAACCTCTATATTTTGCTGTATGTGTCCTACGACAAGGACCTTCTTAATATTAATAAAAGTAATAAAAGTTACGCTTTATTTTTGATAATCAACCTAATTAATTGATATTGTGCACCCAACTCAACAACCGTCTTTCTCGTTCTTTTTATATGTTTTGATACCTTGGTTGTAATAGGTTCGCACCCCCAGAGAGGCTTAAAGTCTATTTTAGACACACGTCTATTGGGGCTTTATTGATATTTTCATCAATTAAATTGTTAACATAGATCATTCAAGTGTGCAGATGTACCTTTCTTTTTGTGTTCTTAGGACTGTCAGTACACAATATGCAACAAAGTACCCCCAATTAACATTATGACACACAGTGCCCAAAGTTTATATTATGCCACATTATAGTGCTCTTGTTCATACTGTTCCATGTTAGAGTGCACTCCAAGCTATGTCATGCCATGTTACATATTATGCCAGTTCATATAATGCCACACTATAGTGCCTCTGTTTCATACTGTGCCACATTTATATGTCCCAGTTCTTATTATGTAACATTATAGTGCCCTCCACATTACAATGAGCAGACCAGAGACACATTACAATCCCCTCCAGTTCAAGCTATGCCACATTACAGTGCCCCTTGCCATTATAACATCCACTACCCTTTCCTCTCACTGAAAATGTAATGTCACACAATTCAGGCAGGGCAATGGATCAGAACTAGAGATGTGCACCGGAAATTTTTCGGGTTTTGTGTTTTGGTTTTGTATTCGGTTCCGCGGCCGTGTTTTGGATTCGGACGCATTTTGGTAAACCCTCCCTCAAGGTTTTTTGTCGGATTCTGTGTTTTTTTTTTTCATAAAACCCCTCAAAAACAGCTTAAATCATAGAATGTGGGGGTAATTTTGATCCTATAGTATTATTAACCTCAATAACCATAATTTCCACTCATTTCCAGTCTATTCTGAACACCTCACACCTCACAATATTATTTTTAGTCTAAAATTTGCACCAAGGTCGCTGGATGACTAAACTAAGTGACCCAAGTGGGCGGCACAAACACCTGGCCCATCTAGGAGTAGCACTGCAGTGTCAGACAGGATGGCACTTAAAAAAACTGACCCCAAACATCACATGATGCAAAGATAAATTAAAAAAAAAAGAGGTGCAAGATGGAATTGTCCTTGGGGCCCTCCCACCCACCCTTATGTTGTATAAACAGGACATGCACACTTTAACAAACCCATCATTTCAGCGACAGGGTCTGCCACACGACCGTGCCTGAAATGACTGGTTGGTTTGGGCCCCCACCAAAAAAAGAAGCAATCAATCTCTCCTTGCTCAAACTGGCTCTACAGAGGAAAGATGTCGACCTCATCGTCATCCTCCGATTCCTCACCCCTTTCACTGTGTACATCCCCATCCTCACAGAGTATTAATTCGTCCCCACTGGAATCCACCATCACAGGTCCCTATGTACTTTCTGGAGGCAATTGCTGGTAAATGTCTCCACGGAGGAATTGATTATAATTCATTTTGATGAACATCATCTTCTCCACATTTTGTGGAAGTAACCTCGTACGCCGATCGCTGACAAGGTGACTGGCTGCACTAAACACTCTTTCAGAGTACACACTGGAGGGGGGGGAACTTAGGTAAAATAAAGCCAGTTAGTGCAAGGGCCTCCAAATTGCCTCTTTTTCCTGCCAGTATACGTACAGACTGTCTGACGTGCCTACTTGAATGCTGTCACTCATATAATCCTCCACCATTCTTTCAATGGTGACAGAATCATATGCAGTGACAGTAGACAACATGTCAGTAATCGTTGGCAGGTCCTTCAGTCCGGACCAGATGTCAGTATTCGCTCCTGACTGCCCTGCATCACCGCCAGCGGGTGATTTTGGAAATCTGATCCTTTTCCTGGCAGCTACAGTGGCGGTAGAAAATGAAGGAGGAGCTGTTGCGGGTCACGTTCCGCTTAACTTGACAAGTGTCTCACCGGCAGGTCTTTGAACATCTGCAGACTTGTGTCTGCCGGAAAGAGAGATACAACGTAGGCTTTAAACCTAGGATCGAGCACGGTGGCCAAAATGTAGTGCTCTGATTTCAACAGATTGACCACCAGTGAATCCTGGTTAAGTGAATGAAAGGCTCCATCCACAAGTCCAACATGCCTAGCGGAATCGCTCCATTTTACCTCCTCCTTCAATCTCTCCAGCTGCTTCTGCAAAAGCCTGATGAGGGGAATGACCTGATTCAGGCTGGCAGTGTCTGAACTGACTTCACGTGTGGCAAGTTCAAAGGGTTGCAGAACCTTGCACAACATTGAAATCATTCTCCACTGCGCTTGAGTCAGGTGCATTCTCCCTCCTTTGCCTATATCGTAGGCAGATGTATAGGCTTGAATGGCCTTTTGCTGCTCCTCCATCCTCTGAAGCATGTAGAGGGTTGAATTCCACCTTGTTACCACCTCTTGCTTCAGCTGATGGCGGGGCAGGTTCAGGAGTGTTTGCTGGTGCACCAGTCTTCGGCACGTGGTGGCTGAATGCCGAAAGTGGCCCGCAATTCTTCGGGCCACCGACAGCATCTCTTGCATGCCCCTGTCATTTTTTACAAAATTCTGCACCACCAAATTCATTGTATGTGCAAAACATGGGACATGCTAGAATTTGCCCACATGTAATGCACGCACAATATTGGTGGCGTTGTCCGATGTCACAAATCCCCAGGAGAGTCCAATTGGGGTAAGCCAATCTGCGATGATGTTACTCAGTTTCCGTAAGAGGTTGTCAGCTGTGTGCCTCTTATGGAAAGCGGTGATACAAAGCGTAGCCTGCCTAGGAACAAGTTGGCGTTTGCGAGATGCTGCTACTGGTGCCACCGCTGCTTTTGTTGCTGCGGGGGGCAATACATCTACCCAGTGGGCTGTCACAGTCATATAGTCCTTAGTCTGCCCTGCTCCACTTGTCCACATGTCCGTGGTTAAGTGGACATTGGGTACAACTGCATTTTTTAGGACACTGGTGACTCTTTTTCTGACGTCTGTGTACATTCTCGGTATCGCCTGCCTAGAGAAGTGGAACCTAGATGGCATTTGGTACCGGGGACACACTACCTCAAGAAATTCTCTAAGTCCCTGTGAACTAACGGCGGATACCGGATGCACGTCTAAAACCAACACAGCTGCCAAGGCCTGAGTTATCCGCTTTGCAACAGGATGACTGCTGTGATATTTCATCTTCCTTGCAAAGGACTGTTGGACGGTCAATTGCTTACTGGAAGCAGTACAAGTGGTCTTCCGACTTCCCCTCTGGGATGATGATGATCGACTCCCAGCAGCAACAACAGCAGAGCCAGGAGCAGTAGGCATTACACTCAAGGATCCATCGGAGGAATCCCAGTCAGGAGAGACTCATCAGACTTGGCAGTGACATGGCCTGCAGGACTATTGGCTTTCCTGTCTAAGGAGGAAATTGACACTGAGGGAATTGGTGGTGTGGTTTGCAGGAGCTTGGGTACAAGAGGAAGAAGGGATTTAGTGGTCAGTGGACTGCTTCCGCTGTCACCCAAAGTTTTTGAACTTGTCAATGACTTCTGATGAATGCGCTCCAGGTGACGTATAAGGGAGGATGTTCCTAGGTGGTTAACGTCCTTACACCTACTTATTACAGCTTGACAAAGGCAACACATGGCTTGACACCAGTTGTCCGCATTTCTGTTGAAATAATTCCACACCGAAGAGCTGATTTTTTTGGTATTTTGACCAGGCATGTCAATGGCATAATTCATCCCACGGACAACAGGTGTCTCCCCGGGTGCCTGACTTAAACAAACCACCTCTCCATCAGATTCCTCCTTGTCAATTTCCTCCTCAGCGCCAGCAACACCCATGTCCTCATCCTGGTGTACTTCAACAGTGACTTCTTCAATTTGAATATCAGGAACTGGACTGTGGGTGCTCCTTCCAGCACTTGCAGTGGGCGTGCAAATGGTGGAAGGAGCTACCCCTTCCCATCCAGTGTTGGGAAGGTCAGGCATCGCAACCGACACAATTGGACTCTCCTTGGGTGATTTAGAAGAACGCACAGTTCTTTGCTGTGCTTTTGCCAGCTTAAGTCTTTTCGTTTTTCTAGCGAGAGGATGAGTGCTTCCATCCTCATGTGAATCTGAACCACTAGCCATGAACATAGGCCAGGGCCTCAGCCGTTCCTTGCCACTCCGTGTTGTAAATGGCATATTGGCAAGTATACGCTTCTCCTCAGACACTTTTAATATAGATTTTTGGGTAATTTTACTGAACTTTTGTTTTTTGGATTTTACATGCTCTCTACTATCACATTGGGCAGACAACGTTGGTGGCATTGAATTGTCTCTGCCATGACTAGTGGCAGCAGCTTCAGCACTAGGTGGAAGTGGATCTTGATCTTTCCCTATTTTACCCTCCACATTTTTGTTCTCCTTTTTTTAATGTGTGGAATTATATGCCAGTAATATATCAATAGCAATGGCCTATTGTACTGTACTACAATATATTCTATATATAGTAGTACAGTACAATAGGCCATTGGTAACCACAATGCTGCACTGTACTACTATATACTGGTCACAACAATGCAGCAGATATTGAGCACTGATCAGGATACTAGAAGTGATACAGAAACAGCACAGAAACAGCAATGGCCTACTGTACTGTACTACTATATACTGGTGGTCACCACAATGCTGCACTGTACTATTATATACTGGTCACAACAATGCAGCAGATATTGAGCACTGATCAGGATACTAGAAGTGACACAGAGCAGCAAGAAACAGCAATGGCCTACTGTACTGTACTACTATATACTGGTGGTCACCACAATGCTGCACTGTACTACTATATACTGGTCACAACAATGCAGCACAGATATGGATACTAGAAGTGACACAGAGCTGCAAGATACAGCAATGGCCTACTGTACTGTACTACTATATACTGGTGGTCACCACAATGCAGCACTGTACTACTATATACTGGTCACAACAATGCAGCAGATATTGAGCACTGATCAGGATACTAGAACTGAGTCTGACACAGAGCTGCAAGAAACAGCAATGGCCTACTGTACTGTACTATGATATACTGGTGGTCACCACAATGCAGCACATTCAGCACAGATATTGAGCATTTCAGGCAGAGAACGTAGCCACGTCCTCTCCGCTTAATCTATGATGCACGAGTGAAAACAGTGGCGACACGCGGTTCTTTATATGGAATACGAATCTTGCGAGAATCCGACAGCGGGATGATGACGTTCGGCCTCATTTGGGATAACCAAGCAAGGCGGGAAGATCCGAGGCTGCCTCGGACCCGTGTAAAACACGTGACGTTCGGGGTGGTTCCGATCTTGATGAACCGAACCCGCTCATCTCTAATCAGAACCAATTGCTTAGCAGGCCAATCTGGGAAATTGGTATGAAACTTTATAACCTAGGTCCAGGCAACAACTAAGCCTCTGGGCCCCAAAGCAATTGCATTCCTTATACCCGCAAAGGTTACGAACTTGTCTTGTGCACAAACCATTATAGATTTTGTGTACCAAATTGTATATTACTATACAAAAGTTTGAGTATCCCTTATTCAAAATTTGAAATTATACAAAATCTGACATTTTTTGAGCACCGAGATAGTGACACCTTTGATTTCTGATGGTTCAATGTACACAAACTTTGTTTCATGCACAAAATGATAAAAAAATATGTAATAACATTACCTTCAGTCTATGTGTATAAAGTATATATGAAACATAAATGAATTTCATGTTTACACTTGGGTCCCATCCCAAAGACATCTGATTATGGTATGCAAATATTTAAAAATCAGAAATAATCCGAAATCCAAAACGCTTCTGCCAGCCTTCTGGAGCCCATTATATCGGATAAGGGATGCTTACCCTGTACTGCAAACATTGTACTCTTTGCCCTACATTCAAGTTGGCTGTGCTCATCATTTGTTATTGAAGAAGATGAAAGTATAAAAGGGGAAACATAGCTTATTCAGAGGAGAGAAATGTTACACAGGTTAAAATTTGATTTACAGTATACAGTGCAAAGTTGGAAACTAGCACCATCAACTGGTGAACATGTAGTATTAAATGTTGAATAAATTCATTTTTATATCAGAATTGCCTTATATTAATAAGATATAATTCAATTAACCATACATAGAATTGCACTGTTATATTGCTAATCACTTTCAATTAAAAACAAAAACTAAGAGATAGTGAAAAGACACATACATTTTAACAATACGTGATGCACACGTTTGACAAAAATCTGCAGTTCCGGCAACCTCTGGTCGGTCTAAAATTGCAACTGGAATAAAAGAAAAATGTATTTCATAGATAAAATAGAAACAACTTTATAATGATCCAGAATAAAATAAATTGGGGGCAAAGACAGGTCATGATTAAATTCCCATATAACTACCGTGGGAACCAACCTGGGGGTTTAGTTACTAAAGTCCCGATTTTGTCCGAGGTTTGTTTTTTTGGCAAACTGTCAACACAGGAATATACTAAGCACAAATCTCGGCAGTGTTGGGGCAATTCGTAATGGTTTTCACGGCAGAGGGCAGAAATACGAATGAATAGACCATCGATCAAACATGGCTGTTTGTTTATACAACACGGGAATTTACTATTCATTCGTATTTTGGTGTTTATCCCTGAATGTTCAATTGCGGTTGGTTTTTATTTGCGACTCGTAAAAAAAAGCAGCAAAAAAATAGACCTGCTTTTTCCTGGCATGTTTGGATAGTCATGCACGGATCAGTGAGATCCGTGTTTGCTTATCTGTGAAAAAGGGTCTGTTTAGCTTAAAAAAAATTTTTTTTAAAAAGCATAACCAGCCTCGGGCTCTTTGAGCCGGCCCTGGTTGTAAAAATACAGGGGAAAAAATGCGTAGGGTCCCCCCATATTTATATAACCAGCACCGGGCTTTGTGTCCTGTCCTGGTTAAAAAAATACGGGGGACAAAAGATGTAGGGGTCCCCCATTTTTTTAAACCAGCACCGGGCTCCACTAGCCAGAGAGATAATGCCACAACCGGGGGACACTTTTATATAGGTCCCTGCGGCCGTGGCATTACCCCCCCCCCCAACTAGTCACCCCTGGCCGGAGTACCCTGGAGGAGTGGGGACCCCTTAAGTCAAGGGGTCCCCCCTCCAGGCACCCAAGGACCAGGGGTGAAGCCCGAGGCTGTCCCCCCCATCCGTGGGTGGTGGATGGGAGGCTAATAGCCTTTGTGTAAAAATAAGAATATTTTTTTTTTGTGGTACAACTACAAGTCCCAGCAAGCCTCCCTCGCAAGCTGGTACTTGGAGAACCACAAGTACCAGCATGCGGGGAAATAATGGGCCCGCTGGTATCTGTAGTTCTACCACAAAAATAAATACCCAAATAAAAACACAACACACACCGTGAAAGTAAAGCTTTATTTTACATACATGCACACTTACACACTCACATACTTACCTATTGTCCCACGGAGATGCTCGGTCCCCTTGTCAAGTAGAATCCACGGGGTACCTGTCAAATAAAAATTATACTTACAACCAATCCTGTGTAGATCTGTCCTCTTCTTATCTGACTTAGGAGGGGGGGACCCCTCGCAATTTTTTTTTCTACTTTTAACTCTTTAAACACTACTCATAATGTACACATTTAAGCCCTCTACGGATCTCAATGATCCGGCCGGGCTTCATTGTGTTATGTCCGGCAGTGTTTTACTCATCACTCCCGTAAAACACTGCCCGACAATACGAATCACATCGACATTGGAAAATATGAAACAAGAAAACTCGGCAGCTTAGTAAATTACTGAAAATGGATTCAAAAAGTTGCATTAAAATACGTCCGATAAAAATCGGGATTCAAATCCCATCAAATCGAAACAAACACGAATATTAGTAAATAAACCCCCTGGTTGTGAGTTTAAAATGATCTTCAAAAATGTAAACTGAGATTACATCTATATCAATATATATTTTAACATACTCCATTGCTCACCTGTATTTCCTTTAATATAGCAAAATAAACATTTCATTTAAATGCTGTAGCTTGTGATTTAAACTTGTGCAGCATAAACTGTTGGGGGCATATCCAATTAGCTGTGTGCTAAAATAATTGTCAGCAGTGCCCAATACAATTAGCTGGGGGAACCCTGTGCGCTAAGCCCAGTGGTGTAAGTAGAAATGTTTTCTTAGTGGTACTGAAAGTAAAATGGGCATGGCCATGTGTCATGAGGGGGCGTGGTCACATGAAACTAGGGGAGTGGCTACATGACATACACCATAAAGCCTCTTACACATTATGCCAAACACTGTAATGCCCATTACACATTATGCCACACACCGTAATGCTTATTACACATTATACCACACACAGTAATGCTTATTACACATTATGCCACACACTGTAATTCTTATTACACATTATGCCACACACCGTAATGCTTATTACACATTATGCCACTCACCCTGTAATGCCCATTACACATTATGCCAGACACCGTAACACCCATTACCCATTACACATTATGCCACACACCATATTGCCCATTACACATTATGGCACATACTGTAATGCCTATTACATATTATTCCACATACAGTTATGCCACAGACACCATTTTACAAAAATGCCACTTATAAATTATGCCCCAGTGGTGGGCTGGTGGTATTGCGTACCACCACAATATTTCTTAATGTTATTCCCTACCACCCTGTACCACCCTACTTTCAGCACTGGCTAAGCTTCAGAGGGTGGGTTCTTCCTTGCAGCCTCAGAAGATGTGAGCAAAAATCTGTGTTAAAATGCACCCTCTGCATTTAACGTGTGGAGAAACCATAGATGGTTCCATGGAGGGGGCACTCGGGCCCATACCCCCCCCCCCTCCACACACACACACACACACACACACACACCGTCATTTCTGACTTTTTTTTTTTTTCAAAAGGAGAACAGCAGCAGCACTACTGCTATTTCTGTCAGTCAGATTTGATAAAAGAGCCAGCAGGCACCAGGACACGCTGCGGCTCTAACAGCAAGTCCGTGTGGTAACCAATGGGGAGCTCACACCACAACCTACCTCCCCCACTGCCAGCCGGCCAGAATCCAGCCCAGGCGTAGAGTAAGACTGTTACTTATGAAGACGCAGAAGGCTTCATTAGCCCTCACTGCACTGCACAACAATCCCAGAACTTACTCCGCCACTTCCTTTACCACCATGCTAGGTGCAGTCAAACTCAGCCTCAGCTTTGAGAAGGCGGCCCGTGTGATTGTGATAGGGCTGTCCTGCAGATGTCTTATGTTGCTTGTTGGAGATCCAGCTGGCTGCTTCTGCTAATCAAAGATGGGCAGTTCGTGTCCTGCAGTCTGAGTCTCAGTGCAGTGCCCAAAACAAGGTATGCTGCACCTGCCGCCACCACCAACTAAAAAATATAATAATTATATTGTGCTGGGGCGCCTTCCAGACTCCCATAACTAATGGAACAGGTGACCAACATTTCAAGGCCCAATCAGCCTTTTCATCAGGGTGAAACATTGGCAATAAACCAAGATGCGCTCCTACAGCCAATCATTACCTGATGGTGTATTCTGTGAGGCCACGCCCCCTGTGATTCCACACCCCTTATCTGGGAGCACGCGTGCCTTAGGTGCATGTAAATATAACTATTACCGCTCCCCTATCATGGTGCCCCCCCTTCCCCCTTTCATTTTCTTCTGGATCCGCCCCTGGGAGAAACCCATAGATTCCAGCACTTTGCACATAATCTATGGGTTGTTCTGCATTAGCCCAGGGTTTATCATGTAGGGAAAATGGCGAAAAATGTAAAAACTCCAGGCCATAAAACCTAAACCTTATCCCTGTACGGTAAACCCTGTGCTTAATTGAATATATTCTTACTTAAGATAATAGGGGTAAGTAATTGTGATTTGTGTGACTTTGTAAATAATTATATGTATGTCACCCTATCCTTATTCTAATAACTTAGAATAAGGAGGGGGTGACATACATGTAATTATTTATAAAGTCACACAAATCACAATTACTTACCCCGATTACCTTAAGTAGAGATGTGCGGCGGCGCTTTTCGTGTTTTGTGTTTTGGTTTTCGTTCTAATTCCCCGATCATGTTTTGGTTTTCATCTGGTTCCATGCTCGTGTTTTGGTTTTGGATTGATTTTGCCAAAACCACCCTTTTGTGTTTTGGTTTTGGATCTGGATAATTTTTGAAAAAAACACAAAAACAGCTAAAATCACAGAATTTGGGGGTAATTTTGCTCCTACTGTATTATTAACCTCAATAACATTCATTTCCACTCATTTCCAGTCTATTCTGAACACCTCACACCTCACAATATTGTTTTTAGGCCAAAAGGTGGCTGCATGACTATGCTAAGCTACACAAGTGTGCGGCACAAACACCTGGCCCATCTAGGAGTGGCACTGCAGTTGCAGACAGGATGGCACTTAAAAAAAACTAGGCCCCAAACAGCACATCATGCAAAGAAGAAAAAGAGGTGTAATGAGGTAGCTGTATGACTAAGCTAAGCGACACAAGTGTGCGGCACAAACACCTGGCCCATCTAGGAGTGGCACTGCAGTGGCAGATAGGATGGCACTTAAAAAAACTAGGCCCCAAACAGCACATGATGTAAAGACGATAAAGAAGTGCAAGATGGAATTGTCCTTGGGCCCACCCTTATGTTGTATAAACAGGACATGCACACTTTAACAAACCGATGATTTCAGCGACAGGGTCGGCAACATGACTATGGCTGAAATGGCTGGTTTGTTTGGGACCCCACCAAAAAAGAAGCAATCAATCTCTCCTTGCACAAACTGGCTCTACAGAGGCAAGATGTCAACCTCATCCTCCGATTCCTCACCCCTTTCACTGTGTACATCCTCCTACTCACAGATTATTAATTTGTCCCCACTGGAATCCACCATCGCAGGTCCCTTTGTACCTTCTGGAGACAATTGCTGGTAAAGGTCTTCCCGGAGGAATTTATAATTCATTTTGATGAACATCATCTTCTCCACATTTTGTGGAAGTAACCTCCTACACCGATCCCTGACAAGGTTACCGGCTGCACTAAACACTCTTTCAGAGTACACACTGGAGGGGTGGCAACTTAGGTAAAATAAAGCCAGTTTGTGCAAGGGCATCCAAATTGCCTCTTTTTCCTGCCAGTATATGTACGGACTGTCTGACATGCCTACTTGGATACTGTCCGTCATATAATCCTCCACCGTTCTTTCTATGGTGACAGAATCATATGCAGTGACAGTAGAAATGTCAGTAATCATTGGCAGGTCCTTCAGTTCGGACCAGATGTTAGCTTTCACTCCTGACTGCCATGCAGCCCCGCCAGTGGGTGGGCTAGGAAATCTGATCCTTTACCTTGCAGTCCCAGTGGCGGGGGAAAGTGAAGGAGGAGCTGTTGACGAGTCACGTTCCGCTTGAGTTGACAATTTTCTCTCCAGCAAGTCTTTGAACCTCTGCAGACTTGTGTCTACTGGAAAAAGAGGTATAACGTGTCACGAACCTCGGGCAGCGGCGACCGCGCTTGTCCCTGCGGGTGGCCTGGTCTGCCCGGCGCCTCTCTTCCCCTGTCAGTCTCCGGCTTCAGCGGCGGGTCGGCGCTGCTCTCCGGCGGCTTCCCGGAAGCAAGGGCGCCGCCATCACAAGCAAGGGCAAGGAGGCGGAGCAGGTCTGACGTCACCTGCCTGCTCCGCCAATCAGGCTAGGGCGGGGAATTTAAAATCAGATACCAGGCAGAGATCCGATGCCTGAGTATCTTCGTTTCTCCTGTGGAAGCTATGATCCAGAGCTCCCTCGTCCCTGCAAGCATCCTGTGCTTCCAAGCATCCTGTCCCTGCAAGCATCCTGTGCTTCCTAGCATCCTGTCCCTGCAAGCATCCTGTGCTTCCAAGCATCCTGTCCCTGCAAGCATCCTGTGCTTCCAAGCATCCTGTCCCTGCAAGCATCCTGTGCTTCCAAGCATCCTGTGCCTACAAGCAACCTGTGCTTCCAAGCATCCTGTGCCTACAAGCAACCTGTGCTTCCAAGCATCCTGTGCCTACAAGCACCTCCGTGCCTCCAGTTACCTCCGTGTCTCCAAGCACCTCGTGCCTCCAAGCACCTCCGTGCCTCCAAGCACCTCCGTGCCTCCAAGCACCTCGTGCCTCCAAGCACCTCGTGCCTCCAAGCACCTCCGCGCCTCAAGCACCTCCGTGCCTCCAGTTACCTCCGTGCCTCCAGTTACCTCCGTGCCTCCAGTTACCTCCGTGCCTCCAAGCACCTCCGTGCCTCCAAGCACCTCGTGCCTCCAAGCACCCCGTGCCTCCAAGCACCTCCGCGCCTCAAAGCACCTCCGTGCCTCCAGTTACCTCCGTGTCTCCAAGCACCTCGTGCCTCCAAGCACCTCGTCCCTCCAAACACCTCGGTGTCTCCAAACACCTCCGTGCCTCCAAGCACCTCCGTGCCTCCAAACACCTCCGTGCCTCCAAGGGTCTCCCAGCACTCCCTGTACTCCCAGTACCTCAGTGCCTTCAATACCACAGTGTCTCCAATATCTCAGTACCCCAGCCTTCATTATTTCTACAAGTCTTGTCTTACAGGAGACCTACAAGAATTCCTCTGGGCCTCCCGCCTGCCGTCTTAGTTCTGCATGAGGAAGACCTACATCCGGCCATCTCTACTACGACCCAGTGGCGGTTCCTCTTCCCGGTCATCGGAAGAAGCCCCGAGTCCACAACACTCCCAAACCAGGTCAGTGATAGTATACTCAGGCCTCATGGACTCGGGGGATCGGAACACGGACTCTAGTGCCATCCAGAACCTGGCTTCTCGAGTGCAAAGTCAGGAAGCAGCACAAGGTCAGGTGATGCAGTACCTCCAGCAGTTGTCCGGGCGTCTGGATCAGATTCAGGCGTCTCTGGCCTCAGTAATTCCGGCTCCTGTTCCAGCAGTCGCACCAGTTGCCGTTGCCAGCAATGTTCAACCATCGGCCGGTGTCACTCCACGCCTTCAGTTGCCTACTCCGTCCCGCTATAATGGGAATCCCAAAAATTGTCGTGGTTTCTTGAACCAGTGCGAGGTACATTTCGAGCTACTTGCACACAACTTTCCTACAGACCGGTCCAAGGTAGCATATATTATTTCTCTGTTGGAAGGTTCTGCTTTGGATTGGGTGTCTCCATTATGGGAACGATCTGATCCCATGGTTTCCAACTACACCAACTTCATCTCGTCCTTTCGAAGGATTTTCGACGAGCCCGGCAGAATGACCACTGCTTCTTCCGATTTGCTCCGTGTTCGGCAGGGCGCCCGTTCCGTGGGCCAGTACGTGGTTCATTTCCAGACCATTGCTTCCGAACTACGCTGGAATAATGATGCCCTGAGAGCTGCCTTCTGGAACGGTCTTTCCGACCGGCTGAAAGACGAGCTGGTTACTAGAGATCTGCCGGATCCATTAGAAGATTTGATTTCCCTTTGCGTCAAGGTGGATCTTCGGATGCAGGAGCGTGGAAGAGAACGCAACCGTTCGGATCGTTCCAGGTTCCGGAATCCTACTCCTAGGCCGGTGGCCTCACCTAGCTCAGATGAGCCCATGCAAATTAACCGCTCCCGACTGTCTCCGGAAGAACGACAGCGTCGTCGTGAGGGTAAACTCTGCCTTTACTGTGGAGCCGCAGATCATTTTCTTAAATCTTGTAAAGTCCGTCCGGGAAACGGGCAGACCTAGCTTGTTCCGGAGGAGTCAAGCTGGGAGTTACGACAAAAGCTTCTCCAACTTCGGACTGCTTGCTTCCAGTAACTCTAGTCTCCAATTCAGTCTCCAGGTCTTGTGAAGCCCTATTGGATTCCGGAGCTGCAGGGAACTTCGTTTCTTCCTTCTGTGCCCAAAGTTTGGGTTTAAAGTTACGGCCTATCGAGCGGCCAATTTCACTGACGGCTATCAACGGGACTAGAATTTCCAAAGGTCTCATAATGTGGCGCACGGGGCCAGTTAAGCTGCGGGTCGGGGCTCTACATCAGGAAGATTTGGAACTCTTGGTAATCCCAGAAATGCCCCATGATCTGGTTCTTGGAATGCCTTGGCTGAAAAGTCATAACCCCCACATCGATTGGAAGTCGTCACAAATTCTGTCCTGGAGTTCCTTTTGTCACACTAATTGTCTTACTCCTGTTTGTCCGCTCCGTGTTACCTCCAAAACGGATGAAGAGCACATTCCGGAGGCATATCAAGGGTACAAGGACGTATTTTCGGAACAAGCTGCTGACCTGTTACCACCTCACAGGCCTTGGGACTGCCCTATTGACCTTGTCCCAGGGAAGACGCCACCTCGTGGTCGCACATATCCTCTGTCTCTTCCCGAGACTCAAGCCATGTCGGAGTATATTAAGTCCAATATGCTCAAGGGATTCATTCGCCCCTCTTCCTCCCCTGCTGGTGCAGGCTTCTTTTTCGTGAAGAAAAAGGACGGGGGGTTGAGACCATGCATCGACTACCGCGGCCTAAACGACATTACTATTAAGAATAAATACCCCTTGCCACTAATCACAGAGTTATTTGATAGGGTTCGTGGTGCCCGCATTTTTTCAAAACTCGACTTGAGAGGAGCTTATAATCTTATACGCATCCGAGAGGGGGATGAATGGAAGACTGCCTTTAATACCCGAGATGGGCATTACGAATACTTGGTGATGCCGTTTGGTCTTAGTAATGCTCCCGCGGTTTTCCAGGGATTCGTCAACGAAATCTTTCGTGATATGCTGTATCAGAGCGTTGTGGTATATCTGGACGACATACTGATTTTTTCCAAGAATCTTGTCGAACACAGGACTCAAGTCAAAGAGGTGCTACACCGTTTACAAGAGAATCATCTCTACGCCAAGCTTTCCAAATGTACCTTTGAAGTAACATCTATTCCGTTCCTCGGTTATGTCATCTCGGGGACGGAGCTTCGCATGGATCCGGAAAAGTTGTCGGCCATTCGTGATTGGACTCAGCCTCTTTCCCTGAAAGCAATACAAAGGTTCCTGGGCTTTGCGAACTACTACAGGAAATTCATTAAAGGTTTCTCCACCATTGTTGCACCCATTACTGCCCTGACGAGAAAGGGTTCTAATCCTAGTTTGTGGCCTCCGGAAGCCATTGTAGCTTTTTCTCGCTTAAAGTTAGCTTTCACGACGGCTCCAGTTCTCCAACAACCAAATTTCGAGGAACCCTTCTTCTTAGAAGTTGATGCATCTTCAGTCGGGGTGGGGGCTGTCCTCTCCCAGCATTCCTCTGATAAGAAATTACATCCGTGTGGCTTCCACTCTCGTAAATTCTCTCCAGCCGAACGAAATTACTCTATTGGAGACCAGGAACTCTTGGCAATCAAATCTGCCTTGGAAGAATGGAGATATCTTCTAGAAGGGGCTAAACATGTGTTTACCATCTACACGGATCACAAGAATTTACTGTACATCAAATCCGCACAATGTTTGAATCCTCGCCAGGCGAGATGGGCACTTTTCTTTTCCCGATTCTCGTTCATTATCAAGTACCGTGCCGGGACTCTCAATATTAAAGCAGATGCGCTTTCCCGTTCACAGGTTCCCACAGACGAGGATGAACCTCCGGAGCGGGGTTTAATTCTGAATCCAGTTTCTGTCTCTGCTGCTTTAACTACTCCAGCTCCTCCTCCTGGAAGAATGTCCGTACCAGCTAGATTCCGCCCAGGAATACTACGGTGGGTCCATAACTCCAAGTTTTCCGGTCATCCCGGCGCTCAGAAGATGTACAAGTTTCTGCAAAGGTCTTACTGGTGGAACACCATGAGGAAGGATGTACAAGATTGCGTTAATTCATGTCCCCAATGTACACAACATAAATCTCCTCGTCTGCCTCCTGCAGGGTTACTTCGTCCTCTGCCTATCCCTGTGAGACCCTGGACTCACATTTCCATGGACTTCATCACTGACTTGCCCTGTTCCAAGGGTTGCAACACCGTTTGGGTTATCGTTGACCGTTTTTCGAAGATGGCACACTTTGTGCCCTTGACTGGTCTTCCGACAGCACCGAAACTGGCTCTATTGTTTATCCGAGAACATTTTCGTTTGCATGGGTTGCCACAAGAGATTGTTTCTGACCGTGGAGTACAGTTCACCGCCAGGTTTTGGAAAGCCCTTTGTTCAACTCTACACATTAAACTTAAGTTTTCGTCGGCTTATCATCCCCAAACAAATGGACAAACGGAACGAGTCAATCAAGATCTAGAGACTTTTCTTCGGTTGTATCTCTCTCCTTCACAGGACAACTGGGTGGAGTTGTTGCCTTGGGCGGAGTTTGCCCATAACCATTTGTTTCATTCTTCCACTGGGGAATCACCATTTTTCGTCAACTACGGGTTCCATCCCCGTGTTCCGGAATTTCCAAGCCTTCCGATAATAGAGGTTCCTGCTGTAGCGTCCACTCTACGACACTTTGGACAAATTTGGAGAAAGGTTCATGCTAATCTTAAGCAGGTTTCTGTTCGGTACAAGTTCTTTGCAGATAAGAAACGGCAAGCCGCACCTCAATATAAAGTTGGGGACAGGGTATGGCTGTCCACACGGAATCTCCGGTTGAAGGTGCCCACCATGAAATTCGCTCCAAGGTTCATCGGTCCTTACCCTGTGCTACAAGTCTTAAATCCTGTGGTCTGTAAACTGGGTTTGCCTGCCCATCTTCGCATACCTAACGCCTTCCATGTTTCTCTACTCCGTCCCCTCATACTGAATCGATTCCACTCAGCACTCCCAAGGCCAACGTCCGTAGTGGCAGAAGCTGGAGCGGAGTTTGAAATCAAAGCTATTCTGGACTCTCGTTATCTTCATAAAAAATTACAGTACTTGGTGGACTGGAAGGGTTATGGACCTGAGGAGAGAAGTTGGATTGGGGCTACTGAAGTAACGGCTCCTCGTCTGATTCGGATCTTCCACTCCAGACATCCGACTAAGCCCGGGAAGTGTCCAGGGGCCACTCCTGGAGGAGGGGGTACTGTCACGAACCTCGGGCAGCGGCGACCGCGCTTGTCCCTGCGGGTGGCCTGGTCTGCCCGGCGCCTCTCTTCCCCTGTCAGTCTCCGGCTTCAGCGGCGGGTCGGCGCTGCTCTCCGGCGGCTTCCCGGAAGCAAGGGCGCCGCCATCACAAGCAAGGGCAAGGAGGCGGAGCAGGTCTGACGTCACCTGCCTGCTCCGCCAATCAGGCTAGGGCGGGGAATTTAAAATCAGATACCAGGCAGAGATCCGATGCCTGAGTATCTTCGTTTCTCCTGTGGAAGCTATGATCCAGAGCTCCCTCGTCCCTGCAAGCATCCTGTGCTTCCAAGCATCCTGTCCCTGCAAGCATCCTGTGCTTCCTAGCATCCTGTCCCTGCAAGCATCCTGTGCTTCCAAGCATCCTGTCCCTGCAAGCATCCTGTGCTTCCAAGCATCCTGTCCCTGCAAGCATCCTGTGCTTCCAAGCATCCTGTGCCTACAAGCAACCTGTGCTTCCAAGCATCCTGTGCCTACAAGCAACCTGTGCTTCCAAGCATCCTGTGCCTACAAGCACCTCCGTGCCTCCAGTTACCTCCGTGTCTCCAAGCACCTCGTGCCTCCAAGCACCTCCGTGCCTCCAAGCACCTCCGTGCCTCCAAGCACCTCGTGCCTCCAAGCACCTCGTGCCTCCAAGCACCTCCGCGCCTCAAGCACCTCCGTGCCTCCAGTTACCTCCGTGCCTCCAGTTACCTCCGTGCCTCCAGTTACCTCCGTGCCTCCAAGCACCTCCGTGCCTCCAAGCACCTCGTGCCTCCAAGCACCCCGTGCCTCCAAGCACCTCCGCGCCTCAAAGCACCTCCGTGCCTCCAGTTACCTCCGTGTCTCCAAGCACCTCGTGCCTCCAAGCACCTCGTCCCTCCAAACACCTCGGTGTCTCCAAACACCTCCGTGCCTCCAAGCACCTCCGTGCCTCCAAACACCTCCGTGCCTCCAAGGGTCTCCCAGCACTCCCTGTACTCCCAGTACCTCAGTGCCTTCAATACCACAGTGTCTCCAATATCTCAGTACCCCAGCCTTCATTATTTCTACAAGTCTTGTCTTACAGGAGACCTACAAGAATTCCTCTGGGCCTCCCGCCTGCCGTCTTAGTTCTGCATGAGGAAGACCTACATCCGGCCATCTCTACTACGACCCAGTGGCGGTTCCTCTTCCCGGTCATCGGAAGAAGCCCCGAGTCCACAACACTCCCAAACCAGGTCAGTGATATAACGTAGGCTTTAAACCTAGGATCGAGCACGGTGGCCAAAATGTAGTGTTCTGATTTCAACAGATTGACCACCCTTGAATCCTGGCAAAGCGAATGAAGGGCTCCATCCACAAGTCCCACATACATTGCGGAATCACTCCATCTTAGCTCCTCCTTCAATTTCTCCAGCTGCTTCTGCAAAAGCCTGATGAGGGGAATTACCTGACTCAAGCTGGTAGTGTCTGAACTGACTTCACGTGTGGCAAAACAGAGGAAAACAATGGGAGAGCGCTAATTGATCTGTTTATAGATTTTATTTTATAAATCTATACATATATCCAAATTTGATACCGGCCAGCATTAATAACACATTTAAAAATATTTAATTCATTCTTTCATTAACACTACGCATGTGGAGTTACCAGGAAGTCTATTAAAATACCTAGGTGGTACAAAGTATCACTGGATATTGCATGAAGGAGACTTTGTTGCATTTTAGTGTTTCAGTGCAGCTGCTTCTGTTTCTGAAGATAAACTGCAGTGAGCATTTAATAGTAATATTGTTTTTTTTATATTAAATCGTTTTAAATGTGTTATTGATGCTGGCCGGTATCAAATTTGGATATATGTGTAGATTTATAAAATAAAATCTATAAACAGATCAATTAGCGCTCTCCCATTGTTTTCCTCTTTTTTGTTCTTATAAAAGGGTTTTTTTAACCAATTACCCTGGGGAAAGCAGCTCTTTTGATCTGTTCAATAACGGCGCCAGAAGTTTTTTGTATTTTTCACCTGTGGCAAGTTTGAAGGGTTGGAGAACCTTGCACAAGATGGAAATCATTCTCCACTGTGCGTGAGTCAGGTGTATTCCCCCTCCTTTGCCTATATCGTAGGTGGATGTATAGCCTTGAATAGCCTTTTGCTGCTCCTCCATCCTCTGAAGCATACAGAGTGTTGAATTCCACCTCGTTACCACCTCTTGTTTCAGGTGAGGGCAGGTTCAGGAGTGTTTGATGGCGCTCCAGTCTTCAGCACACAGTGGCTGAATGCCGAAAGTGGCCCTCAAATTTTTGTGCATCTCCATTTTTCAAAAATTTTGTGGGGGTTCGGTTCTCTGAGAACCGAACCCGCTCATCTCTAATCTTAAGTAAGAATATTAAAAGTTATGTTTTAAAATTAACAATCATATCAATTTAATCATCACATATACAAAATATAAGAGTGCTCCAAAAAAGCAATCTTTCTTTTTTTTGACAACTGCCAATAAGTAGATATTAACATGTTAAGGTTTTGATTATTTGGAGCACCTCCAGCACCATCGACTATAAACCTATTAAAGAGGATTATTTTTTAGTGGCTGGTTCTTTACGAATTGAAAGTATCAATAATTATATTTGAAGTCTGGAGCATGATACTAAAATACCACTGTGCCTAATTGAATATGCTACATGATGTGGATCATCCTGCTCTATCAGAATGCTGCAGCAAGCATGTTTTATTTTCTTATTAATGGCTTTCCTTATGGTTGAACTAGTAATGCCTAGCTGTGACTTGCTTGTTTCTAGATTAAGGGTGGGTACAAACTGGCGGCTGATCGGGTAAACTCTCCCAGTCATCCATCCTGTGTCCCCCCAGCATGACCCCATTTTAGCTCCTGTACACATGCTGCAGACTATAGCATTGTGTGCACGGTGCTACTATGGGATCGGATGTTCAAAGCTTTAAAAGTAAATATGTTCAACGTTTCGAACATTCGATCCCGGACGTTGCAGGAGCGTTATAAGCCTTTTTATCGGCTTAAGCTCCTGCATCAGCACTATGCGATCATTTTACAGATCCTTCGATATCGGATGTAAATCAAAGGATCGGCATAACTGTATCCGTCTGTACCCACCTTAAGGATATTTGAACACGGTTTGGGTGATCATGCATGTTCTATCCTTTTGTGCTTTTGTACTGTAAGCAGAAAAAATGGAAGAAATGGAAGGATCATTGATCCCTATGAAAAAACATATTAGCGTATGCACTGTAGGAAGTAGCACTTGCTGTACTTTCTTTCATCTACATTTATATTATTTTGTAAAACATTTTGAGCACACTAATTCTTTTTCTTATTCTACATAGAGAAGCTGTATCTCTGCGCTACATGTAAAATCAGGAGTGCTGTGCAATAACCTCTTCTATGAAAAGTCAGATCTAATACTATTAAATATGCTTCACTGGTGGTATCCTAATTAGAAACAAGGAGAAAGTGGAGGGGAACAACCAGATACATTATACAGAAATGGAAGAAAAAGAGAATATACATTGTGGGAGCTAATAGGTGGTATAGGAGTCAGGAGAGCAGAGATGGACCAGGGGTGGAAATCTCAGGGAGGGGCAGACAGGAGTTAATGGCAACAGTAATGAAGAGGCAGGTACTAGCATATAAAGGTTAAGCAGAGACTGACAAGAGACAAAGGGGGTAATTCCAGTTGATCGCAGCAGGAAATTTTTTAGCAGTTGGGCAAAACCATGGGGGTAATTCCAAGTTGATCGCAGCAGGAAATTTTTTAGCAGTTGGGCAAAACCATGGCCCTCATTCCGAGTCGTTCGCTCGTTCTTTTTTTTCGCATAGCAGTGAAAATCAGCTTAGAGCGCATGCGCAATGTTCGCACTGCGACTGCGCTAAATAATTCTGCTATGAAGAAAGGATTTTTACTCACGGCTTTTTGTTCGCACCGGCAAACGTAGTGTGATTGACAGGAAATGGGTGTTACTGGGCGGAAACACAGCGTTTTATGGGCGTGTGGCTGAAAACGCTACCGTTTCCGGAAAAAACGCAGGAGTGGCCGGAGAAACGGGGGAGTGTCTGGGCGAACGCTGGGAGTGTTTGTGACGTCAAACCAGGAACGACAAGCACTGAACTGATCGCACAGGCAGAGTAAGTCTGGAGCTACTCTAAAACTGCTAAGTTTTTTTTGTTCGCAATATTGCGTAAACTTCGTTCGCACTTTTAAGATGCTAAGATACACTCCCAGTAGGCGTAGACTAAGCGTGTGTAACTCTGCTAAATTCGCCTTGCGACCGATCAACTCGGAATGAGGGCCAATGTGCACTGAAGGGGAGGCAGATTTAACATGTGCAGAGAGAGTTAGATTTGGGTGGGGTGTGTTCAATCTGCAATCTAATTTGCAGTGTAAAAATAAAGCTGCCAGTATTTACCCTGCACAGAAACAAAATAACCCACCCAAATCTAACTCTTTCTGCACATGTTATATCTGCCTCCCCTGCAGTGCACATGGTTTTGGCCAACTGCTAACAAAAATCCTGCTGCGATCAACTTGGAATTTCCCCCCATGTGCACTGCAGAGGGGGGCAGATATAACATTTGCAGAGAGAGTTAGATTTGGGTGGGTTATATTGTTTCTGTGCAGGGTAAATACTGGCTGCTTTATTTTTACACTGCCATTTAGATTGCAGATTGAACTCACCACACCCAAATCTAACTCTCTCTGCACATGTTGGAGGTCATTCTGAGTCGTTCGCTCGGAAAATTTCTTCGCATCGCAGCGTTTTTCCGCTTAGTGCGCATGCGCAATGTCCGCACTGCGACTGCGCCAAGTAAATTTGCTATGAAGTTTGGATTTTTACTCACGGCTTTTTCTTCGCTCAGGCGATCGTAGTGTGATTGACAGGAAATGGGTGTTACTGGGCGGAAACAGGCCGTTTTATGGGCGTGTGGGAAAAAACGCTACCGTTTCCGGAAAAAACGCGGGAGTGGCTGGAGAAACGGAGGAGTGTCTGGGCGAACGCTGGGTGTGTTTGTGACGTCAAACCAGGAACGATAAGCACTGAACTGATCGCAGATGCCGAGTAAGTCTGAAGCTACTCTGAAACTGCTACGAGATGTGTAATCGCAATATTGCGAATACATCGTTCGCAATTTTAAGATGCTAAGATTCACTCCCAGTAGGCGGCGGCTTAGCGTGTGCAATACTGCTAAAATCGCCTTGCGAGCGAACAACTCGGAATGAGGGCCATGGTTTTGCCTAACTGCTAAAAAATTTCCTGCTGCGATCAACTTGGAATTATCCCCAAAATGCATGCAATTAGAAAGAGAAGACCTTGTGGTATCTCTTACTTCCATGGCGTATATTTACAGTATCTTTTTTTTTCTTTCTTAACTGCTAATGTGACAACAGGTGTTTTACGCACCCTTTTCACATTATTTTAGTATCGCCTAAATGTATCAAAGGGCTTTATTCCTCCAAGCCCTTAAATTTGCATTATTTTTGTAAGAAGATAGCATTTACCACATGTGTAACGGGAAATATGATCTGTTTCAGATTTACTACAATTATTTTATAAAGTAATTTAAAATAATATATATCAGAGGGAGTCTTGCGATAATAATGCCATCTTCAGGTGGCATTATACAAGTTTCTCTCCATTTCTCATACTCCTGTTCTGCCCTTCCTGCATTCTGACAGGCAGAGCCTGGAGTCGGCTTCATGTGTGCCTAACAAACAGGCTGATCACAGAGGAAATAGCTATAACGCAAAATAAATATGATTAAACTTAGCTCTATTCAGGGATCGGTGATCAGGGGGCTCCTTCAGTGACCCAGTCATCTGATCTGTCTGGGGAAATGGACACAGTGAAGGGATAGCAACCACATTCAAAGTCACACTCTCGGTTTTGTTTCTGTTTTTTTGCAAAAAATACCCTGAAAAGTGCAGGAATTGGATTTGCAGGGACAGAGATTTCTGCCTGCATGCACATTTTTGTGCAATATTTTCAAATATCGCAATGCGAATGTAGGGTAATGTATGGCATCACATCCAAAATCTGAGATGCAGATTGTGACAAATATGCCCCCATGCAGGGTCGTAGGCAGAAGTTTGAGGGCCCCATAGCAACATTTTGTATGGCTCCCTGTCCCAATTTTTTGAAAGAGACACCAGTCTGCAGCTGTTGTTAATTTTATGCCCAATAATAGTGCCCTAGTTCATTTTCTGAACCCATAATAGTGTCTTAGTTAATGTTATGCCCATAGTAGTGCCCTAGTTCATATTATGTCACATTGTAGGGCTGTCAGTTCACACTTTGCAAGACAGTACCCCAATTCAAATCATGACATAGTGTCCCCAGTTCATATTATGCCACATTACAGTGGCCCCTGTTCATATTATGCCACATTATAGTGCCTCTACTTCATATTGTACCACAATACAGTGCCCCAGTTCATATTATGTAACATTCTAATTAGAGATGAGCAGACCCGGTTCTCTGAAAACTGAGCCCATCCAAACTTCATCTTTCTGAGGGAAACGAAGCACCGGCTTGGGTTTTCCTCCTAGCTCAGATTCCAAAACGAGGCAAAATGTCATCTTTCCGGCATCAGATATTTCATTGTTTTGGATTCAATATAATTCCCTCCTGCAGGGATTTGGGCACCATTTCACTCAGGACCACCAGAGAGCTGTGTGCTGCTGACTACGGAGCTGACCTATGCGACTGTCCTCCTGTGCTTAGTGTTAATATTGGCCGAGCTAGATTATTAATAGGCAATTAGCAAAACACTGTTGTTGTTATTTATAGTGCAAGAAGTTATGTCTACATCTAGTTACATTACATTTGTGCTGTAGCCCTACATGTGTCAAACTGTTGTTGAGCTTTATCCCTTGGTGCAACTGCACACTGGTTGTTTTTTTTGTTACTGCCTGCAGTGCAGCTGCAGCTGCAGCCCAGATCTCCTTATATAGGGCAGCATTAACCCTTGGTGCACACTGGTGTTTTTTTGTCACTTCCCGCAGTGCAGCTGCAGCTCAGAGCTCCTTATATAGGGCAGCATCAACCCTTGGTGCACACTAGTGTTTTTTTTTATCACTGCCCGCAGTGCAGCTCAGAGCTCACAATATAATACAGGGGTAGCATTAAACCTTGGTGCACACAGGTGTTTTTTGTCAAGGCCTACACTGCGGCCCAGAGCTCCTAATACAGGGCAGCATTAACCCTTTATTGGGGCACAGTGCACACTGGTGCCCGGCATAGTTTTTGGTGAAGTTGTCATTTGTGAAAAAAAGGGTTTATTTTGATCAACTTGTGTGTGTTCAATGATGCTCAGTAGGTGCCGTGCCACTGCATGAATAAACATAAAAACTGTGAACCCACAGTGTGAAGTTGTCATTTGTGAAAACATAGTAAAAGAGTTTGTTTTTTGTACAACTTGTGTGTGTTCAATATAGCTCAGTAGATGCTGTAATAAATATTAGCAGTGTGAGTCCACAGTTTGAATTATCATTTGCTAAAAAAAAATATAAAAAATATTGTATGTGTTCTGGGCCAAGCCATGCCACAACGTTACTAGTATTTAAGCACTGTGAGAATTGCAGTGTGAAAATGTTGTTTAGGGAAGCCAATCCTGCCTCATTTTTTCAATCCCGGAATTCCCAGGATATTGGGGATTTATGGCCAAGCACAGCCTCACAGGAATAAAAAATAAAACTTTCATGGCCCCAGCCCCCACACGAATAAAGTAACTTTCATGCCTGCCCCCAGCCAGCCCCCACACTACAGGAATATAATAACATACATCTTCATAGCCAAGCCTCACAAGAAAAATAAAACTTTCATGCCCCCCAAAGCCCCACAGGAATAAAATATCTTCATGTCAGCTTAGTCTCAAACAAAGAAAAAAATAATTCCCTTGATTCACCCTCCTCCAGAGTCTACTTCAAACAGACTGAACAACAGCAGCACACACGGCCTCACAGCTGTTTTATTTCCTGTGGAGGACAATGGGTTTGTTTTCGTTTTTTTTATCCTATAGGGCAGAGATTTTCAACCTTTTACAACTCGCGGCACACTGAACAAGATTTAAATATTGCCACGGCACATTCAAATATAATGGTGATGCATGGTGAGTTGCATGTCCTAGGATGTTATGTCACAGCTTCTCCATAGGTAACGCCTTAGCCACATCTGAGAAAGCCAGAAGACATTGCCCGGACCCAAAATTAGAACTGACTCTGCAACCACTAAACCCACCAGTATTGATAGTTCCAGGGCCTCAGTAGCGGCAAAACACTGACAGGCCTGGCTGTGCTTCTATGGTGGCACACCTGGAGACTGCTTAGGGCACACTAGTGTGCCACGGCACAGTGGTTGAAAAACACTGCTACAGGGGATAATGGGTTTTTTGTTTTGTTTTTTCCCTGTGGGGGACAATATATTTCAGTTTTTCCTGTGGAGGACAATACATTTGGGTTTTTCTTGTGGCAGACAACTTTCATGTTTTTCCCCCTCCTGTAGAGGCCAATGTGTGACTTTAGCAAAACAGTCTCCACAATTTGTGCAGTGGGCCACGCCCCTTTTTGTTAAACCATGCCCCCATCTTCGGGTACATGCCAACAGCGCACGCAAATGAGCACTTCTTAGTAGATCAAAAGCTTATTATCTTAAAAGTAGACCATAGACCATGGGTCTTTAACCTGTGGCACTCTAGCTGCTGTGGAACTACACATCCCAGCATGCCCTGCCACAGTGTTGTTATTAAGGCATGCTAAAACTATGGCTGGGCATGCTGAAATGTGTAGTTTCACAGCAGCTGGAGGGACGCAGGTTGAAGGCCCATGCCATAGTATCTGGTCACCCATGTATTATAGTATTTATGGACCTAATTCAGGTCGCATCGCAAAGACGGAATTTTAGCAACGATACCCACACCCACAGGTCCTGTCCTGCGCATGCACGTGGAGTTAATGCGGTCGGCCCACAGTAACTGCGAACACCTCTGCCTGACAGGCAGAGGCGTTCATGGGGTGGGTGGCAACCAAGCTTTTTCAGGGTGTCGTCGGGGAAATGGGGGCATGTCGGCTACATTTTCGGGACAGCTGCACCAGCAGGAAGCATCCACAGTTTCTGCGACCACACTGTAATTGCAGCGCACTGCGATCACAATTATAGCGTGATCGCAGTGGGTGGGTAGTGGGTAGCATGCCAGATGGCCTGGCCCTGCAATAGGCACCCCCCCCCCCCCCCCCGGCATGTGATTGAAAGGATTGCAGATTCTGCTAAGAAGCAGAATTTGCAATCCGTACTTAATAAGGTTCTATATGTTTTATATGTATTTTTTGTCCTGCTATATATCATTTATCCTTTTTTATCTCCCTTGGTTTCTTTATACAGTTATGTCAGTACTCAATGGCTACCAGAAAAGTCAGTGGAAAATGCTGAAAATGTTATTGATAAAACTTGTCTCCTTTTTTATTGGCTTTTTCCTGTCAAATGATATGAAGTTTACCTGATTGTTTTTCTGTACTGTAGGTTAATGTAATGTTAATGATCTATAGCATAACTGCATTGCCCTGCTGGAAGCCTGTATTACCCAGTAGGACTTTGGGGGTCATTCCGTCCTGGTCGCACGTAGGCTATTTTTTGCGACCAGGTAATCACCGCCTACAGGGGTGGGGGTTAGGGCTGTGCAGGGCTGCAATCGCTTGTGCAGCGAGCTTCACAAACAAAACATTTGTGCAGTCTCTGCACAGCTCAGGACTTACCCGCTGCGATGATCCGGCTTGAAGCTGACGTCAGGAACCCTCCTCTTCAACGGCTGGGCACGCCTGCGTTTTTTGGGACAATCCTCGAAAACGATGAGTTGCCGCCCAGGTCCGCCTTCTGCCTGTCAATCTTCTTGAGTTTGCCGCTGCGAACGGCTTCTTCGTAAGGTCTGTCGCTCCATGGAGAAGGCTGGCGTCCGACGCGTCTGCGCATTGCCGTGCGCATGCGCAGTTCAGACCTGTTTGCACGTCTGCGAGAAATTGCAGCGTGCGAACGGGTCGGAAAGACCCCCTTTGTTGCAAATGGAAAATGTTTAAGTGCCTTATAAGCACTATGCTGGTTGTTAGCCCCTGTACACAGACGTTGTTTTTAAGTATTTCATCCATTCTATCAAGTTAGTTGGGTATGCTGGCACAAAGCCAGTGAGGTTGCAGCTATTGTAACTAAAATTAAGCTACACATAGCACAGGTGCCGTAACTAGGTGTGTGCCGGCGGTGCCTGGCATACAGTGCATGTGCACTGAGGGCGCAGGACCGCCGGCAACACCGGCAAGTCCGCGCTCTTCAGTGTTTGTCTTTAGAAGTACTGTAGCTGCAGCGGCGGATCAGGACGCTGGATGAGATTGACGTATGTCCGGTCCTGCGCATCATCCTCTCCCAGGCCGCCTATCGGTGCTGAAAGGGGTCGTGGCCACGGGTCCACAATTAGGTCACGCCCCCAGACTTTGATGTTTGGTCTGTCTGCGTCCATCTCTGCTACAGCTCTCCTGGAGGTAACACAGTGGGAACCGGGAGAAGGGAGGGGGGGGGGGGGGTGTCTGTGTTTGTGGTGTGACTGGAGGGGACAGGATGTGTGTGTAGTGACTGGAGGGGACAGGCTGTGTGTGTGTGTGTGTGTGTGTGTGTGTGTGTGTGTGTGTGTGTGTGTGTGTGTGTGTGTGTGTGTGTGTGTAGTCACTGGATGACTGGATGGGACAAGGTGTGTGTGTGTGTGTGTGTGTGTGTGTGTGTGTGTGTGTGTGTGTGTGTGTGTGTGTGTGTGTGTGTGTGTGTGTGTGTGTGTGTGTGTGTGTGTGTGTAGTCACTGGATGGGACAAGCTATTTTGACCTATTACCCGGCTGGTAAAGAACACACCTACAGTCGATGATGAGAGAGTGAAAAAAAGAGAGCAAGAAATGGGGGGAGGGGGACAGTCATAACCAACACAGCACTCGTCTCTGATGCTCACAGGGATGTAGCCAATCTCGTTGTGGCCATATCATACCGCGATTGTAACTTGTTAGATGCGACCGCGCCACGTATGTCTGGACGTCTAAGATGTTTGTGCGGCCATTTCGCATGAATGGCAGCTGCAAATGCCGCAGCTCGGCATGGCTAGGCACAGGTGCGCATAGCTGCGTCGAGGGTGCACGTTTACCTCAGATGTAGCCATGATCAGCGTGGCTACATCTGTATATAATATTGGATAAAAACAAAAGTATTGACTAAAGCACAATATATTTCTCTTACACCTCTGCAAATTAATAGAAATGGAACATACTGCTAAACTGACACACTGGCAGGCAGAGAGAGAGAGTAAAGGATTTACCTTGCAACATTATAGACTCACCAAAGAACTCCAAGGAGATGTCATAGGTGCAGCCGGACATAAAGGATTTAATTAGGGACATTATAGGCCCATCTAGACAGCACTCTTCAAATATCTCCAATGACCCATTTGCAGGCGCTTGTGGTTGTAAGTAACAGCACTGTCCCTGTAGGTGTGAGAATTTGCTTTTATCCAATACTATGCTATCCCCAAGGTCATAAGTCAAATAATATAGTAGTCATGCTAAAAGTCTGTCGACGCTTCGAACTAAGTTACCATTATCTTTGTCCAGTCACTAACCTTCTGCTGGTGTGCTATGCCGTCCCAGGCCTCAGGAGGCATATGCAAGAGACAGCAAAAGCACAGCCCTGATATAGGCAGTTGCCATTATGACATCATAGCATGACCTCACACACCCCACCACTCTCCTGTAGAATGTTATCTGCTGCGGTGCCCGCTGGCATAAATCCAATAGAAACCAATATGAACAAGCAGCAGCACTCTGAGACTGAGTTATAAAGTCAATGTATTAAACCACATAATATTCCAACGTTTCGGGGCAACCTTGACAAAGGGGCAGTTGTGCAGTGAAATGTTGGAATTTTATGCACTTATGTGTTTTAATAAATGGACATTATAACTCAGTCTTCAAGTGCTGCTTGTTCATATTGGTTTATATACATATATATATATATATATATATATATGTATATATATATTTTAATATGGTTGATGAACCACCAACACTCGCTCACATACAAAGGTTCAGCTTGCTTGGTGCCTTCAGCAAAAGTAGTGGTAGGCAATGAAAGAATGCGTCACACCGATACTTTTAAATAGAATATATTAAAGCTCATAGCATGTTACATTCACCGACGTTTCAATGCCCACCGATGTTTTCTTCAAGGTATACATGCACTGACAATACAAAAAAAAAAGTGTACATGCACTGACACTGTATTGTCAGCGCCTAGTATCACTTCAGGAAAACATTGGTTAGCAATGAAACGTCAGTGAATGTAACATGCTATGAGCTTTAATATATTCTATTGAAAAGCAAGTCTTGGACTGTGCAATCTTTCAATGCCCCATAATATGTGACGGAACCAGGGGCTTTATAAGAGAGGAGCAGGCCCGTGTTCAGCCTCCTCCGTTCGGGCCCCCTCCTCTCTGACCGGAGCGCTCCTCCTCTCTGTCCGGAGCGCTGTAGAGTCTGAGCACAAGAGGGCTCAGACCAAAGGCATAACTAGGGTAGGGCGAGTGGGGCACATGCCCTGGGCGCCTTGGCAGGCCCTGGAGAGGGGGGCTCCGCCGGCGGCCGGGGCATCATGCCCCTCTCGCCCCAGTCACGCTGAAATATGAGGGGAGGAGAGCACAGCGTCTCTCCCTCTCCTCACCGCCGCTGCCAGCACTAGCAGCGCTGCATGTGTCTGGTCTCCAGCAGCGTTAGCCAATCAGAGCTTGCGGACCGGCTCCTGATTGGCTGCCGGTCTGCGGGCTCTGATTGGCTAGCGAACCGGCGCCACACAGCCGCCGAAGACCTGGAGCGGCGAGGGGAAGGAGAGGCGCTGCGCTCTCCTCCCCTCACATATCAGAGGAGAGCCAGTGGAGCCACAAGCGGTGAGTGACAGGGGGGGGGGGGAGAAAGAGAGAGCTGTGGGGCATATATCTGGCACTGTGGGGCATGTATCTGGCACTGTGGGGCAATGTAACTGGCACTGTGGGGCAATGTAACTGGCACTGTGGGGCATGTATCTGGCACTGTGGGGCAATGTATCTGGCACTGTGGGGGATGTAACCGGCACTGTGGGGCATGTATCCGGCACTGTGGGGCAATGTATCTGGCACTGTGGGCCATTTTCAGTGGCCACACCCCTTCTGGTGCGTGGCCACACCCCTTCTGGAGTGTGCCCACGTCCATTTTTTGCCGCGCGCGCACATGCTTCTTTTGGTGTGTTTTTTTTTTTTTGGGGGGGTGGCACCATTTTCCATCTTGCCCTAGGCTCCGAAAACCCTAGCTACGCCTCTGGCTCAGACTCTACTGCGCATGCGCAGAACTCTGTGAAAATGGCCACTCTAATAGCTGACAAGCAGTATTCATAAACGTTAGCCCTCTGTACCATACATTGACAGTATGTGGAAATGCTTATTAAGGACATGCTACATTTTCCTTCAGGAAACTTGGAGTCTCTGTAATTAACACATTTCTAACGCTCTGCTGAAGTGAAGGACAAGTACCAAGTTTTTGTCTACAATGTTAACTAGCGTTGATCACCTCTCTTCAGTACAAGCCCTGATAGTTTGTTACAAAGCTGAATTGTTTGCTGCAATGATTCCAAGCGTTTAAGCATTTTTTTTACTTTATACCTGGCGACATTAATATTATGTTGCTCAGAATTTGTTTACTCTCCTGTTGGCCAAAATCAATATTTTTAATAAATGTTCAGGTTCTTCCGCCTAACAGAAAATGTAGCGTTACTTGTGACCAGGGGTGCTGCACTGTTTAGCTGTTGGGCGGGGAGCGCAGAAAAAAATGACATGTTGGCGCTTACCCCCAAACATCCCCACCGCCATCCCCACTGCGGGTGGGCGATTACCTACAGTATGGGCGACTCCTGTAGTGTGCTGCCGCAGCCTGCTGCTATGCCCCATGTCCTCCTAGCCGGCTCTCCATAGATGGATTACTGGGAGGAGGTGGGGATATCCCAGCAGGCTTAGCATGGCCACGCCTCCTCCCGATAATGCATCTGTGAAGAGCCTAGGACAGCACGCGGGGGAATAGCAAGCTGCGGCAGCACACTTTTTAAAGGAGGATTCTCCCATAGGGATCCGGGAGTAAGCGCACCCCCTCACCCACGCCTGCGCATCTGTCTGGTTTGGAGGGGCCCCCTTGCCCCCCCCCCCCCCCCCCCGAAGCCTCTGCTTGTGACTTAATACTAACAATGTGTACAATCAGGATGCACTGCCTTCTGCTTCTTGTACACTATTATAATTGAGCTTGTACACATAATAATTATTTGTGTTTGTTGTATATTTAGAATATGTTACCACATTGTAGAAAATAAAGACGGTGTATCTGTATAATAATCGATGTTGACATGTCCTGAGATCGACATGTACAGTAGGGGCCTGATTCACGTCCTGTCGCTATAGCGGTGCATGCCGCACAGTGCTGATGTACTTTGTGCATGCACTGGACCTGTACTGGGCAAGTCTAGTACGGATCTGTGAGGCCGGTCGCACTACGTCATCAGGCTCAGAGGCGGAACTACCGGCAGTGCAAGCAGTGCGTTGCACTGGGGCCCGCCTCTGTTCAGGGGCCCAAGCATGTAATGAGTCAAACTGACTCATTACATGCCGCTGTGCGCTGCGGGCAACCGCTGCCCGCAGCGCACAGCCGCCCGGAGAGAGAGGAGAGGAGCGGCGCGCACTGCAGCGGTACGGGGTAAGGTGGAGGACGGAGGTGAACGAGGGAGCTGCAGCAGCGCTTTGTTACTGGTGGAGGCGCTGCTGCTGCTGCTCCTCTGCTTCACTATAGGCTGTCTCTGAGAACAGCCTATAGTGAAGCAGAGGGGCAGCAGCAGCAGCGCCTCCACCAATAACAAAGCGCTGCTGCGGCTCCCTCCTCCACCTCCCTCCTCCTTCTTCTCTACTGCCCGGGAAGCTGCACAAGGAGCCTGAGCCAATAGAGAGGGTAAGTATAATTCTTCTTTCTTTCTCTTTCTTTCTTTCTTTCTTTCTTTCTTTCTTTCTTTCTTTCTTTCTTTCTTTCTTTCTGTCTGTCTCTTTCTTTTTTTATTTGTTGGGACTGCCTGCCGCAATGTGTAAAAAGAGGGAATCAGCCTGCCGCAATGTGTAAAAAGGGGGAATCTGCCTGCCGCAATGTAAAAATGGGGAATCTGCCTGCCGCAATGTGTAAAAAGGGGGAATCAGCCTGCCGCAATGTGTAAAAATGGGGAATCTGCCTGCCGCTATGTATAAAAATGGGGAATCTGCCTGCCGCTATGTGTAAAAAGGTAGAATCTGTCTGCCGTAATGTGTAAAAAGGGCACGCTGTCTGCCGTTATGTGTAAAAAGTGTATGCTGTCTGCCGTAATGTGTAAAATGGGGATGCTGTCTGCCGTTATGTGTAAAAAGTGTATGCTGTCTGCCGTAATGTGTAAAATGGGGACGCTGTCTGTCGTAATGTGTAAAAAGTGCACGCTGTCTGCCGCTATGTGTAACGAGGGCACGCTGTCTGCCGCTATGTGTAATGAGGGCACGCTGTCTGCCATTATGTGTAAAAAGTGTATGCTGTCTGCCGTAATGTGTAAAAAGGGGATGCTGTCTGCCCGTATGTGTAACGAGGGCACGCTGTCTGCCATTATGTGTAAAAAGTGTATGCTGTCTGCCGTAATGTGTAAAATGGGGATGCTGTCTGCCGTTATGTGTAAAAAGTGTATGCTGTCTGCCGTAATGTGTAAAATGGGGACGCTGTCTGCCGTAATGTGTAAAAAGTGCATGCTGTCTGCCGCTATGTGTAACGAGGGCACGCTGTCTGCCGCTATGTGTAACGAGGGCACGCTGTCTGCCATTATGTGTAAAAAGTGTATGCTGTCTGCCGTAATGTGTAAAAAGGGGATGCTGTCTGCCGATATGTGTAACAAGGGCACGCTGTCTGCCATTATGTGTAAAAAGTGTATGCTGTCTGCCGTAATGTGTAAAAAGGGGATGCTGTCTGCCGCTATGTGTAACGAGGGCACGCTGTCTGCCGCTATGTGTAACGAGGGCACGCTGTCTGCCATTATGTGTAAAAAGTGTATGCTGTCTGCCGTAATGTGTAAAAAGGGGATGCTGTCTGCCGCTATGTGTAACGAGGGCACGCTGTCTGCCATTATGTGTAAAAAGTGTATGCTGTCTGCCGTAATGTGTAAAATGGGGACGCTGTCTGCCGTAATGTGTAAAAAGTACACGCTGTCTGCCGCTATGTGTAACGAGGGCACGCTGTCTGCCGTTATGTGTAAAAAGTGCACGCTGTCTGCCGTTATGTGTAAAAAGGGGAATCTGTTCGCTGTAAGGTGTAAAAGGGTCTCTACCTGGTGTAGTGGTGCTACTGTGCGGCGTAATTTGAAGAATGGAGACTACTGTGCACCGTTTCATGAATTGGTATTATTTTGTGGACACACCCCTTCCCCACGAAGCCACACCACTATGTATTTTTGCGCGCGCCTACGGGGTGGACTTGGATGGGATGGGGGGGGGGCCCAAAGCATTTTGTCGCACCTGGGCCCACCGCTTGCTTGTTCCGCCACTGATCAGGCTGTCAGTGATTGACAATCTGATGCCATTTTGGTGTGGGGAGGGGGAGGCAACGGCATCCGTTTTACAAAATGGAGGCGTGTCACAGCTGTTGCGGGGGAGGGACAATGCCAGGATCTCTGTCCGAGGACAGAGAATTTCTCGCCTCTTTGTTGTTGCTGCGTCGATGGTCTTGCGCAACCCCATGAGTCACAAAGCTCGGCCGATGGTGTTGCAGATTACCTAATACTGCGTCCTAGAATGCAGCTCGGTTCACTAATGCAGCAGGAGGCGTGACGCCCCCTGCTGCATTACTGTATTAGCGCTATCACTGAGCTTCTATGTAAGCAGCGGTAGCAACTCCAACCACAAAGTACATGTAGGAGCGGGAGAGGGGGGAATTAAGAGACCCCTCGACCTTGCAATCACTGGCTTCCCTTCCTAACATTAGCAATTGCGGAGCATAGAAAATCACAATTGCAATAGCGTACAACTCTGAATTAGGCCCACAGTCCTATTTAAAAACAAAAGGTAAAGTACTCATAATCAAAAATATTATTTAAAAAGTGTTTTCATTAAAATAAAGTTAAAACTGAAATGCAACCGTTATGGTGCCCATACACTTGTGAGATATCTGGTACGTACAACCCTTCGATTTCGACCGCATCGGTGCGATAAATCACAGAATTGTATGTACATCGAATGTGTCCCCCGATGCGATGTTCGGGCACGCTGGTCGAATCTTGCATCTCAAGATATTATGTGCTGCACTTAATATTTATCGAATCGCACGTGCGATCGCATGCTGTTTTTACTAGAGATGAGCGCCGGAAATTTTTCGGGTTTTGTGTTTTGGTTTTGGGTTCGGTTCCGCGGCCGTGTTTTGGGTTCGACCGCGTTTTGGCAAAACCTCACCGAATTTTTTTTGTCGGATTCGGGTGTGTTTTGGATTCGGGTGTTTTTTTCAAAAAACCCTAAAAAACAGCTTAAATCATAGAATTTGGGGGTCATTTTGATCCCAAAGTATTATTAACCTCAAAAACCATAATTTCCACTCATTTTCAGTCTATTCTGAATACCTCACACCTCACAATATTATTTTTAGTCCTAAAATTTGCACCGAGGTCGCTGTGTGAGTAAGATAAGCGACCCAAGTGGCCGACACAAACACCGGGCCCATCTAGGAGTGGCACTGCAGTGTCACGCAGGATGTCCCTTCCAAAAAACCCTCCCCAAACAGCACATGACGCAAAGAAAAAAAGAGGCGCAATGAGGTAGCTGACTGTGTGAGTAAGATAAGCGACCCTAGTGGCCGACACAAACACCGGGCCCATCTAGGAGTGGCACTGCAGTGTCACGCAGGATGTCCCTTCCAAAAAACCCTCCCCAAACAGCACATGACGCAAAGAAAAAAAGAGGCGCAATGAGGTAGCTGACTGTGTGAGTAAGATAAGCGACCCTAGTGGCCGACACAAACACCGGGCCCATCTAGGAGTGGCACTGCAGTGTCACGCAGGATGGCCCTTCCAAAAAACCCTCCCCAAACAGCACATGACGCAAAGAAAAATAAAAGAAAAAAGAGGTGCAAGATGGAATTGTCCTTGGGCCCTCCCACCCACCCTTATGTTGTATAAACAAAACAGGACATGCACACTTTAACCAACCCATCATTTCAGTGACAGGGTCTGCCACACGACTGTGACTGATATGACGGGTTGGTTTGGACCCCCCCCCAAAAAAGAAGCAATTAATCTCTCCTTGCACAAACTGGCTCTACAGAGGCAAGATGTCCACCTCATCATCATCCTCCGATATATCACCGTGTACATCCCCCTCCTCACAGATTATCAATTCGTCCCCACTGGAATCCACCATCTCAGCTCCCTGTGTACTTTGTGGAGGCAATTGCTGCTGGTCAATGTCTCCGCGGAGGAATTGATTATAATTCATTTTAATGAACATCATCTTCTCCACATTTTCTGGATGTAACCTCGTACGCCGATTGCTGACAAGGTGAGCGGCGGCACTAAACACTCTTTCGGAGTACACACTTGTGGGAGGGCAACTTAGGTAGAATAAAGCCAGTTTGTGCAAGGGCCTCCAAATTGCCTCTTTTTCCTGCCAGTATAAGTACGGACTGTGTGACGTGCCTACTTGGATGCGGTCACTCATATAATCCTCCACCATTCTTTCAATGTTGAGAGAATCATATGCAGTGACAGTAGACGACATGTCCGTAATCGTTGTCAGGTCCTTCAGTCCGGACCAGATGTCAGCATCAGCAGTCGCTCCAGACTGCCCTGCATCACCGCCAGCGGGTGGGCTCGGAATTCTGAGCCTTTTCCTCGCACCCCCAGTTGCGGGAGAATGTGAAGGAGGAGATGTTGACAGGTCGCGTTCCGCTTGACTTGACAATTTTCTCACCAGCAGGTCTTTCAACCCCAGCAGACTTGTGTCTGCCGGAAAGAGAGATCCAAGGTAGGCTTTAAATCTAGGATCGAGCATGGTGGCCAAAATGTAGTGCTCTGATTTCAACAGATTGACCACCCGTGAATCCTTGTTAAGCTAATTAAGGGCTCCATCCACAAGTCCCACATGCCTAGCGGAATCGCTCCGTGTTAGCTCCTCCTTCAATGTCTCCAGCTTCTTCTGCAAAAGCCTGATGAGGGGAATGACCTGACTCAGGCTGGCAGTGTCTGAACTGACTTCACGTGTGGCAAGTTCAAAGGGCATCAGAACCTTGCACAACGTTGAAATCATTCTCCACTGCGCTTGAGACAGGTGCATTCCACCTCCTATATCGTGCTCAATTGTATAGGCTTGAATGGCCTTTTGCTGCTCCTCCAACCTCTGAAGCATATAGAGGGTTGAATTCCACATCGTTACCACTTCTTGCTTCAGATGATGGCAGGGCAGGTTCAGTAGTTTTTGGTGGTGCTCCAGTCTTCTGTACGTGGTGCCTGTACGCCGAAAGTGTCCCGCAATTCTTCTGGCCACCGACAGCATCTCTTGCACGCCCCTGTCGTTTTTTTAAAAATTCTGCACCACCAAATTCAAGGTATGTGCAAAACATGGGACGTGCTGGAATTTGCCCATATTTAATGCACACACAATATTGCTGGCGTTGTCCGATGCCACAAATCCACAGGAGAGTCCAATTGGGGTAAGCCATTCCGCGATGATCTTCCTCAGTTGCCGTAAGAGGTTTTCAGCTGTGTGCGTATTCTGGAAACCGGTGATACAAAGCGTAGCCTGCCTAGGAAAGAGTTGGCGTTTGCGAGATGCTGCTACTGGTGCCGCCGCTGCTGTTCTTGCGGCGGGAGTCCATACATCTACCCAGTGGGCTGTCACAGTCATATAGTCCTGACCCTGCCCTGCTCCACTTGTCCACATGTCCGTGGTTAAGTGGACATTGGGTACAACTGCATTTTTTAGGACACTGGTGAGTCTTTTTCTGACGTCCGTGTACATTCTCGGTATCGCCTGCCTAGAGAAGTGGAACCTAGATGGTATTTGGTAACGGGGGCACACTGCCTCAATAAATTGTCTAGTTCCCTGTGAACTAACGGCGGATACCGGACGCACGTCTAACACCAACATAGTTGTCAAGGCCTCAGTTATCCGCTTTGCAGCAGGATGACTGCTGTGATATTTCATCTTCCTCGCAAAGGACTGTTGAACAGTCAATTGCTTACTGGAAGTAGTACAAGTGGGCTTACGACTTCCCCTCTGGGATGACCATCGACTCCCAGCAGCAACAACAGCAGCGCCAGCAGCAGTAGGCATTACACGCAAGGATGCATCGGAGGAATCCCAGGCAGGAGAGGAATCATCAGAATTGCCAGTGACATGGCCTGCAGGACTATTGGCATTCCTGGGGAAGGAGGAAATTGACACTGAGGGAGTTGGTGGGGTGGTTTGCGTGAGCTTGGTTACAAGAGGAAGGGATTTACTGGTCAGTGGACTGCTTCCGCTGTCGGCCAAAGTTTTTGAACTTGTCACTGACTTATTATGAATGCGCTGCAGGTGACGTATAAGGGAGGATGTTCCGAGGTGGTTAACGTCCTTACCCCTACTTATTACAGCTTGACAAAGGGAACACACGGCTTGACAAATGTTGTCCGCATTTCTGGTGAAATACTTCCACACCGAAGAGCTGATTTTTTTGGTATTTTCACCAGGCATGTCAACGGCCATTTTCCTCCCACGGACAACAGGTGTCTCCCCGGGTGCCTGACTTAAACAAACCACCTCACCATCAGAATCCTCCTGGTCAATTTCCTCCCCAGCGCCAGCAACACCCATATCCTCCTCATCCTGGTGTACTTCAACACTGACATCTTCAATCTGACTATCAGGAACTGGACTGCGGGTGCTCCTTCCAGCACTTGCAGGGGGCGTGCAAATGGTGGAAGGCGCATGCTCTTCACGTCCAGTGTTGGGAAGGTCAGGCATCGCAACCGACACAATTGGACTCTCCTTGTGGATTTGGGATTTCGAAGAACGCACAGTTCTTTGCTGTGCTTTTTCCAGCTTGAGTCTTTTCATTTTTCTAGCGAGAGGCTGAGTGCTTCCATCCTCATGTGAAGCTGAACCACTAGCCATGAACATAGGCCAGGGCCTCAGCCGTTCCTTGCCACTCCGTGTGGTAAATGGCATATTGGCAAGTTTACGCTTCTCCTCCGACAATTTTATTTTAGGTTTTGGAGTCCTTTTTTTACTGATATTTGGTGTTTTGGATTTGACATGCTCTGTACTATGACATTGGGCATCGGCCTTGGCAGACGACGTTGCTGGCATTTCATCGTCTCGGCCATGACTAGTGGCAGCAGCTTCAGCACGAGGTGGAAGTGGATCTTGATCTTTCCCTAATTTTGGAACCTCAACATTTTTGTTCTCCATATTTTAATAGGCACAACTAAAAGGCACCTCAGGTAAACAATGGAGATGGATGGATACTAGTATACAATTATGGATGGACTGCCGAGTGCCGACACAGAGGTAGCTACAGCCGTGGACTACCGTACTGTACTGTGTCTGCTGCTAATATAGACTGGTTGATAATGAGATGTAGTATGTATGTATAAAGAAGAAAGAAAAAAAAACCACGGGTAGGTGGTATACAATTATGGACGGACTGCCGAGTGCTGACACAGAGGTAGCTACAGCCGTGGACTACCGTACTGTACTGTGTCTACTGCTAATATAGACTGGATGATAATGAGATGTAGTATGTATAAAGAAGAAGAAAAAAACCACGGGTAGGTGGTATACAATTATGGATGGACTGCCGAGTGCCGACACAGAGGTAGCTACAGCCGTGGACTACCGTACTGTACTGTGTCTGCTGCTAATATAGACTGGTTGATAATGAGATGTAGTATGTATGTATAAAGAAGAAAGAAAAAAAAACCACGGGTAGGTGGTATACAATTATGGACGGACTGCCGAGTGCCGACACAGAGGTAGCTACAGCCGTGGACTACCGTACTGTACTGTGTCTGCTGCTAATATAGACTGGATGATAATGAGATGTAGTATGTATAAAGAAGAAAGAAAAAAAAACCACGGGTAGGTGGTATACAATTATGGACGGACTGCCGAGTGCCGACACAGAGGTAGCTACAGCCGTGGACTACCGTACTGTACTGTGTCTGCTGCTAATATAGACTGGATGATAATGAGATGTAGTATGTATAAAGAAGAAAGAAAAAAAAACCACGGGTAGGTGGTATACAATTATGGATGGACTGCCGAGTGCCGACACAGAGGTAGCTACAGCCGTGGACTACCGTACTGTACTGTGTCTGCTGCTAATATAGACTGGATGATAATGAGATGTAGTATGTATAAAGAAGAAAAAAAAAACACGGGTAGGTGGTATACAATTATGGATGGACTGCCGAGTGCCGACACAGAGGTAGCTACAGCCGTGGACTACCGTACTGTACTGTGTCTGCTGCTAATATAGACTGGATGATAATGAGATGTAGTATGTATAAAGAAGAAAGAAAAAAAAACCACGGGTAGGTGGTATACAATTATGGACGGACTGCCGAGTGCCGACACAGAGGTAGCTACAGCCGTGGACTACCGTACTGTACTGTGTCTGCTGCTAATATAGACTGGTTGATAATGAGATGTAGTATGTATAAAGAAGAAAGAAAAAAAAACCACGGGTAGGTGGTATACAATTATGGATGGACTGCCGAGTGCCGACACAGAGGTAGCTACAGCCGTGAACTACCGTACTGTGTCTGCTGCGACTGGATGATAAATAATGATATAAAATATATATATATATCACTACTGCAGCCGGACAGGTATATATTATATAATGACGGACCTGCTGGACACTGTCTGTCAGCAGAATGAGTTTTTTATAGAATAAAAAAACACCACACAAGTCACACGACGAGTGTTTAACTTTTTCAGGCAATCACAATATAGTATACTATACTGGTGGTCAGTGTGGTCAGGTCACTGGTCAGTCACACTGGCAGTGGCACTCCTGCAGCAAAAGTGTGCACTGTTTAATTTTAATAATATCTGTACTCCTGGCTCCTGCTATAACCTATAACTGCTCCCCAGTCTCCCCCACAATTAAGCTGTGTGAGCACAGTCAGATATTATACATAGATGATGCAGCACACTGGGCTGAGCACAGATATGGTATGTGACTGAGTCACTGTGTATCGTTTTTTTCAGGCAGAGAACGGATTATATTAAATAAAACTGCACTGGTGGTCACTGGTCAGTGGTCAGTCACTAGTAAACTCTGCACTCTCTAGTACTCCTAAGCTCCAGTAAATCAAGTGTCTCTGTCTCAATCTCACTCTCTCTCTCTTCTAATCTAAATGGAGAGGACGCCAGCCACGTCCTCTCCCTATCAATCTCAATGCACGTGTGAAAATGGCGGCGACGCGCGGCTCCTTATATAGAATCCGAGTCTCGCGATAGAATCCGAGCCTCGCGAGAATCCGACAGCGTCATGATGACGTTCGGGCGCGCTCGGGTTAACCGAGCAAGGCGGGAAGATCCGAGTCGCTCGGATCCGTGTAAAAAAAGCTGAAGTTCGGGCGGGTTCGGATTCCGAGGAACCGAACCCGCTCATCTCTAGTTTTTACCACATTCAATTTATCGCACTGCGATGTGCGATCTGTGAGGTATTTAGCTCACTTCCTGGACACTCCCCTCCATCCATTTTTGGTCACCTGATTTCTGGTCGCAAGGGACATGCGATAAATCGCATGATTGTATGCGCATTGAATGCACAAAAAAAGCACTTTTGATGCGATTTATCGCACAAGGAGCTTCAAGGGAAATTGAAGCGCAATATCGCATCACGCTCAATCTCATAAGTGTATGGGCACCATTAAGGTGCCCATACACTAGGCCACAGGTTCTCAAACTCGGTCCTCAGGATCCCACACGGTGCATGTTTTGCAGGTCTCCTCACAGAATCACAAGTGACATAATTAGCTCCACCTGTGGACCTTTTAAAATGTGTCAGTGAGTAATTAATACACCTGTGCACCCGCTGGGTTACCTGCAAAACATGCACTGTGTGGGGTCCTGAGGACCGAGTTTGAGAACCATTGCACTAGGGGACCTGTTGGGGATGATATATCTTTAATGATTTTCCTTTAACTCCTCCGGCAGCTCCCTGGCAGTCCTGGGCAGGGGCGGATTGGCCCACCAGGACAGATTCCGATGGGCCGGTCCCATATCTCCCTCAGCCAGGCCGATTCACACTCAGGCTGGGCTGGCTCACACTGCTTCCAGTACTTGTGGTTCATTGAAACACAATCTGGAAGTTAGGCTAGTGGGCACTTCCAGGTGCCGCTAGCCGTGAGAAGTGGTGAAGCAGTTCTACTAATGGGGGACCTGGAGAAAGTTAACCAGCCCAGCAGCATCCTCTCTCTGGCCCCTGCCAAAGGTCTCTATAACGAGCCCGGCCCGGGAGCAGCAGCATGGCGATGGTCGAAGCCGGGTTCACTACACCCGCCGCCACCCTAGCTCCCGCACTCTCACTGAACTGGCCAGAGCGGCAACTGAGCACTGAAGGGGACCCGGCAGAGAGGGTTTATTTATTACATTATTTCCATTATCATGATGGTGTAAAGGTTAGGGTCGCAGTGTATGGTTTGGGGACTGGACAGGAGCAGGATGTATCTTGTTCTCAGGATGCCAGCTGCTCAGGCTGCACTCACAGCCAGCCCTGGGACAATCTCTTATGCAAAGTCCTTCAGTCCTATATCTACCCAATATCTGTCCATGATGATGGGCCTATGTATGTAATGTGGTGGCTATGTATGTAATGCAGTGGCTACGTATGTAATGCGGTGGCTGCGTATGTAATGTGGTAGCTATGTAGGTAATGTGGTGCTATTTGTGTAATGAGGTGCTATTCATGTAATGCGGTGCTATACGTGTAGTGCGGTGCTATACCTGTAATGTGGTGATATTCGTGTTATGTGGTGCTATTTGTGTAATGCGATGCTATACGTGTAGTGCCATGCTATACGTGTAATGCGGTGCTGTACCTATAATGTGGTGCTATTCGTGTTATGTGGTGCTGTTTGTGTAATGTGGTGCTATACGTGTAATGCGGTGCTATACGTGTAATGCGGTGCTATACATGTAATGCGGTGCTATACGTGTAATGTGGTGCTATACGTGTAGTGTGGTGCTATACATGTAATGCGGTGCTATACGTGTAATGTGGTGCTATTCGTGTAATGTGGTACTATTCATGTAATAATGTGGTGGCTATGTATGTAATCAGGGGCGGATTGGCCACTGGGACAGATTCCGCTATGCTGGCCCCCTGTGTCTGTGTTTCACTACTTGTGTGCTCCCTCTCCCTGTACTTTAAAACATATAAAGTTAAAAAAAGAGGTTTGTAGAATGAAAAATCAATAAATTCAGAAGTAGAGTAAAGGCATGACTGCAGTGTCGGTAGACACTGAAAGTGGGCATATCAGTCCATGTATATTCAGATGTACAGATGTACATCAGGGAAGGGCATTGTAGCAGCATATGCATAAAGTCATAGGTAAACATTAGCATAACATAAAGCAAAGGAGGCCCAAACTGTGTCTATCTCAGAATCAGGACCTCTTGACAGACCCCTCCCCCTCAACAGACTCTGCCCCCATTAGGGCTGCTTCCATAAATTTCCCAGGCTGGTGTTCGATACCAATCCGTCAGTGTGTGTGTGTGTGTGTGTGTGTGTGTGTGTGTGTGTGTGTGTGTGTGTGTGTGTGTGGACTGTCTGCCGTAATGTGTAAAAAGGGGGACGCTGTCTGCCGTAATGTGTAAAAATGGGGACGCTGTCTGCCGTAATGTGTAATAAGATGGACGCTATCTGCCGTAATGTGTAAAAAGGGGGTCGCTGTCTGCTGTAATGTGTAATAAGGGGACGCTGTCTGCCGTAATGGGCAATAAGGGGACGCTGTCTGCCGTAATGTGTAAAAGGGGGACGCTGTCTGCCGTAATGTGTAAAAAGGGGGACACTGTCTGCCATAATGTGTAAAAAGGGGGGCGCTGTCTGCCATAATGTGTAAAAAGGGGACGCTGTCTGCCGTAATGCGTAATAAGGGGACGCTGGCTGCTGTAATGTGTAAAAAGGGGGACTGGCTGCCGTAATGTGTAAAAAGGGGATATCTGTCTGCCGTAATGTGTTAAAAGAGGAATCTGTCTGCCATAATGTGTAAAAGGGGCTCTACCTGGTGTAGTGGTGCTACTGTGCAGCGTAATTTGAATAATATGAATTGGTATTATTTTGTGGCCACACCCCTTCCCCAGAAGCCATGCCCCTATATATTTTTTGCGCCTACGCCACATACTGCCCCTGTTTTGCATAGGGGGGGCGTCGAGGCCGTTTTTTGCACACAGCGCTAAAATGTCTAGTTGCTGCACTGCATAGCACCTTTTTAATGTAAAATAGGAGAAGTCATAGCTCTGTCACAGAACAGCCTGCAATACATACTTCTGGCTCTCCCTGAATGTCAGGGAGACTCACTGAAATGGTGGTGATATCCCTGACTAAGTGAAGAGTCTATCAAATTCCGAGGCAGGACAGTGGTGGTATGATCTACTTCAGGTAATGTAGCCTCTGATGTCATCAGAATGAGTGAGCCATGTGAAATACCATGTGACCCATGATGGCAGGGTCAGCGGTCTAGTAGTGTTACTATTCACGTCAACATCTATTCCATTTAGTAACCCCTTAGCCCCCAAGCACAAAGGGTGGCAAGCGAAGCGAGGTCCCATGTTCTGAACCTTGCTCCTACCCCTGCCGTCGCAGTTCATATGGTATTTCTCATGGTATTGTTCCCATTGTCTTACTCCGTCTAAGGCTACATTCACTGAATGGGCCTAATTCAGATCTGATCGCAGCAGCAAATTTGTTAGCTAATGGGCAAAACCATACGAGTTGATCGTAGCTGTGCTAAATTTAGCTACGATCAGGCACTCAGACATGCGGGGGGACTCCCAGCACAGGGCTAGTCCGCCCCGCGTGTCAGTGCCGCCCCCGCAGAAATGCAATAGCATCTCAGGAGTTACTCCCGGCCAGCGCAGCTCCTGCGGCTGGCCGGGAGAACCTCTTCGCTGCCCTGGGTCGCAGCGCCTGCGTTGGCCGGACTGCGCCCCCTAAACGGTGGCTTAACACCGCCGTCAAGCCCCCTCCCGCCCAGCGACCGTCTCTGCCTCAGAGGCGATTGCTAGGCAACGACGGTCTTCGGCATGCGCAGTTCCGACCCGATCGCAGCGCTGCGATAAACTGCAGCGAGCGATCGGGTCGGAATGACCCCCCATGTGCACTGCAGGGGAGGCAGATATAACATATGCAGAGAGAGTTAGATTTGGGTGGCTTGTGTTCAAACTGAAATCTAACTTGCAGTGTAAAAATAAAGCAGCCAGTATTTACCTTGCACAGAAACAAAATGACCCACCCAAATCTAACACTATCTGTACATGTTATAGCTCCCCCCTCCCCTGCAGTGCACATGGTTTTGCCCATTAGCTAACAAATTTGCTGCTGCGATCAGATCTGAATTAGGCCCATAGACACAACCCCATCTGAGCCTGTTAATTGCTCTTCCCAGTCAGATATCTTGGATTCTGCCTGACTTAGAATTTTCCAAAACCTTGGTCTCTCTCCTTTTGGTGGACCCTGGTAGCATATTAAACACCCCCTAACACCCTGGACGTAATGTACCTGGGCCATTTCATTCAGCCCAATGCCCCCTTTCTACAGTTTAGTGTTCTCCCTCCAGCCCCATCTAACACCATTTGTGCAGTAAAGGAGTAATTAGCAGAAATTACATGCTGAGTGGAAGATAGAACACTCCCTACCACCCACGGGACATCAAAGTTGCCACTGATAGCCACCCCACACACCTACCGCTGGAGGATCGGAAGGGGCCCCAGTGCATTGCTTTGCCCAGGGGTCTACACTGCTGTTAAGATGGCCCTGATGACATCATCATTTTCTGTCCACCATGTAGGAAACATTGGGAAAAAGAATAATGAGGATTTATGCTACAAGAAAATGTCTGCTTCTCTCTCCAGCACACTGATGTCTACATGGCTGTGTGGATAACTGGATATGTGATTATTTACAGATTATTTGTGCCAAAGGATGTATGCCAATTTATTGGAGATGTGTTCTCCATTTCTGAGAATTTCTGTTGCATTACATGGTATGTGTGCAGCATAACAGGGGATCTGTGCCCAAAGATATTTGTTGCATTACAGGAGTTCTGAATGGATTGCATAAACCTGGTGGAAGAGAGAGAGAGTTAGGTGGGTGTAGCATATATTTAACACACAGTCACCTCTATGGTGAAACAGCTTGCATTAGTGGGTTCATGGGATAAAATAAAAAAAAACGTATTGGCAATCTTGCAAGTTCTTTCTGTGTCCATTGAACATTTTTTGCTACTGTGACAAATACACATCCTCTAGTTTACAGAAGATACAGTATAATAATAATAATAATAATAATAATTTTATTTATATAGCGCTCTTTCTCCAATAGGACTCAAGGTGCTTAACAGATACATAGCATAATATAGTACAGAAAATAATGAAGTACATTTTCATAAAATACAGAAGCATGAAGATACTAAAAGGGACATTATGGAAATGCTTGAGTAAACAGAAAAGTGTTGAGTCTACTTTTGAAGGATTCTATAGTTGGGGCCTCTCGCACTGTGCGGGGAAGTGAGTTCCATAGAGTCGGAGCCGCATGACTAAAAGCTCGACCCCCCGATGAATTACGGTAGATTCTAGGTACTGCTAAAAGTCCTTCATCTACAGATCGCAGTAATCGAGTTGGGCAGTATGGGGTCAGAAGCTGTTTCAGGTACCTTGGGCCTTGGTCATGTAATGCTTTGAAACTCAGTAAGCCAATCTTGAAGATGGCAGCCAGTGAAGGGAGTAGAGGATGGGTGTTATGTGGCTAGAGCGGGGCTGGTTGGTTAATAGCCTGGCAGCTGTGTTTTGCACCAGCTGTAAGCGTTGCAATTCTTTTGCTGGTAGACCAAGGTAGAGGGCATTACAGTAGTCTAAACGAGATGATACAAATGCATGTATGACTTTTGGCATATCATCTGAGGGAATTAAGTGCTTGATTCTGGCTATGTTCCTCAGGTGAAAGAATGAGGATTTGATTGTGGCTGATATCTGATGTTTAAGTGTCAAGCCACCATCCAGGACAACGCCAAGATTCCGCAAACGATCACTGGTCTGTAATTCTGAATCCCCGAGTGTAAGTCCAGTTGGTTGGCTATGCTACAGTCTTGTCCTTTGATGTTGCGGTCGTATCATAAGGACCTCTGTTTTATCCGGGTTCAGTAGCAGCCAACTGGCGCTCATCCACTCCTGTAGTTCAGCTAGACAGCCATTTAGGGTTGCTATTGGGTTATCAGTGCCCGGAGCAAAGGACAAGTACAGTTGTGTATCATCAGCATAGCAGTGGTAGACCAGGCCATGGCGCCTGATTATTATGCCCAATGGGAGCATGTATACTGCAAAAAGCATGGGGGATAGTATAGAAACTTGTGGGACACCACATGGCAATGGCACTGGTGGTGATGAGTATAATCCAGATGATACTCTCTGTGACCTGCCTGTGAGAAATGATTTGAACCAGCTTAGGACTGTGCCATCCAGACCACAGAAATGTATCAGTCGCTCAATCAGAAGCCCATGGTCCACGGTATCAAATGCTGCCGAGAGATCCAGAAGGATTAATATTGAACAGTCACCTCTGTCTTTTGCCATCAGAAGATCATTTAACACACACACCAGGGCTGTTTCAGTGCTATGTCTTCTCCTGAATCCTGATTGAAATGGATCATAAATATCATGGGTTGTCAGGCGGGTTTCCAGTTGATTTGCAACGACTTTCTCAATAACCTTTCCTAGGAAAGGAAGGTTTGATACCGGTCTGTAGTTGGTCATTGAGTCGGGATCTAAATTAGGTTTTAAAAGAAGCGGTCTAACAATTGCTTCCTTTAGGGGTCCAGGAAAAATGCCTGTCTGCAAAGAGCATTGAACAATTTTTGTAAAGACAGGACCAATTATATCCATACAACCTATTAGAAGCTTGGTTGAGGCTGGGTCCAGATCACAGGTGGTGGGACGCAAAATCTGAGCAATTTCAGCAGTGTCCTTTACATCCACTGGGTCAAAGCTGGTCCATGAAGGCAGGTAGCTTATATTGGCAGGCTTTGTAGTTTGGCACTCCTTTGATGGCACTGTGGAGCTTCCAACCCGGATGGTGGATATTTTATCTGCAAAGAAGTTTGCAAACTCGTTGCATCTTGCCTAGGAGAGGGGGTTCATCAGTCTGCAGGCATACTGGCTTGTAAAGCATCTCCACTGTGCGGAAAAGTTGAGCTGGCCTATTGTTTGCTGCTGTGATCTCATTTGACAGGAACTGTGCTTTCTCACGAGTGATTGTCGATTGATATTCTTCGTTATGCTTTATTAGTTTTATTTTGTCATCCACTAGGTTAGACTTCCTCCATCGTCTTTCCAGTCTACGCCCCCTTTTCTTGAGCTCACTAACACTGTTGTCGAACCATGGAGTATATACAGTAGTGATGAGCGGGTTCGGATCCTCGGGATCCGAACCCCCCCGAACTTCACCCATTTTACATGGGTCAGAGGCAGACTCGGATCCTCCCGCCTTGCTCGGTTAACCCGAGCACGCCCGAACATCATCATCCCGCGGTCGGATTCTCGCGAGATTTGTATTCTATATAAGGAGCCGCGCGTCGCCGCCATTTTTCACTCGTGCATTGGAGATGATCGTGAGAGGACGTGGCTGGCGTCCTCTCAGTTTCTATGTTCAGTGGGCTGCAAATTGTGCTGCAAATATCTGTGCTCAGTGTGCTGCAAATATCTGTGCTCAGTGTGCTGCAAGTGCAAATATCTACATTCTCTGCCTGAAAAACGCTCCATATCTGACTGTGCTCAGTGTGCTGCAAACATCTGTGCTCAGTGTGCTAATTGCTTTATTGTGGGGACTGGGGACCAGTAGTATTATATAGTAGGAGGACAGTGCAGAGTTTTGCTGACCAGTGACCACCAGTATTATCCGTTCTCTGCCTGAAAAACGCTCCATATCTGTGCTGCATTGTAGTATATAGTAGGAGGACAGTGCAGAATTTTGCTGACCACCAGTATAACTATATATATATAGCAGTACGGTACAGTAGTCCACTGCTCTACCTACCTCTGTGTCGTCAAGTATACTATCCATCCATACCTGTGGTGCATTTCAGTTTTGCACAGTTTGCTGACCACCAGTATAACTATAAATACAGCAGTACGGTACAGTAGTCCACTGCTCTATCTACCTCTGTGTCGTCAAGTATACTATCCATCCATACCTGTGGTGCATTTAAGTTTTGCACAGTTTGCTGACCACCAGTATATACTATATAGCAGTACGGTACAGAAGGCCACTGCTCTACCTACCTCTGTGTCGTCAAGTATACTATCCATCCATACCTGTGGTGCATTTCAGTTTTGCACAGTTTGCTGATCACCAGTATATAATATATAGCAGTACGGTACAGTAGGCCACTGCTCTACCTACCTCTGTGTCGTCAAGTATACTATCCATCCATACCTGTGGTGCATTTCAGTTGTGCGCAGTATATATAGTAGTAGGCCATTGCTATTGATATATTACTGCCATATAATTCCACACATTAAAAAATGGAGAACAAAAATGTGGAGGGTAAAATAGGGAAAGATCAAGATCCACTTCCACCTCGTGCTGAAGCTGCTGCCACTAGTCATGGCCGAGACGATGAAATGCCATCAACGTCGTCTGCCAAGGCCGATGCCCAATGTCATAGTAGAGAGCATGTAAAATCCAAAAAACAAAAGTTCAGTAAAATGACCCAAAAATCTAAATCAAAATTTTCTGAGGAGAAGCGTAAACTTGCCAATGTGCCATTTACGACACGGAGTGGCAAGGAACGGCTGAGGGCCTGGCCTATGTTCAAGGCTAGTGGTTTAGCTTCACATGAGGATGGAAGCACTCATCCTCCTGCTAGAAAACTTAAAAGAGTTAAGATGGCAAAAGCACAGCAAAGAACTGCGTTCTTCTAAATCACAAATCCCCAAGGAGAGTCCAATTGCGTCGGTTGCGATGCCTGCACCTCTTTTTTCTTTCATTTTTCTTTGCATCATGTGCTGTTTGGGGACTATTTTTGGAAGTGCCATCCTGTCTGACACTGCAGTGCCACTCCTAGATGGGCCAGGTGTTTGTGTCGGCCACTTGTGTCGCTTAGCTTAGTCACACAGCTACCTCATTGCTCCTTTTTTCTTTGCATCATGTGCTGTTTGGGGACTATTTTTTGAAGTGCCATCCTGTCTGACACTGCAGTGCCACTCCTAGATGGGCTAGGTGTTTGTGTCGGCCACTTGTCTCGCTTAGCTTAGTCACACAGCTACCTCATTGCGCCTCTTTTTTTCTTTGCATCATGTGCTGTTTGGGGACTATTTTTTTAATCTGCCATCCTGTCTGACACTGCAGTGCCACTCCTAGATGGGCCAGGTGTTTGTGTCGGCCACTTGGGTCGCTTAGCTTAGCCATCCAGCGACCTTGGTGCACCTCTTATTTCTTTGCATCATGTGCTGTTTGGGGACTATTTTTTAAATCTGCCATCCTGTCTGACACTGCAGTGCCACTCCTAGATGGGCCAGGTGTTTGTGTCGGCCACTTGGGTCGCTTAGCTTAGTCACACAGCTACCTTATTGCGCCTCTTTTTTTCTTTGCATCATGTGCTGTTTGGGGACTATTTTTTTGAAGTGCCATTCTGTCTGACACTGCAGTGCCACTCCTAGATGGGCCAGGTGTTTGTGTCGGCCACTTGGGTCGCTTAGCTTAGCCATCCAGCGACCTTGGTGCACCTCTTATTTCTTTGCATCATGTGCTGTTTGGGGACTATTTTTTAAATCTGCCATCCTGTCTGACACTGTAGTGCCACTCCTAGATGGGCCAGGTGTTTGTGTCGGCCACTTGGGTCGCTTAGCTTAGTCACACAGCTACCTTATTGCGCCTCTTTTTTTCTTTGCATCATGTGCTGTTTGGGGACTATTTTTTTGAAGTGCCATTCTGTCTGACACTGCAGTGCCACTCCTAGATGGGCCAGGTGTTTGTGCTGCCCACTTGGGTCGCTTAGCTTAGTCATCCAGCGACCTCGGTGCAAATTTTAGGACTAAAAATAATATTGTGAGGTGTGAGGTGTTCAGAATAGACTGAAAATGAGTGGAAATTATGGTTATTGAGGTTAATAATACTATGGGATCAATATGACCCCCAAATTCTATGATTTAAGCTGTTTTTGAGGGTTTTTTGTAAAAAAAAACACCCGAATCCAAAACACACCCGAATCCGACAAAAAATTTTCAGGGAGCTTTTGCCAAAACGCGTCCGAATCCAAAACACAGCCGCGGAACCGAATCCAAAACCAAAACACAAAACCCGAAAAATTTCCAGTGCACATCACTAATATACAGTATTTGGTACAAAGCACAGTCACCCATAACATATGGACCTTATTCCTATTGTCAGAATGGCATCTCCCCCCTCCCCCTTCACCACTGTGGGCATATGTGCTGCATTCAGAATGTCCCTGAAATTATTATTTAAGAAAAAAAAAAAAACTAGGCAAGTTCAAAATGAATTACAGTACTGATAATGGCAGGCAGCCCTTCTGCCAAATCCCAGAATTTTCAGAATGCTAGGTATTGATTGTGGCTTATGGCCTGATTTAGTGGCATAGCTAGCGGCGATACACCCAGTGCACTGCACAGGTGCCCACCGCAGTGAGGGGGTCCACAACCCACTTGCTTGCTTTTTCGTTTTAGTTACAAACATGATTCAGGCCCTATATATGCCAAACAAATCGGTACACATGTATCCAAGTAGGCAACTGTGTGTTACTTTATGATAAATATGAACTATGACTTATTTTCATTGCTGGAAATGTGAATGGCTTTCTTAATATCTCCATGCCGTGCAATCTTGCACTGATGAACACTTGAGCTACTGAAGAACTCAAGACTTTGGCTGATCAGATATCTTCTGTTGGTATGAGTGAGAGTTATCCGTAGGTGCTATGAGAGTTTATGTGAATAGTAAGTACTAGCCAAACTTCACACTGATCTATTTTCTATTTGATACGTCTGTAAATTAATTATCAACATCATTGGTAATTTTTGTTTTTTTGTTTAATATTACACTTCAATATCATATATATTACCATAATTAACTGAAAAATTCCCAAACACGCAAAATGCAGATACATGGGGGTAAATTTACTAAGCTCCCGATTTTGACCGAGATGGCGTTTTTTCATCAAAGTGTCATCTCGGTAATTTACTAAGCACTAATCACGGCAGTGATGAGGGCATTCGTAATTTTTTCCAAGTTCAGGTAAAAAATTACGAATGAATACACCATCGGTCAAAACGCGGCTGTTTAAGTATGAATCTCGGTCATTTACTAAGAAGTGCAAAACAAAAAAACACAAAACACTGCCGTGAAAAATTACAACTCGTAAAAAAGTGCTAAAAAAAAACAGACCTGCTTTTTTTTTCCGTGATTTGATAGGCATGCAGGGATCCATGAGATCCGTGCATGTATATCAGTTGGAAGGGGTGGGAAAGTGCTTATTTTTACAAAAAAAATTGCGTGGGGTCCCCCCTCCAAAGCATAACCAGCCTCGGGCTCTTTGAGCCGATCCTGGTTGCAGAAATATGGGGGAAAAAATGACAGGGGTTCCCCCATATTTAAGCAACCAGCATCGGGCTCTGCGCCTGGTCCTGGTCCCAAAAATACGGGGGACAAAAAGAGTAGGGGTCCCCCGTATTTTTAAAACCAGCACCGGGCTCCACTAGCTGGACAGATAATGCCACAGCCGGGGGTCACTTTTATATAGTGCCCTGCGGCCGTGGCATCAAAAATCCAACTAGTCACCCCTGGCCGGGGTACCCTGGGGGAGTGGGGACCCCTTCAATCAAGGGGTCCCCCCCCAGCCACCCAAGGGCCAGGGGTGAAGCCCGAGGCTGTCCCCCCCCATCCAATGGGCTGCGGATGGGGAGGCTGATAGCCTTTTGTTGTAAAAGAAAAGATATTGTTTTTAGTAGCAGTACTACAAGGCCCAGCAAGCCTCCCCCGCATGCTGGTACTTGGAGAACCACAAGTACCAGCATGCGACGGAAAAACGGGCCCGCTGGTACCTCTAGTACTACTACTAAAAAAATACCCAAAAAAAGACAAGACACACACACCGTGAAAGTATAATTTTATTACATACATACACACATACATACATACATACTTACCTTAAGTTCCCACGCAGGTCGGTCCTCTTCTCCAGTAGAATCCAAGGGGTACCTGTTGAAGAAATTATACTCACGAGATCCAGGGGTCCAGGGTCCTCGGGGAATCCAGGGTTAATCCACGTACTTGAAAAAAAAAAAAAAACGGTGTCCCGACCACGAACTGAAAGGGGACCCATGTTTGCACATGGGTCACCTTTCCACGAATGCCAGAAACCCACTTTGACTTCTGTCTAAGTGGGTTTCTGCAGCCAATCAGGGAGCGCCACGTTGTAGCACTCTCCTGATCAGCTGTGTGGTCCTGTCTTCACTGACAGGCAGCACACGGCAGTGTTACAATGTAGCGCCTATGCGCTACATTGTAACCAATGATGGGAACTTTCAGCTCAGCGGTGACGTCACTTTAGGTCAACCGCAGGGCAGAAAGTTCCCATCATTGGTTACAATGTAGCGCATAGGCGCTACATTGTAACACTGCCGTGTGCTGCCTGTCAGTGAGGACAAGAGCACACAGCCGATCAGGAGAGTGCTACAACGTGGCACTCCCTGATTGGCTGAAGAAACCCACTTAGACATCAGTCAGAGTGGGTTTCTGGCATTCGTGGAAAGGAGTCCCATGTGAAAACATGGGGCCCCTTTCAGTTCGTGGCTCGGCTTTCCGTTTTCTTATTTTATGCAAGTACGTGGATTACCCCTGGATTTCCCGAGGAGCCTGGACCCCTGGATCTCGTGAGTATAATTTCTTCAACAGGTACCCCTTGGATTCTACTGGAGAAGAGGACCGACCTGCGTGGGAACTTAAGGTAAGTATGTATGTATGTGTGTATGTATGTAATAAAATTATACTTTCACGGTGTGTGTGTCTTGTCTTTTTTTGGGTATTTTTTTAGTAGTAGTACTACAGGTACCAGCGGGCACGTTTTTCCGCCGCATGCTGGTACTTGTGGTTCTCCAAGTACCAGCATGCGGGGGAGGCTTGCTGGGCCTTGTAGTACTGCTACTAAAAACAATATCTTTTCTTTTACAACAAAGGCTATCAGCCTCCCCATCCGCAGCCCATTGGATGGGGGGGGACAGCCTCGGGCTTCACCCCTGGCCCTTGGGTGGCTGGGGGGGGGGGGACCCCTTGATTGAAGGGGTCCCCACTCCCCCAGGGTACCCCGGCCAGGAGTGACTAGTTGGATTTTTGATGCCACGGCCGCAGGGCACTATATAAAAGTGACCCCCGGCTGTGGCATTATCTGTCCAGCTAGTGGAGCCCGGTGCTGGTTTTAAAAATACGGGGGACCCCTACTCTTTTTGTCCCCCGTATTTTTGGGACCAGGACCAGGCGCAGAGCCCGATGCTGGTTGCTTAAATATGGGGGAACCCCTGTCATTTTTTCCCCCATATTTTTGCAACCAGGATCGGCTCAAAGAGCCCGAGGCTGGTTATGCTTAGGAGGGGGGACCCCACGCATTTTTTTTTTATTATTTTACAGTGTTTAATTAAAAAAAAAAAAAAAAATAAACCCCAGCACGGATCACACAGATCCGGCCGAGATTGATTGTAAAAAAAGTCGGCAGTGTTTTGCTAATCACTGCCGTAAAAATAGGTAAAAAACCACGAATGACATCGACATCGGAAGAAAAGAAAAACCCGAATACGACAGCTTAGTAAATCCATCGTAATCAATTCAAAAAGTTGCAGTTTTACACTGTCGATGTCATTCGTGATTGAACTTTGACCTTTTTTCGGAAATTACGAATCTTAGTAAATTTACCCCATGTATTCATGAAAAAATTGAAATGCAGAAAATCACATTTTCCTCTCAATCAAAATGGCTTGAGGGCCTTATATTTACTATAATGAAAACTTGGGAGCAGAATGATTTATCTTATTACATCCAACTTCCAAGCTAAGATGACAACACTCAGCATTTATCATTGCAATGCATAAATTACTATGCAGAGCAATGACATAACATTACTTACCAGTCATGCAAAGTTATTATAATCAGTTGGAATGTCATCTAGTATACAGTACCCCAAATGCTGGTTTATCACTGCAGAATAAATTAAACATCTCATCAGCAAACATGTAATTATATACTTTTTTTTTTACCTGGTAGAGAAATACTTACAACAGCTCTTGGAAGTTTCATTAAAGAGCTGAATGTTACAACAAGAAATGTACACTCTCTGTGGCCTATTTTCAGAGACAGTACAACGCTGATTAAACCTATTGGAACTATTTTGCAGTTGTGCCATTGCTTTTACTACGATGATGACCAAGATTCATACATCTTCAGCGGATGCACTTAATATTTATATACTGCTGCTAGCTATAAACGACTTATTTTAGTTGCCTTTAAATATAATTTTCTGTTGTGTGTGCTTTAATGATGCTGTATGACGGTGTAAGTAAATGCCTCAGTGACTATTCCATCTTTTAAGCTTAATGTGTATAATGGCGGTATCCAATTATCCATGGTCAATCACCGTGGGTAATTGCGTCGCCAGGGGCTATCCAACCAGCCCCGATAAGCCGTCGCGAGCCGCTGCTTATCGGGGTTTTATTTCACCTGCCTGGGGCTGGCGAAAAATAAGCCCCGAAAGCAGCCCCGTTTTCCTGTGAAAGAGGGTAGTAGCTGGCGAAAACACACAGGTTTCACTGAACTTGTGCTTTTTGTGAGAATGTTTTTTTTTTTTTTATGGGCAATCTTAATTGGATAGCCTGTAAAAAAAATATCAGTAAAATATCCGGAAAGATCTCGAAAAATGCCAATATTTTACCACAGTGATTGGATAGTTGACTGTCACAGAAATAGATGACCTCCAGAGGCGGATTGGCCATAGGGTTTACAGGGAAGATTCCCAGTGGGCCAACGTACCCGTGGGGCCTGTTTTGTTTGAGGACATGTGGTCCTTTTTATAGACATAATGAATAAGATGCAAAATAATTTTCATATATGAAAATTACTTTGCCACTTAGCCTGTGATTGCAGATAATCTAGTGTATGCTCTATCTGCCTGCTTGGCTGACATATAAGATTGAGTGAATAGTGACTGGGATACGGTTGGTGTAATAAGCTAAAGAATGGTATAGTTACCTAAATTCTAAAGGTTTATTATATAATGTGCTCATAATATTTAATTTTACTTCTTTTTAACTTCCCCCTTGATGCTGGACATGCCCACTATCTGGAAAGTCTTGGGAGGAGGGTGCTGCTGCCATGGCCCATGGCTAGACCTTACACCTCTGGTGCTGCCCATGTGGGGCCACTAGTACAAATTTTTCCAGGGCCGGTTTTGTTCCCAATCCGCCCCTGATGACCTCTCTGGAGTTTTGGATAAACAGCAAAGCTTAAGTGTCAAAACTGAGGTGAGGGATTAAAGTTCATCATTATGAGAGGGTTGGCCAAGCCTTTAAATTTCATACAATGAAGTTTAGAGGATTGTTACAACACAGGACAACTTCAGTGTAAACTGGTGAGCTCCCACCCACACACATCCTTTATACCGTATCTTGATATGTGTTGCAGCATGTGGAGTATGTGAAAGGGAAATGTCCCTGACAATTTATGGTAGGTATATAAGGCGCCCATAATTTTATTGTGATAAACTTAAACACTTATTTTAAGCTAGCTCAACACAAAATAACGACACAGACACCGATAGCTGTAGTTAAAGGTCAGACAGTATTTCTTGATGGCTGACCTGTTTGTTAAACTACAATTTTAAATTGAATGATTTTATGTTGGAGGATGGCAAAGGAAAAGTCGCTACCAGATGCCAGCTCCAGTCATTTAAATTGAAGCACAAAAACTGAGGAGGAGACTAAACAACAACACCGCCTTCTACCTGCATAACCCGCATTGTGCAGGACTCACCACTCTTCTCTCTGGCAAATACTCTGTTCCTGCAGGGGAACGTCTAATTGTCTACCCGCAAGGTAAGGACACACTTGCCATCTATCTAAAGAGGGTGCCCCACAATGACCACTTATGCCTTGCTGGCTGGTAGCGACTTCCCGCCACAAAAGGTTTAACTAAACCGCCACCGCCATCCAAAACCACAGAAATAAAAAGGAAAAAAAACCCCGCTAACAGAAAGGACCTAAAATGCTAAGAAAACCTGAACACCAGCAGGGGAAAGATGGACCCCATCATCCTTGTAGAACTGTCTATTGTGCAAAACCAGCAAAGGATGCTTCACCACCACCCCACCTAAAGCCGTAACAAACAAAGAAACAGCCAAATTAACCTTCTTGCGTGCTTTCTCAATGGCCGAGAAACGCACTGCTCCTCTCCAGTGAAAACGGGAGACAATCTCGGACCAAACAATATGGACCCCAGGCAAATGACAACGTAAAGCCACCAAATCCGCCTTAACAGACAATATGAGGCCGATGCCTTTAATGTGACCCATATCGTTGCCGCCCAAATGTAGAACAATACAGTCAGGGCGACCCCACCTGCGCTCACGGTGGAAAAAGAGCTGCAACAAATTGCCCCACCTCAAACCTCGGACACCCAGTCAACGGCCTACCCTGTTTCCAAAAACATCAACCGACCTACGTGCCATGGGATGCCTCGCCGCCCAAAAAATATAAGAATGGCCAACCAGCCAGACTTGTTCCAAAACATCATCGACGCCTACAAAAGAAAAAACCCTAACATCAGAACACTGAATACATTAACCATAGCAGAAGACATAAAGAACCCAAGTGAAGGAGAAAACTAAAAAGAACCTTCCATGGACCTTTGATATGCCAATTGCAATTAGGCCCCCTCAGAGGAAAATGTAAAAATTCACTTCACAGCCTCGATTTCTGAACGCTACCCGTTCAAAAACTGACAGGTAAACAGAGTTTTTGGGTTTGCGCAACAGGCGCAACTAAACCTTATCCAAACGTATGTAGGACATAAGAAGCAGACTTCCAACGGCCCAGCTCCTGAATAGCTGCCATGGATGAACCCGTGGCTGCCGCATGGATAGCCGCCCCAATCCGAAAGGAATGGGTACCGAAATCTGCACATAGCAAGCCCAAAGCTCCTAAACAGCTCCTAAACACAGAGGCAAACAGAGAGCAACTGGTCGCCCCCTGGAGGCCGCAACTGGATATACTCTTGCACCAGGCGCAATGGGCAGACACCCACATCCTCCTGGGCCCCCAAGGACACCCAGCGACCCCGACCAGCTTGATCCATCTTGGAGCGCAATCTTGCAGAGCAACAGACCCTCCTGCAAATGATCGTTACAAAAAAGGAGGCCGGAATCTCGGGACGACTTGCTACTTGCCACCAACTCGCTGATCCTAAAAGCCCCAAAGAAAGCCAGCGCAAAGGCTAATTTAAAGAGGGCCACCTCAAACGCGGACTCAGCGACACGAAGCAGCACACCCAGCAATTCGGCCAATAACTGCAACGTAACAGGCCTACGGGAAACTGTAGGCACGGGGCGCTCCTTAGCCCAACCCTTAAGTGCTTTGGAAAGAACGAATGACCCAGTGGGATCCGCCAGCCCATGCAGCCTAGAATGGAAGGAAATGCCCGCAAGGGCAGAAGACATGGCCGCCTTAGACCTACCTCTCTGATAATGTTCCCACACAAAAGCCATCAAACCGTCTACGGGGGACTTACCTACTGCATCATACCTACTGTAAAATGCCATCCAATCACGCCAGGCCGCATCACACGCCCTAAGTGTGGAAGGAGCTAAAGAATACCTGGCCAAAGCAGCTAACCCGTCTTGACAATATGCCAGACATAAGGCGGGCATGGTAAACCCTCAGTCGCCACCCCCGGCACCAACTCACGGAACTTATCAAACTGAAAACGAGACAAAGCATCCGCTATCCGATTGTCGATGCCGGGAACGTGATGAGCCCTGAAATTGATATTGCGCTGCAAGCAGACGAGCACCAGATGTCTCAAAAGGAGCAAAGCTTGTGGGAATGAAGAACACTGATTGTTGATAGTGTGAACCACCCCCAGGTTGTCGCAGCGGAACAAAATGTCCCGATCCGAAAACCTGGAAGCCCACAATTCCAAGTCTACAATGATAGGAAACAATTCCAACAACAGGAGGTTCCTAGTGAAACCCTGGGAGACCCAAGAGGGCGGCCAAGGAGCAGCACACCAGCCACCGGCAAAAAAGGCACCAAAACCAAAACTGCCCGAGGCATCAGTGAACAGCTGGAGGCACTGGTTGGAACAACGTGGAGGAGGCCACAAAACCTCCCAGTTGAAAGAAACCAAGAATGAAGACCAAACACGCAAATCATCTCTGATCTCGCGGGAGAGGTAAATGGTCTGACCGTCCCTGCAGTGGCCTGTTCAAGTTTACGGCAAAACACCCTACCCATGGGAAATGATCCTGCACACAAAATTGAAGGAGCCCAGCAAAGACTGAACCAGTTTAAGCCGAACCTTGTGCTTGCCCATGCATTCGTCAATCAAACCCAAAAGCGACAGCAACCGGCTACCGTGTCTATTTCAATCCCTAGATAACTAAGGCAACTGGTAGGGCCCTCGCATTTTTCCGGGGCAATGGGAACCCCCAGGATTTAAACAACGATTTGGCAGAAAACAAGATGTCGCAGCAAACCAAACTGTCCCTTGGGCCCATGAAGAGAAAATCATCCAGGTAGTGGGCAACTCCGGGGTTGCCGAAGGCGGACTGGATGCACCAATGCAAGAAAGTGCTGAATTTCTCAAAATAGACACAAGAGACAGAACAGCCCATGGGCAGGCACCTATCGACGTAGAAATCCGAACCCAATTTGAAACCTGGGAACCGCAGGGAATCTGGGTGTAAGTGAAGAAGATGAAACGCAGACTCCACGTCTAGTTTGACCAACAGGGCACCCGGACCACAGTCACGAACCAAGCGCAGAGCCTCATCAAAACACTGATAACGCACTCTGCAAACGGAAACGGGAATGGAATCATTAATAGAACCCCCATGAGGATGAGACAAATGCTGGATAAGGCGGAACTTGCCCGGAGTCTTCTAGGGCACCACCCCGACGGGGAAGATGCACAAGGCGGGAATAGGGGGAACGGCATAGGGACCACACATGCGCCCCAAGCCGATCTCCGCGTCCACCTTCCGTCTAACCTCATGCGGGAAATCGCGGGCTGATTTAAAATTCCGGCGCGCAACCACATGCGCAGAATCCGAAATGGGCAGATGGAAACCGTGACTGAAACCCTCTAGCAAGAACTGTGCGGCCGACCTGTCAGAGTATAAACAAAGCCATCGCCGCAGCTCGGAAACCCGAATCGGGGAATGGGCCTTACTTGTTACTTCCAGCTGCCTCAGCCGGAGCTGAGGGTTTTCCACTTGCGGCCGAGGTGCAGTCCTTGGACGGGTGACCGGCTCTACACACCTTGCATGAGTGTCAAAAATGTCAGTTAACGCCACTGGTGCACTTGCCCTCATTATACGCGAAACACTTGCCATTCACCAGGGAACGTGGACCAGAAGCGTCAGCTGCGAGGGGCTTCTTGCCCGGTGCATCCCCGGGGGGCCTGACCTGCTGAGTAACCTCCAACCACACCTCCACATCTTTGAAACCCAAGGGCAAAACCGCGTTGCCATCTTGATTACGACTAAACTTCTCGTCGTAATCCCTCCAAGCGTATCCCTTGGATTTCAAATACATTTCATGAACTAAAAACAAATACTTCACCATGTTGGGATATTCGGCAGGCTGCGAATCCGTGTAACAGGCCGTAAAGACCAAAAACCCCCGTAACCACTGATGGAAATTACGGAAAGCATTTTCCCCAATGCCTCCCATTTTCTTGGCCGCATCAAACCCCTGATGCATGTCATCCGTAAGGGTGAACATGTCCACGTACTTGCCCTCCCTAATCTTTTCCCTCATCCTTTTGCGAATGCCCCGGGTAACAGCCGTATTTGCGCAATGCACCATTTCCGTGAAAAGTGGGGGATTGGTGGGAACCGAAGCCGCCAGTGCCTTGACTTTCCTAGATTTCTTCGCCACGCGACGCACAATGAGCCTAGCCAACTAGGGCGCCTAGGAGAACCAGAGGAAACACTAATAGAAGAGTTAGAAGAAGTGCCGGAAGAACAAGGAGAAACAACAGCATCCTCACCGGTGCCTGAAGGACCTGGTACTCCATCAGCCGCTTCCATCACCACCGATCCCGGCGGTGCATCTTCCGCTGGCACCGCAGCCGCATCCCTCCACGACCTCCGATTCCTCTGCGACGAAGCCGCCGACTCCCCTGGACTCGCAGACGACACAGAGGGGACAACAAACGCAGGAAGCGCCCACGCATCATCAACAGAAACAGGAGGCAATGGCGGGAGGGGGGGCAGTTCAATGCTGCAACCCGGTAAGGGTGGGGCCAGCGGGCAGAGACGGGGGAGGACACCTAGATGTGATGGAGGACCCCGTGGCAGGAGGGGCAGCCCTGACCAACGGGACGTCCCCAATGGTGTAGGCTGGAAGCCACGAGGGAGGGAGCATGTAACTCGCCGCCCAGGGAAACATAGAAGGAACAGCGGGGAACTGCGCGGGAGCGGGTGACGGCTGCCAAAACTGGGCATGCGGGGCCGTAGTCACGGGGAAATTGCAGAGATAAGAACCCGTCAAGGCCGGGGGGGGGGGGGTGGAGACCTGAGGCCCACTGAAGGACCATGTGGGATGGAGCCCCGACAACGAAACAGTAAAATAGGGAGAAAATTGTGGGGAGGAGGCAACAGACAGAGCTGGTTGCCGCGCCACGGAGGACACGGGAAATGACTGCGCAACGGAAAAAGGATGTATTCCGGGGAAGCCCGGCGGAAAATGCCTCCCGGCATACCCAACCGGCGCCGAAAGCAGGGAAGAAGGGCCTGGCAAGTGGAATGAGGCTGCCAGGGAAGACTGTGCAGACACCATCTGCAATACCCCAGACTGGCCAGCCGGGGGCACCTGCAACTGGTAAAAGAGGAGGCCAAGGATTGGGAACTGAGCAGCCCCAAGGGATAAGGGGAGTCACGCAGGACAGACCCCAGCGTGAGCACCGCGGCAGGCGACCCTGTCAGAGAAGCCACCTGCACCACATGGGCCCCGGAGGAAACCTGTGAACCCCCGTCCACAAACCCCGAAGCGTCTGGCCCACCGCACCCACCCACGGCCAGTGAGTATATACATACATACATTGATCTCTCTGGCACTTGGTGGCTACAAGGGATTACGTGTCGGTTACCCTCCAAATTCAAACTCTGCAGCAGCTGCTGTATATAAAACACATCCAATGGCAGACCATCACAAGTAGATAGATAGATACTGTATTGTACTCCCCTTATATATTTTATATTAATCACCCCTATATACTGTATGCCTATCACCACCCACACCCCTTATATACGTATCCCCCCCTCCCACCCTTATATACATATGTACCTATAGCCTCCTCCCATACACACTCCTTATATAAATATATACCTACCACCCGCTCTCCCACACACCCCTTATATACATATATACCAATCAACACTTCCCCACACACCCCTTATATATTTTAAAGTCAAGATGCCACTCACTTAACTTTTTAAAAAGTGTGATTGGGGCTGGGGGCTGTTCTTCCGGGATGTGAGGTTCCATGGAAGGGCAGCGCTCCTCTATTCATGCTGAGTTCTCAGTTGCAGGAGGCGGAGCCGCCGGGTTCACTTCAGACTGATGAAAGCGGAACAGCCGTGACTGGGCGCGCTGATATCTATTAACGCATCCGAGCAGCGCCCAGTGATTCAGCTTGTAGCAACCGACGGCGGCTGAGTGTAACGGTCTGGGGCAGCAACCATACCTCTCTACCTAAGACCCTGAGAGGTGCTGCGGAGCCTGATCACCGCTCACCGTGACTGCAAGCATGTGAGGGGAGGAGGAGGTGCCATTCCTGCTTGGGGAGGAGAGGTAGAGGACAATGCTGCTAGCTGCCCGCTCGGCTTCAGGACAAGTCAGTAGCCCGCTGCCGGACTAGGGGCAAAAGAGAGGGGCAGTCGTTGGGGACGATTTTACTTCTCCCCAGGCTCCACCGCCGTCAGCAGCGCTGGGAGTGATGCTGTTGGCTGTTGAGCCTGGAGACGGGCAGAATCGTTCCTGGACAGAAGCTCCGGCTGGGGGGCCCCATGACAAACAAGGGCCCGGGGGTACGTATCCCCTAGGCCCCCCCCCCTTTAATCCGGCACTGGGTGCGACCCCGCCACGACCCGCGGGCAAGAGCGAGATCGGAGGCAAGGGAGGCCACAACCCGAGAACGCGGGCACTGAAATGCCGCGGCCTCAGCCAAATGCCAGGGGGGGGGGGACCTGCGGAGACGTGGCATGGTAGACAGGGATAGCAGAGGTACTTAGATAATACCAGGGGAAGAATAAGCAATCAGGGGGAAAAACGGCTAAAGATTAAGGAATAAAACCAAGCCAAATGAAAAACAGGACAGTATAAGAATACAGTATGTGTACTCAGCCTTCCAGCATTCCAAAATGGCAAGCGGAAGTCTGAGGCACATGACTGAGATTATATAGTGGCTTAAACCCACACCCACAAAACCTTGACTGACAGGCAAACAAACCTATGGGAAAAAAACAGACCCTTACAAAAACTACATAGCAACTGCTTAGTCATGAACAACCAATCACAAAAAATGGGGCTCTTATATGTCGGGTCCGGGAGCCTGACACGGCTGCGACCTGTGCTACAGCCCCCTTTCCCACAGCGCATAACCAACCCGGCATATTGCCGGGTTGGTGACACTGCTAGTGACGCGGCAGGGGCGGCGCTGGGAGATCACATGATCTCCCAGCGCCACCCTTCCATACACTGTGAACGGGAGCCGTGTCGCATCGACACGGCTCCCATTCACACTACACAGCTTACCAGGTTGAACATGTGTTCAACCCGACAAGCTACCCGGGTAGGATTCCCGGATCACTTGATCGGGAATTTGCAGGGGGACCCTTTTCCATTAGGAAAAAACACGGGTAAATGCGCGCCCCCGTGCATTTACCCGTGTTTTTAAAGCTAGTGGAAAAGGGGTATTAGTCAGCCTTCAGCTAATCTAATTGAGCGCAGTTGCATAGCCAGTTTTTGAAGTGGAGGAGAGAAAAGGGTAGAAACTGGGGGGAATTGCTAACCCACCCTACAAAAAAAAACAACATAAAATGGAAATGGATTATTTAGGAACAAAAAAGCTTTAATTATATGAAATTACCAATGTACAGTAACTTAAAATTCATTTTATTATGTACATTTACCAGACATACTGTACTAGGCTTATTCTCCTAGTATAGCTAAATAATAAATATAGAATAAAATATATAGAACAAACTTATTTTACATATATTTAGTGCAGCTCAGTAGTCAATGTGGGAAATGCTGGTATGAAAATTTGAAGTGAACGCCTGGGGCCTGGAGAGTTTAGGGATTTTCATAGTGTAAATTAAGTTAAAATATTGTTTTTAATACTTCCTGCCACCAGCTTAGGCCACAAAAAGGTATCTGCTTTTATAACACTGTCACCTTCTTTGAAGGACATTGGGGAAGATATACTAATCCTTGGAGAATGATAAAGTGGAGAGAGGAAAATTACAATTGCAAATGACAGTTAGGAGCTGGTTGATTGGTAGTTTATCTCCTTCCACTTTCCAAGGCTTACTACATCTGCTCCAAAATGTGCTAATCATAGGGCAGGATGTACTAATCTTTGCGGGCCATCGCACCAATGCTAATCGCATATGTACTAACATATGCACAGGGCCAGTGCTAGGGTGTTCGGCGCCACCCTGCAAACTATAAATTTGCACCCTCCCATATTTTACAAAGGGACAGTGAGCGGCAAAAAGGGATGTGGTTTTACAAGGAAGGGGCATGGCCACACAATAGTACCCCCATTTCAAATTACGCAACATAGAAGCACAATCTTATTCACATTACCCCGCACATGGTAGTGCTGTTTATACACATAATGTCCCCAGTAGTGGCACCGGTTATACACATAATACCCCCTGTAGTAGCGCTGCTTATACACATAATAGCCCCTGTAGTAGTGCTGCTTATAAATACAATAGCCCCTTTAGTAGCGCCGCTTATACACATAATACCTCCTGTAGCAGTGCCGCTTACACACACAATAGCCCCTGTAGTAGAGCCGCTTATACACATAATAGCCCCTGTAGAAGTGCCGCTTATACACATAATAGCACCTGTAGCAGTACCGCTTATGCACATAATAGCCTCTGTAGTAGCGCTGCTTATACACATAATAGCCCCTGTAGTAGCACTGGTTATACACATAATAGCCCTTGTAGTAGTGCCGGTTACATATAATGCCCCAGTGGTCGAAGTGGAAATTTTGAAGTGGGAGTATGGAAAAGTGATGGTTACAATTCTGCGTGCTCTGGAAAAGGGTGCGTGGCCACTCAAAAGGTGTTGTGTTCATAAGTGTAGTGTACCACACCATATACCCCTTAGCAGGGGCGCATCCAGAAGAAAATGAAAGGGGGGGCTCCATAATAGGGGATCGGTAATAGTTATATTTACATACACCTAAGGCACGCGTGCTCCCACATAAGAGGAGTGGTATCACAGGGGGCGTGGCCTCACAGAATACGCCATCAGGTAATGATTGGCTGTTGGAGCGCATCCTGGTTTATTGCCAATGTTTCACCCTGATGAAAAGACTGATTGGGCCTTGAAATGTTGGTCACCTGTTCCATTAGTTATGGGAGCCTGGAAGGCACCCCAGCACAATATAATTACTATAGTTTTTAGTTGGTGGTGGCAGGTGCAGCAAACCTTGTTTTGAGCACTGCAGTGAGACTCAGACTGCAGGACACGAACTGCCCATCTTTGATTAGCAGAAGCAGCCAGCTGGATATCCAACAAGCAGCATAAGACATCTGCAGGACAGCCCTGTCACAATCACACGGGCCGCCTTCTCAAAGCTGAGCTGAGTTTGACTGCACCTAGCATGGTGGTAAAGGAAGTGGAGGAATAAGTGCTGGGAAACTGCGATGCAGTGAGAGCTAATAAAGCCTTCTGTGCCATCATAAGTAACAGTCTTACTCGATGCTGGCATTTGAACTCTGCACCTGGGCTGGACTCTGGCTGGCTGGCAGTGGGGGGAGGTAGGTTGCAGTGTGAGCAGGGGGAGGCTGGAGCTGCAGCTCCAGCATACCCATTGGTTACCACACGGACTTGCTGTTAGAGCAGCGGCGGGTCCTAGTGCCTGCCGGCTCTTTTATCAAATCTGACTGACTGAAATAGCAGTAGTGCTGCTGCTGTTCTCCTCTTGAAGTCAGAAACGACAGTGGGGCACGGGCTCGAGTGCCCCCCCCCCCCCTGGATCTGCCTATGCCCCTTACACACATTATGCACCACAATAGTAGGACCCCTTATACTATCTAGTACTGGTGCCCTTTTCACATTATACCACACAGTATGAGCCAAAATTCACATTTTAGCATACAGTATGAGCTGAAATTCACATTATACCACACAGTATGAGCCGAAATTCACATTATACCACACAGAATGAGCTGAAATTCACATTATAGCACGCGGAATGAGCTGAAATTCACATTATAGCACACAGAATGAGCCGAAATTCACATTATAGCACACGGTATGAGCCGGAAGTCACATTATAGCACACGGTATGAGCCGAAAGTCACATTACAGCACACGGTATGAGCCGAAATTCACATTATAGCACACAGAATGAGCTGAAATTCACATAATAGCACACAAAATGAGCTGAAATTCACATTATAGCACACAGAATGAGCCAAAATTCACATAATAGCACATAAAATGAGCCGAAATTCACATTATAGCACACAGTATGAGCCGAAATTCACATTACAGCACACGGTATGAGCCGAAATTCACATTACAGCACACGGAATGAGCCGAAATTCACATTATAGCACACAGAATGAGCGAAATTCACATTATAGCACACGGAATGAGCCGAAATTCACATAATAGCACACAAAATGAGCCAAAATTCACATTATAGCACACAGTATGAGCCGAATTTGACATTACAGCACACGGTACGTGCTGAAATGCACATTACAGCACACGGAATGAGCCGAAATTTACATTATAGCACACAGAATGAGCCGAAATTCACATTATAGCACACAGAATGAGCTGCAATTCACATTATAGCACATAGAATGAGGCAAAATTCACATTATCGCACACAGTATAGCATTATAGCACAGGTTGGGAACAGTAGTTCGGGGCAGGATGGGAGCAGTGGTGCGGAGCAGGAGGGCAGTATTGGAGCAGTGGTGCAGAGCAGGGGGGGCAGTATGGGAGCAGAGGTGCAGAGCAGGGGGGCAGTATGGGAGCAGTGGTGCGGAGTAAGGGAGGCAGTATGGGAGCAGTGGTGCAGAGCAAGGGGGGCAGTATGTGAGCAGTGATGCAGAGCAGGTGGGGCAGTATGGGAGCAGTGGTACGGAGCAGGGGGGAGCAGTATGGCAGCACTGGTGCCGAGCAGGGGGGCAGTATGGTAGTGAAAGGTGCTCGCTAAGTTAAACAAGAATGTCACCTGCTCCCCGTAGATCCTGAGTCCCGGCCGCCGTCGTTCCCTCCATGGACACTGCTCCCCATAGCTCCCATCCGCCGTCACTCCCTCCGTGGACAGTGGCAGCAGCCTCACACAGGAGCCGCGGCACCGTGTCCCGCTCTGCCGTCTCCACACTGCACGCAGTGGCGGTTCTTGCCACGGGCAAGCAGTACTTTTGCCCGGGGCGCCGCCTTCCGGAGGGCGCCGGCGCCATCCGGAGGGCGCCGGCGCCATCCGGAGGGCGCCGCACCAGGGCAAGATCCGCCACTGTGCCCCCCGCAGTGCCCAGCTGTGCCCCCCGCTTTCAAGGGAACCAGATGCGTAGCGTCTAGTTTACCTTCATTGACAGGACCTTAGTTGTGCGGTGCGCGATGACGTCATCGCGCACTGCACAGCAAAGGTCCTCTCCATGAAGGGAAACTAGACGCTGCGGTCTAGTTTCCCTTCATGGAGAGGACCTTTGCTGTGCGGTGCGCGATGACGTCATCGCGCACCGCACAGCATAGTGGCACAGACACTAGGGGTCATAATTGACCTCTAGTGTCTATGCTGTTCTATGGGAGAGACGTAATAACGTCTCTCCCATAGATCGAGGAAAGGAGAGAAGAAGAGCGGCGCCGGCGGAGGAGGTCTGCAGCGGTCTGGATCAGGAACGGGGATGGTAAGTATACTTTATTTTATTTTATTTTTTTCCAGCGTCGCTACAGGGGCATAAATGGGGGCGTAACTGACCACGCCCCCATTTGAAGCCACACCCCTATACTTTGCCCGGGGCGCCACAATCCCAGGAACCGGCCCTGACTGCACGGCACACGAACGAGACCTGACCAGGTTCCTCGAGGGGGGACACACATTAATCGGCAGCGGGGGGTGGGGGGCATTAATCGGTGGCAAGCGTGTGAGTGGGGGATGTACACGCCAGTGGTCTGCACTGCATACTTGTATTAGTTAAAAAAAACAACTTCCGGGTCAGTGGCGAAGTGCCGATATGCCATACAGTTGCATACTGGTCCACTTTGACCACTGTAATGCCCTCAGAAGTGCCATTTATACAAATTATGCCCCCCACCCACACATACACATAGACAGATACATACACATAGATACACACACAGATACACATACACTCACGCACACACACACACACACATATAAACACATACAAACAGATACCACACACATACATATACACACAGTTACACACACACATACACACAGATACACACACACACTTTCCCTCCCCATACCATCTGGCTGGCCGCAGTTTCTGTCCTCGTGTAGCTCCGCCCCTCAGCGCTGTGTAGCCCCGTCCCCTTTTTGGCCAGGATATGAAGGACACTGCAGGGGGGTAAGGGGAGGCTTCAAGCTGCCAGCGCCGCTGCCTGTCAAATGGTGTGACAGGCACAGCAGCCGGCAGCAGCAGGGGGCCCAGGCACAGCACAGGGATGCAGAGCAGGGACAGCGCCTCTTGCAGCCTGGCGCCTACCTGCCCTTTGCTGAGCGGGTAGTGCCGGGCCTGCATATGCAATTAGTATCACAATGCGATGGCAGAGGCCCCCTTCGAAGCTTGGTGGTCCACAGGAGAGGTTGAGCGGGGCCTCTGGGGGTCTCCGTCACATCCCTGCAGCCGGAAGTATAGATGGCTGTGTTCTGGGACTGCAATGGGAGCCGTATGAGGGGGGTTGGCATGAGTTGCATTGGTCGGTGGGTGCAACAAGATGCGGTAAGAAGCCCATAGGCTACAATAGGGTATCGCAATAAAAAAATGGCGATACCTTCAGCATCGAAAACTGGTCGGCTGTGGTTAATACATTTGAAAATGCTGTAAAAAAAACAAAAATGGGGGTTTTAGCGCATTTTTCCTTTAGTACATCCCACCCATAGACTGTTTAGTTACAGTACTTTGCAGTCTGTTGCACATCCCCTAACTACATTGCGATATAGAATGATAGATTACGCTCTGATCCTGCTGATCGTTGACAGCGGTGGACGGTGCAGGGACTCCTGGAGCTGACGGCGGCCATCTTGGAGGTGGCGGAGCAGGCTCCTTTGAATTGTGCTGCTCCTGAGGTGCTCACTGGGCAGCAGGCCTTATATTACAGTGGGACACTGCATCATCCCTTAAGCTCTATACAGATAACTGCCTACAAGCACTGCACTGAGGCTTCCTACCCCATATTTCTCTCTTTTTGTATATACAGTGCACTCTGTTAGATCTGATCCTCAGAGCCCCCTGCTGTTAACTCTTATATTGCACCTCACCTACTCCCGACACAGTGTGTAGTGATTCGGGACGCTCTCCTGTGGATTCCTTTCTTAGTTTTAACGGAATGTTGCGACCTAGGTCCTTCGAATGATGTGAAAACACAAATGCCTGACCTCCCGCCTACCCAATTCAACTGACGAGCACGTAACACCCTGGCATACCTTTATTGTAATCTATCCCTAAGCTGGCACTTCTATTTTACCAGATATTATGAGCAGAGCGAACACCCGAGCAAAAAAAACAGGAGCCTCGCAAGATATTTCACAACACTTTTCGCGCCGGGAAAAACCGGCTGAAAATTCGTCTCCGTCTTCGCTATTGTCCTCCCCTAACATGGATCCGAATGATTCACCCTCAACCAAAGAGGATATTCAATCTCTTCAGAGTATGATATTGGACCTTAAAAATTCCTTCACCACCGCTCTACAATCAGCGATCGGTGAGCTGAAATCCGACTTAGCGGCCTTGGACTCTCGCACCAGCTCACTGGAATCACGGGTGGAAAACCAACGGGAATTCCACAAACAAGTGGGTGAGGACATGAGTTATTTATCTGGTGAATTGGAACTCCTTAAGGATAAAGTTGAGGATAGCGAAAATCGCGAGAGGCGGAATAATTTACGCATTCGCAATGTCCCTGAATCCATTTCGGCCTCCGAACTGGAACCATACCTCAAACGACTGTTTCTGTACTTAGTCCCGTCGCTCTCGGAATCTGCCATCCTGATAGAGAGAGCCCACCGTGCCCTGCGGCCTAAACCAAGGGACTCTGATCCTCCCCGTGATGTTATCCTTCGGTTTTTGTCATTCAAGATTAAGAACAGCATTACTATGGCATGCAGGAATTCGACTTCAACTCTATTCGAAGAATCACGGAGCCAGATTTACCAGGATTTGTCACCAGCGACTATTGCTAAATGGCGTGACCTACGTTCTGTTACCTCTACACTGCGCGACAACGGATACAAGTATCGTTGGGGTTTTCCTTTTCGTCTCATTGTGGAGATTGATGGCAAAGTTCATATCGTCCGCTCCCCTGAGGACGGAGACAAACTGCTTCACAAACTACAACTGTCCCCTACTTCTACTTCCCAGAAGTGAAGACCCATCTGTTTCAAATTATGTTTACATTTGAGTTTTGATAACGTATAGTTTAACTAATATTTTTCTTATTCTTGCTCAATTGTTGTGCTGCCTCCAGTTTAGATGCTGTTTCAGGTATGACTGCTCCTTTACTTAATTTCCGAACAGTTCTTATTGGCTGGATATATGTACTTTTTGTGTTGTTGTATTTTTATCTTGCAGTCCTGACCGGTGGACCGGATACACTGCCCTATAACTGGGCCTTAAGATTGATCCCTACCACGATACCCAGGGACCTGTCTCTAGTTACCGGTCAGCTCAGCGACACTGCCACTGATCTGATATTATTACTACTTTGATACTGTCTTATGTCTAATATCTGATTATCTTTCATTTCATTTTGTTTTCTGTGTATTGGACTGTCCTGCCTCTGCTATGGGTTCTTCTATGGTGCTGGACGGCCCATTCTCTCTATTTACGATTAGTTTTGGGTGGGGGGTGTCAGTGCCTTGGCTTGACACTTCCTCCCCCAGTCTCTAGGGATTAGAGCTATACCCAAGAATATTGGGTTAATACCCTACTCTATTTCATTGTATTTGTATCCCACCGGTGAGCTCTTTCTTTTTTTTTGTTAGAGCTCAATCTAAGTAGTCGGGTATCCTGCCTTTTGGATACTACGTCTACTTTTTTGTCTTTTCTTTCTCTCCTCCTCTTCTAGGTTCTTGTTATAGTTCGTGTGCACGTTGATATACCTGCATCTATAGATAGATAGATCTAAATATCTTATATTGTTGTTTGTGTATAGGATTATACATTTCTATTATTTTTTATTTTTCTTCTCTTTTTTTTTTTTTTTTCCTCTCACTTATTTTAGCAGAGTTCGGGGCCCCATCGGTTTCCTGTGTATTGCCCCCTTCTCTCTCTTTAGCCATGCCGCTAACATGCCTGTCCATCAATGTTAAGGGGTTGAATACCCCCCAGAAACGCTCTCACCTCCACAGGTCTCTCAAAACTTTGAAAGGTGACGTGATTTTTCTACAGGAGACACATTTGAAATTGGCCTCCCATCCCTCACTGATGTCTAAACGATTTCCCATGGCCTGGTACTCCAATAATGCAGCGAAAAGAAATGGGGTTGCTATTTTAATCAGAGGATCCGTTCCTTTCCAGTTCCTAGACTGTAAATGCGACACTGAAGGCCGTTATGTAATGGTGAGAGGTAAAATTGGACACGAGGAGGTTACATTGGCTAATCTGTACTCTCCAAATACGGCCCAATCCAAATTTTTTCGCAAGTTCTTCCAAGACCTCTACTCATATAGACGGGGTAAGACACTTGTTGGTGGAGATTTCAATATGGCTCTCACATACATGGATAGATCCGGCCCCTTGCGCAGTGGACGAACCCCACACTCTTCTGTACTACACAGAGGCATGGCCGAGGCTGGTCTGTTTGATGTCTGGCGCTTTCTTAATCCGACCACTAGGGACTACACTTTTTATTCCAATCCGCACGATGTGTATTCTCGCATTGACATGTTCTTGAGTTGTGCACCTCTCTCCCAGACAGCACGTGTTTCCTCGATAGTCCTACTTACTTGGACTGACCACGCGGCTTTGGTAGCGACTTTTGATATATTTGATAACCCTGACGGCAGACCGACATGGAGACTTAACAAAACCCTATTGAAGATTCCTAAATTTCAGGACTTAATTAAAACTGGGATTCAGGAATATTTCGATGTCAATGTGGAGGGCGACTGCAGTTTAGCCACAATATGGGAGGCCCATAAGGCGGTGATTAGAGGATCCATAATCCAATTTGCGTCCCGCCGTAGGAGAAATCAGGAAACTCAAATTGCTTTGTTAACCGACACCATTGCACAACTAGATAGGGAACACAAACGCACACATTCTAAGAAAATACTAGCCGACCTTTCTAAGGCCCGTGATGATCTACAATCTCTTTTGGCGGAGAACATTGAGCGCTCACTTCGCTGGGCTAATCAATCGTTTACGACAAAAGCAACAAGGCTCATACTTTATTGGCTATTCGCCTACGCGCCAAGAAAGCTAATCAAGCCATTCATACTATTAGGGAACCCTCGGGTAGTGCTACCTATGACCCTAAGAAAATTAATGGTATTTTCTCTGATTATTATAGAGCACTCTATAATCTTGACCCCCCGACCGACCCCTCGGCGCTCGCAGATCAGGTTCAACAATATCTAGATTCATGCGCCCTTCCTCGGTTAGATGATGCAGCTAACTCTGCTCTCAATGCTGATATTTCTGCTGAGGAGAGTGAAGCGGCATTGAAAACCCAAAAACCTTCTAAGGCCCCTGGCCCAGACGGCTACCCGATGGTGTATTACAAAACTTTCGCACCTCAGCTTATCCCTCATATGGTCTCTTTATTTAATAAGATAATGCAGGGCACCCCTTTTCACACTGATTCCACGACCTCTCGTATTATAGTTATCCCGAAACCCGATAAGGACCCCTCATATTGCTCAAATTATAGACCCATCTCTTTAATAAACACCGATCTCAAGCTTTTTGCCAAGATATTGGCGTCTCGTCTGAATACTGTGTTGACGTCATTAATAGACCCTGATCAAGTGGGATTTATTCCCGGCCGCCAGGTCTCAGATAACACCAGACGTATTGTTAACTTAATTCACCATATTAACTCAACGAAAACTCCAGCGATTGCTCTGGCGCTTGACGCCGAGAAGGCGTTTGATCGCATCTCCTGGCCCTTTTTGTTTTCTACGTTATCCACATTTGGTCTTCATGGTCATTTCATCACTGCAGTAGCGGCCCTCTATTCTAACCCCTCATCTACAGTCCTGACTAATGGATTAAGCTCACCCCGCTTTAGTTTAAAGAACGGAGCTCGCCAGGGATGCCCTCTCTCACCCCTACTTTTCGCCTTATGCATTGAACCTCTTGCAGCCCATATTAGACTCAATGCTGACATCAAGGGTATTACTGTGGGACAGGACTCGTATAAAATATCTCTGTTTGCAGATGACGTGCTCGTGACTCTTTCTAACCCTTTGATTTCTCTTCCTAACCTACAGAAAGAATTACTTTTGTACGGTTCCCTCTCTGGTTATAAAATCAATCATACCAAATCAGAGGCCCTCGCGTTTAATGGCCCTCATTCCGAGTTGATCGCTCGCAAGGCGATTTTAGCAGAGTTACACACGCTAAGCCGCCGCCTACTGGGAGTGAATCTTAGCTTCTTAAAATTGCGACCGATGTATTCGCAATATTGCGATTACTAACTACTTAGCAGTTTCAGAGTAGCTTCAGACTTACTCTGCCTGTGCGATCAGTTCAGTGCTTGTCGTTCCTGTTTTGACGTCACAAACACACCCAGCGTTCGCCCAGACACTCCCCCGTTTCCCCGGCCACTCCTGCGTTTTTTCCGGAAACGGTAGCGTTTTTTCCCGCACGCCCATAAAACGGCCTGTTTCCGCCCAGTAACACCCATTTCCTGTCAATCACATTACGATCGCCGGAGCGATGAAAAAGCCGTGAGTAAAAATACTATCTCCATTGTAAAATTACTTGGCGCAGTCGCAGTGCGAATATTGCGCATGCGTACTAAGCGGAATTTCACTGCGATGCGATGAAAAATACCGAGCGATCAACTCGGAATGAGGGCCAATGTTTCTTCTTATACTAGCTTGACCTTGACCTCTTCTTTCCCTTTTCTTTGGAGGCCCTCGGCCATCAAATACCTTGGCACATATATCACTAAATCCTATACTAGCCTCTATCAGGCTAACTATGTTCCTATAATTAAAACGCTTAAGCATGACTTATATAAATGGGATCGGTTGTACATCTCATGGATTGGACGGATTAACGCCCTAAAAATGAATTTCCTCCCTCGTATCCTTTATCTGTTCCAAACTGTCCCGACAATGGTGTCCCGAGTAACATTGGCTTCCCTGCAAACTATGTGTCACAAATTCATTTGGGCTCATCGTAAACCTCGTTTAAGACGAACCATATTGACCAAGAGTGCAACCTCAGGCGGTTTGGGATATCCTAATTTTCAGGCTTATTTTAACGCCTGTCAACTTAACCACATAGTGTCCTGGCATTCCCCTCGAGGGATCAGAAAATGGGTTGATATTGAGAACTCTATATTTCAGGGTATCCCCCTGGGCTCCCTACTGTGGCTACCCGGGTCCTGCAGACCAGCCTCGGCCTATTCAGTCCCCACGATTAAATTCACCCTCGGATTGTGGGACAAACTCTGCACTACTTATAATCTTTCTTCATACCCCTCACCTCTGTCCCCTATCTGGGGTTACCCCGCCTTCCCTCCAGGCAGTGACCGACACATGGCAGCCCCATGGCAATCCCAAGGTGTCACGAGATTTATCCATGTTAAAGGTCACTCTGCACCGGCCTCTTTTGGAGATTTTCAAGAACGCCTTGGTATTCCATCCTCGTGTCATTACCATTATATTCAAATTCTTAGCTTCCTTAAGTCACAACTTAAAACTACTCTTTTGAGATCGCCCACCGCCTTTGAACATATGTGTCTGCTTTCAATTGGCAAAAGGGGGAATATCTCCACAATTTATAACTCTGTTTTGGCTCCAGATCCTCCTCCCCGTGAACCCCACGAATTGGCCTGGGAATCAGATCTCTCCCGTCCATTAGAAGACGAACAATGGGAAGAAATTAGATTGCGCACTGCTAAAGCCTCCATTAGTGTGGCACTTAGGGAGACATGTTACAAAGTCTATACCAGATGGTACCTAGTCCCCTCCAGACTTCATTCCATTTTCCCTGCAACCTCAAATTTATGCTGGAGACTTTGTGGAGAGGAGGGCACCTTTTTCCACATATGGTGGACCTGTCCCTCTATTCGCCCCTTCTGGAATACAGTTGGAGTGCTCATAGCGCAATCTTGCGGGCATAACATTGAACTCTCTCCTGAAATTGCTTTACTTCAAGCCCCCATACCGTCACTACCCAAATCCCAAGATAAGCTTGTTATGCAATTCTGCATGGCGGCTAAATGTCTGATCGCTAAATGCTGGAAGGATCACAAACCACCCTCCAAGGCATTATTGGTGACTAAGATTAACTATATAGCCAATATGGAATATATTACTAGCTTAAGGAATAACACGGTGGCCCAATTCCACAACGTTTGGTCCCCGTGGTACCTCACGCGTTCTTTACTCATCCCCGGACTCTGCTAATGCTCATACTGCTAATACCTCTACTACTCCCTCTGTTATTATCTTTGCTTAGACTTACAGCCAACCTCCTGTTTCCTTATCTATGACTTTCTCAACTTTCCCCTTTTGCTCTTACACTTTTTCTCTTTCTTTTACTTTCCTTTTTATTTCTACCAAGTTTTTTCTCGGTTTCGGTATAGTTTATGTACTATAATTGAAAAAAAAAAAAAAAAAAGGGAATGATCACACACATGTTTCAATTTCCACAGGCTGAATGCTGCTATCCTCTGTTAGCCTATATTTTCATAGAACTGTATATTTCATTCTAACATTAATCAACAATGTCTTTATGTTATAATTCTATAACGCAATGTGGACAAATTCTCATCTGCTAGTTCATTATTTTGACCTGTACCTGTGTATGTACAATATTACTTTGATTATTGATCATTCTCAATAAAAATGACTATCTTAGAATGATAGATTACATACCACCTATGCCTAGAGGAGGAAACAGACCCCTTAAATTACTTCAGCGTGAGGCTGAATGGATATTCAGATTGGGCACCATGAGCCCTAAGGGGTTAAATTAACAGCTTGGTCTGAATTGTTTTCTATAACTTTCTATAATATAATATGCATAGTGTGGATATATTCTGTACCAATTGGTTGTGTTGCTTTCTGTTTCTCCTTGTATATGCATTTTGTTTAAAATTCTTTCTATTATGCTTTAAAAACTGTTCCATGATGTTATCGTTTATAACATAAGTAAGTGCTAATTTTATTGATCCTTGTTATAGAGTCCTGTCACCTTGGTGAAAAGGGCGTGTAGCATCGTCATCCCAACCCGCCCACCTGAGGCGTGTGTTTGGATGATGCTGTGACGTATTGCCGGACGGGTGGGAGGTCCCTCTCCCGGCATCCGGCGTTGGTGTGGGGATACACACTTATAAGGTGAGATGTAATTTGTATTCGCTTTTAAGTCTGATGAAAGTGCCGTGAGATGATTAAATAGGCACTGAAACAGCCCAGATCTGTGACTTTGTGTCTGTGTGTCTAACGCTGGGCAATGCTAGGAGCTCTCATTGGGTTAGCAGCAGGTCTATCACACCCAGTCCACAGCTGATTGGGTGCCCACCCATACAGGTTACATCCATTGGTAAAGATCGATATTGGTAATAACCAGTGTCAGATTGGGGCATGAAGGGCCCTCCGTGGAAATGCAGTGGTAGGAGCCCATGTTTAGGGGTGTGGTCATTCTCCAGAGAGGGTGTGGCTATCTGCCAAAGAGGCTTGGGTAATCATTAGAGAGTGCATAGTTTGGGCCCCTTGATTAGTATATATAGTAAATACTACTAGTACATGCATGATAATGTACAAGATTAATAACAGCAATGTACTGTAAAGAATACACCACAGGCCTGTGCAGTATTATGTCTTCTGTATAATTCAAGTGCACAGTCCGGAACCTGATCCCTAGAGGAGGAGGTGGGGCCCCAGGCAGTGGGGCCCACCGGGGGTTTCCCCTTTGCCCCTGTGGGCCAGTCCAACCCTGGAAATAACAGGTATCTCAATTGGATGAACACATAAATCAGTAAATCATACAATGAATATCTGGCATAGATATTTACACTTTGATGTTTAGCAAGAAACTTCAAGTAGTAACATTTTATGCAATATAGCAAGTAGAATAAAAGAATGTAGACACAAAAGTAAAAAATCATAGAAATAGTAGTGATAACAGAAATAAATCCTAGCAGCAATTGATACACAATTCACATTTATAATACCCCTTTCAGACCGCCAGCCTGTAACATGGGTTTTTGCACGTGAGAGAACATAACCCGGGTTACTGTGCGGTCTGAAATGGCCTAGGGAAAATATCCCGGGTCGAGCGACCTGGGTTGAACACGGTTTCAACTCTGGTCGCTGTGTGGTGTGAGCGGGTTGCCGGGTTGATGTGATCTGTTTCCCGTTCACACTATATGGACAGGCAGCGCTTGGAGATCATCTGATTTCCAAACGCCGCCTCTGCTCGCGTCACCGCTGACATCACCAAACTAGCAATATGCCGGGCTGGGGACAGCAGTGAAAGGGGCCTGTGGTGGATCGCACCCGTGGATGGCTCCCGGGTGCGACCCGCCATTAGCGGTCTGAAAGGGGTATAACTCTCCAGCCTCCAAAAACCACAAAGTCTTTAGCTCTAATTATCCCTATACTCAACAATAGGGCTTATGTTCAATATCCTTACTGTTGGGATCCCAGCTGCTGAAATACCAATGCAGGAAACCCAATAACCATCAGAACACTGACATCCTGAAAACATTGGGATCCCGACATCGGAATCCCGAAAGTCGGTATCCTGAAGGTAAGTATAGCTGAGAGGTTAGGGTTAGGACACAGAGGGGGAGTGAATAGCATTAGCTGCCACCCGGGAAGGATAGAATGGGATGCGGAGGTAGGGGGTTAGGGTTAGGATGCAGCCAGGGGGTATTGGGGTTAGGCAGCACCGGGGAAGGGGGGGGGGTTAGGTTAAGGCACTAAGGGAGGAGGGTTAGGGTTAGGCTGCAGAGGGCAGGGGGTTAGGTTTAGGCATTAACCACGAAAGTTAGGATTAGGCACCAATGGGGGAGGTTAGGGTTAGGCTGCGATAAGGGAGGGTTAGGGGGGTAGGGGGTGACTTAGAAAGCTTAACTCACCCCTGTCGGGACCTTTATCATCAGATGCGGGCGTCAGTATTCTGACTGCCAGCATCCCATGTGCCGGCATATCAGACCCATCCCAACAATATCCACAGCTACACACCACTGTCACACTGAATATTGCAGCATAAAGAGATACATTATAATATAATATAGCAGTGAGGTGTCAGTGGTGCAAGTAGAAATATTTTCTTAGTGGTACTGAGTGCCAAAAAATGGGCGTGACCATGTGTTTTGAGGGGGCGTGACCACATGCCACAAGTTGGAGTGGCTACATGACACTAGTTGCGAGGCAACACTACAAAGCCCCTTTTCTTTTCACCCTGACAAACTGGGAGGTGCTGTCATGCTGACAAGCACCATGGTCTTGTTACTTTGTGGTGCATTATAATTGTGGTAATGGCAGTCACGGATGCAAAGTGTGTGGCAAGTGGTACTGAGTACCCGCTGCCAGATTCTTACGGGTACTCCGTACCCGCATACTTGCACCACTGGTCAGTGTGTACCATAGGCATTGGCACACATACAATATAAAGTATAGCTGTAGACTTTTAGCAGACAATGGGGGAGATGCATCATAGCTTGGGGAGTGATAAAGTGGCGAGAAATAAACCAGTCAATCAGCTTTTAACTGTCATTTTTCAAACACAGCATATAAAGTGACACTGATCAGTTGGTAATGGAGGCCTTAGCTTTATTGAAGACACACTCTTCGATATTCACCTGGACCGGAGTCTCCCTCTCAGTCTATGGACTAGCTTGTACTGCCCAGCTTGGTGAGCCCTGCACTGAGAGAATGTGATGCCTTTCACTACAGCCCACTGCTCAGCCACAACAGGGGTTATTTTTCCTGTACTTCCTCCCTGGTGTCATCTTCTCTACAGCCACGTCTCAAGCAGGCCTGACCTCAGCTCCACTGTCAGCCTTCTGCTTGACACCTTCGCCAAGGTGTGCAGCCTCCTTGGGGAAGCCAATGCTGCGTGCCCCCATTTTTGGTGGGCCTTTTTCCACATAACTATAGTCGGTCCCCTGGTTAAAGTATACCAAGAGGCCCAAGGTGCTAATTATATAAAGGATCAAATAAAATATATGCAATTAATTATCAGTCAACTATTAACCTTCAAATTATTAATACAGATGATCTGCAGATGTCAAATAAGCTATGGATGGCATAATGTTAATAAAGAGGTATTCCATTACTATAATAAGGAAAATATTACTTGAGTAATGAGAATACTAGAAGTACAAATTCTGGATTTTGTACAATGAAAATGCTAAATATATAGTTTAATATTACAAAAAAAAAGAATATTTGGGGAATGGGGGTAACAATACTTTACAGAAAAGTAAAGTTTACAAAATATGGTTTTACTAAAAACACATCAAGCGCCTAACTAGTTAGAACTGGGCTGGTTTGTTTAATTCTGTGCTAGAGCATAAATACTGCATTATGTGTATCACTAATAAATTCATGACTGTACGTACCAGTGAGCTCTGCCTTGCAGATGGTAGATGAGCTTTGATTAATTAGCACTTACAATATTTTGAGCATTCGGTGCCAGTGATGCATTCCAGTCATAATTTATTTAACCACATGGCTGATACTAATCTCAGAAGTGTTAGATTTATGAGGACATAGTGGACTGCTCTAAGTATACAATCCCATCAATATTGAAGGCCTTGCTGTTGGCCACTAGATGGTGCTCTTTGCTAGGTGCTATAATGAAATAGACAAGTGATCACATATAGAAATAAAGCAATAGATGTGCTTTATAGATAAAGGCTGTCCTGTGTGATTACTTGCAGCTGACACATAAGGCATTCTGTCTAAAAACCCTCATTAGCAGAAATCTAGAAAAAGAATGTGTCTGCACAGGTGTAAACACACTAAAGATTCCCAAAAGCTGTTAAAAGTAAACAATTTATTTCTCACACTATCAAGTCATCTGCAATTGCAGTAAAAAGATACATTCTAAACACACTTAATAACATTCATTAAAAGATGTAACAGAAATGTTCAGCCTATAATAGCAGTCTCACATGCACATGTAAATCTAGTAGTGAAAATCTGGAACATAATCAAAACTGTATTAGAGATGAAGTCCTTATTAAAACACACACACACACACACACACACACACACATATATATATTTGGCAAATAAATAATATTCACCAGTCTAGGATATAGACATATAGCGTTTGTTACCATGTAATTGCTTGCTGTTGTGCAGCGTTGTTACCATGTATCAGTGTATTGTCAGTCAGGTCTCACCCAGGGCTGCCAAGAGAATTCCTGGGCCGCGGTACAACAACTTCTCGGGCCCCCCTGGAGTGGGTGTGGCCACAGTATATATGTATGTATATATATATATATATATATATACACACACACACACACACACACACACAAGGGCGTAGCTGCCATAGGTGCAGGCAGTGCAGCTGCTATGGGGCCCAGAGCTGAAAGGGGCCCACCTTCCCTGTCAAAGTTACATGTGTTATATACATTTTCGTGATTGGGTGGTACATAGGGGTCCTTTCAATCTTCTTCCTTGGGGCCTGCAATATATCTAGGTATGCCCCTGGACTTGCTCATTGTAGTGTGGTATAATATGAACTGGAGGGCATATTTGTAATTTTATAATATATAAACCAGGGCACTGTATATCATAATGTGAGTTGGGGGTACTGTGTGGCATAATGTGTACTGGCAGCTCTGAAATATGACATAGGGTGACAGGGCTGCCACCATAAATTGTGGGGCCCGGGACTGAAAAAATAGGCAAGGCCCCCAAAAACCCTGACAACCCACTCCCCCTCTTGGAGGTAAAAGCCACATTAGAAAAGCAGTCCCCGCATCACAACCTACCAGCAGCAGCAGCAGCGGTGGAGAGTGGTCTCTCACACTCAGTCAGTGCTGCTGCTGCTCGGACGGCACGGCCCACGGAAGTACAGGCTTGGACCCAGCGTCGCTGGCGGTGGCTTCAATTCTCAAATCCGCCACTGACTAGCAGCAGGCCAGCCGCGGTCAGTGTCAAATGCCACATGGGGTGTGGCCAATGAAAATGGGGGTGTGATACACATATGGGGGAAGGGCAGATACACATATGACCCCAATAGTGCCTGATACACGTTACCCCACAGTGCCAGATACACATTGCCTCACTGTGCCAGATACACAAATGCTCCCAGAGTGCCAGATATACATTGCCTCACAGTGCCAGATACACATTGCCCCACAGTGCCAGATACACAAATGCCCCCACAGTGCCAGATATGCCCTCAGTGCCAGGTATACATGTCCCCCCAGTGCCAGATATGCCCACAGTGCCAGATACACATGTCCCCCAGTGCCAGATTTGCCCCCAGTGCCAGATATGCTCCCACTGCCAGGTGTACATGCCCCCCCAGTGCCAGATATGCCCCCATTGCCAGGTATACATGTCCCCCAAGTGTCAGATATGCCCTCGGTGCCAGGTATACATGTCCCCCCAGTGCCAGATATGCCCTCAGTGCCAGGTATACATGTCCCCCAAGTGCCAGATATGCCCTCAGTGCCAGGTATACATGTCTCCCAAGTGCCAGATATGCCCCCAGTGCCAGGTATACATGTCCCCCCAGTGCCAGCTATACATGTCCCCCCAGTGCCAGATATGCCCCCAGTGCCAGATACACATGTCCCCCCAGTGCCAGATATGCCCCCAGTGCCAGATATGCTCTTACTGCCAGGTATACATGTCCCCCAAGTGCCAGATATGCCCTCAGTGCAAGGTATACATGCCCCCCCAGTGCCAGGTATGCCCTCAGTGCCAGATATGCCCCCAGTGCCAGATATACATGAAGCGCACCCACCACCCACCCCCTCCACTGCTGCTCACCGCTGTTGTCCTGTGTGTGTGTGAGGGGAGGAGAGCGCAGCCTGCGCCTCTCCTTCCCCTCAGTCTCCGGCGGGTGCGGGTGTCTCCATTCAATTCAGCGCGATCCGTGAGCCAATCAAAGGTCGCGGTCCGCGAGCTCTGATTGGCTCACGGGCGGCGCTGAATTGAACGAAGACACAGAGGGGCAGGAGAGGCGCAGGGCTGCGTTCTCCTCCCCTCACATCAGCGGGAGCGGCGGTGAGAAGCAGAGGGAGGGGGGATGGATGGGGAGAGGCGAGCTGCGGCGGCCCGCAGGTACGGCGGCAGCAGCTGCCGCCGGGTATATCCACGGGTGGCTATGTGTGCAGCCCGAGCCCTCCACTCTGTCAGAGTGGCCGGGCCCGGGACAACTGTACACAGGGCACCCCCTTGATGGCGGCCCTGTAGGGTGAACTTAAGCACTACTACGATTCATAAAAGAAACTAAGGCACTACTATGCGGCATAACATGAAATAAGGCTCTACCATGGTTCAGAAAATGAACTAGGGCACTATTATAGGGCATAAAATTAACAACTGCTGCAGAGAAGTATCTCTCTAGAAGCATTGGGACGGGGGCCCCTTCAAAATGTTGCTATGGGGCCCACAAAGTTCTGGCTACGCCTGTGTGTGTGTGTGTGTGTGTGTGTGTGTGTGTGTGTGTGTGTGTGTGTGTGTGTGTGTATATATATATATATATATATTACTAACACTAATGGTAATGTATGGATGCATGTGTTATAGAATGTTTATATAGAATTTATGAATTGTTAGCAGCTGCTGCAGCACCACAATGCTGTGTTTGTCACTCAAAGTCACAGTTCTCAACTCACAGTGTCGCAGCCTAACAGGCTAGCTCCCGACAAGGTGACCAGCCCTGCTGCTGATTCTTGCCACCAAGCTGAGCTGCGCCACTTCCTAAACCCATGGGCCACGCTAAGCCAACTGTATGCCTGCCCCTCCCAGTTCCTGCTCGCCGCCCGGAGCCTGCTGATTCTGAAGAGGCCGTCCAGAGCTCGCTAGATGATGATGTCGTCATCTCACGGGATCTTAGCAGCGATGCGGCGACTGGAAATGGCTGTGAAACACACATACATCCCTCCTCCCGGTGATCCGACCCACCACTTGCCCACTTATTTAAATAAAGAAAAAAATTACCCCTCCCCAAAAAATCCCTACTGGTGTGCTATGGTCTGGGCCACTTTGGCATGCCTGGGCCCAGGTAATCTGTACCCTCTCCCCCCCTCTCTCGGCACCACTGGTCTCACCCCAAATACACTCTGTTCGGCGGCTCCAGAGGGGTAGTGTTAATGTTTACCTGACCGCATTCAGCTCCCTCTCCTGGGGATCCGGTCTCTAGGTCGAAAAGACTTAGGCTGGCAGTGTCTAGGTCGACCTCTATTGGTCGACAGTAAGTACGTCGACATGGTGTCTAGGTCGACAGTGACTCTAGGTCGACATGCACTAGGTCGACATGACAAAAGATGGACATGAGTTTTTCACTTTTTTTTTCAATTTTTTTAACTTTTTCATACTTTACGATCCACGTGGACTACAGTTGGGAACGGTAACCTGTGCCGAGCGCAGCGGTAGCAGAGCAAAGCACCGTGCCCAAAGTATGGCGAGCGAAGTGAGCCATGCGAGGATATATGGTGCACTAATTGGGGTTACCCATCACTGACCGAAGAAAAGGACACCGAAAAATTTTTAAAAACTCAACCTAGTACATGTCAACCTAGTACATGTCGACCTGGTACATGTCGACCTAGAAACCATGTCGACCTACTTACTGTCGACCAATAGTGGTCGACCTAGACACTGTCGACCTAAGTCTATTCTATCTAACATACCACACCCCCTGTCCTGGGTAAGGGCAGTCTGTGTATGTTAATCACAGGTCCGCTTAATGACACAGCCGCTAGATCCCGCTCTGCTTCTTTCTCCCACAGTTCAAAAACAGGTCTCACATCTCTCCAGGAGGGTAATTCCAAGTTGATCGCAGCAGGATTTTTGTTAGCAATTGGGCAAAACCATGTGCACTGCAGGGGAGGCAGATATAACATGTGCAGAGAGAGTTAAATTTGGGTGTGGTGAGTTCAATCTGCAATCTAAATTGCAGTGTAAAAATAAAGCAGCCAGTATTTACCCTGCACAGAAATAAAATAACCCACCCAAATCTAACTCTTTCTGCACATGTTATATCTGCCTCCCCTGCAGTGAACATGGGCCCTCATTCCGAGTTGATCGGTCGCAAGGCGAATTTAGCAGAGTTACACACGCTAAGCCGCCGCCTACTGGGAGTGAATCTTAGCTTCTTAAAATTGCGACCGATGTACGCGCAATATTGCGATTACAAACGAGTTAGCAGTTTCAGAGTAGCTCCAGACTTACTCTGCCTGTGCGATCATTTCAGTGCTTGTCGTTCCTGGTTGACGTCACAAACACACCCAGCGTTCGCCCAGGCACTCCCACCGTTTCCCCGGCCACTCCTGCGTTTTTTCCGGAAACGGTAGCGTTTTCAGCCACACGCCCCTGAAACGCCGTGTATCCGCCCAGTAACACCCATTTCCTGTCAATCACATTACGATCGCCGGAGCGAAGAAAAAGCCGTGAGTAAAAATACTTTCTTCATAGTAAAGTTACTTGGCGCAGTCGCAGTGCGAACATTGCGCATGCGTACTAAGCGGATTTTCACTGCGATGCGATGAAAAATACCGAGCGAACAACTCGGAATGAGGGCCATGGTTTTGCCCAATTGCTATCAAAAATCCTGCTGCGATCAACTCAGAATTACCCCCCATATTATGCTGCTTATTTCTTTTTTTTAATTAAGATTATTACCACTCTAAGGGCCTTAGAGGGACATTTACTAAGCAGTGATAATAGCAGAGAAGTGAGCCAGTAGAGAAGTTGCCCATGGCAACCAATCAGCACTGAAGTAACATCTATAATTTGCATACTATAAAATGATACAGAGCTGCTGATTGGATGATGGGGCAATTTCTCCACTGGCTCACTTCTCCGCTCTTATCACTGCTTAGTAAATGTACCCCTTAGGGCCTAATTCTGAGTTGATCGCAGCATCAAATTTGTTGGCAGTTGGGCAAAACCATGTGCACTGCAGGGGGGGGGCAGATATAACATGTGCAGAGAGAGTTAGATTTGGGTGGGTTATTTTGTTTCTGTGCAGGGTAAATACTGGCTGCTTTATTTTTACACTGCAATTTAGATTGCAGATTGAATACACCACACCATACTTGCCTACTCTCCCGGAATGGCCGGGAGGCTCCCGAAAATCGGGTGACCCTCCCGGCCCCCCCGGAAAGGTGGGCAAGCCTCCCGCTTTCCCCCTCGGCCGCCCGCAGCAGAGAACAAGCGGGCAGCCCGAGGGGGTCCGATGACGCGATTCGCGCTGAATCGCGTCATCGTAGCTCCGTTCCCCGCTATGCAGCGCCTCATTTCTCGGCACAGCACAGCGGGGAGTGGAGTCACGATGACGCAACCCTGATGCAACGCCCCCGGACCGCCCATCCTGCTGCCGACCACGCCCCCAAACCGCCCATCCTGCTGCCGGCCACGCCCCATACACCTACAACGCTGCCTCCTCCCGGAGGAGGAGGCAGCAAAGTAGGTAAGTATGCACCACACCCAAATCTAACTCTCACTGCACATGTTAAATCTGCCTCCCCTGCAGTTCACATAGTTTTGTCCAACTGCTAACAAAATTCCTGCTGCGATCAATTCGGAATTACCCTATATGTGCACTGCAGGGGAGACAGATATAACATGTGCAGAGAGAGTTAGATTTGGGTGGGGTGTGTTCAAACTGAAATCTAAATTGCAGTGTAAAAATAAAGCAGCCAGTATTTACCCTGCACAGAAACAAAATAACCCACCCAAATCTAACACTCTCTGCAAATGTTATATCTGCCTAACCTGCAGTGCACATGGGGGTCATTCCAAGTTGATCGCAGCAGGAAATTTTTTAGCAGTCGGCCAAAACCATGTGCACTGCAGGGGAGGCAGATATAACATTTGCAGAGAGAGTTAGATTTGGGTGGGTTATTTTGTTTCTGTGCAGGGTAAATACTGGCTGCTTTATTTTTACACTGCAATTTAGATTGCACATTGAACTCACCACACCCAAATCTATCTCTCTCTGCACATGTTATATCTGCCCCCCCCCCCCCCCTGCAGTGCACATGGTTTTGCCCAACTGCTAAAAAATATCATGCTGCGATCAACTTGGATTACCCCCATGGTTTAGCCCAATTGCTAACAAACTTACTGCTGCGATCAACTCAGAATTACCCCCTTAGTCAGGTTTGTCAGCAAACCAAGAAAGTTAGCAACTGGGCAAAACCATGCTGCACTGCAGGTGGGGCAGATGTAACATGTGCATGGAGATTTAGATTTAGATGGGGTGTGTTCAAACTGAAATCTAAATTTCAGTGTAGAAATTAAGCAGCCATTATTTACCATTCCGGCGGCATTGTCAGTGGTCGTGATTCCGGCATCAATATCGTGACCGATGGGATCCCGACTGCCGGCAATGTAACTACATCCTGTGTTCACATATGGTTGATTTGATACACTGTGAGTTACTGAGTAGCCCAAATAATTTTTCCCTGACCACTTGTACATGATTGTCGCTTGTTAAGCTAATTAAATGTTTTTGCATATTTCAAACCAATATAGATGTAGGCTTACCATACTATCCCTGTAGACTGGGACACTAATGAATTACACAGGTTCTGTGGCTGGCTGACTTCAAGCATCTCTCTCTCTCTCTCTCTCTCTCTCTCTCTCTCTCTCTCTCTCTCTCTCTCTCTCTCTCTCTCTCTCCACTATATATGTATATGTATAAAATGTTAGCTTGCCATGTAAAAAGTGTAGAAAGCTAAAGCTGTATTCTGTAGTATGTGAGTGTGTTTTGGACTATGCAGTGCAATGACATAATCCCTATTACTCAGTTTTAGCGCCCAAATAGGTGAGATCATGTCTGCTGCATAATTAGCCTTGTATCATAGTAAAGGCTTTGATGCTTTTAGTCAGCACCACCCCAAATTAATGCCTACAGTATATTTGCATATATGACAACTATTTGTCACATTATAGCCTAATAAGTGTAAATAAAAAAATAATCTCCTTAAAGGTTTGCAGTTTACATTGTACTGCTTTACATTATACAGTATATACATATTTTGAGCCTACAGACACACAGTCTTGAGAATCCCAAACTCATTCCATTTCTTGCACCTCCACTTCTATACAAAACACTTGCTTCTCCAGTCCCGTGACAGAGTAAAATTTGATGGCAGTGTTACCTCCTCATACTTAAATCACTTGATGTGTGTCAGCCACTCAGTACATTTTCCTTTTCTGGTGAAAGGTAAAGAAAGCGCCCGACCTGCACGCTGTCCAGGTAACAAGCCATCTGGTGGAATGGTGAGAAGAATGCGATTGCATGCATTACAGATAGCATATGTACTAAGCACCATTTGTCAGCAGCAGGAGCGGTTCTAGGCACGGACAAGTAGGGCGGGTGCCAGGGCAGCTGCGGCCCACGGGTGCAGCTGCAGTCACCCCGCATGCATCCACCACCCACACCGCATCCCACTTCCCTGATGCAGCAGGCGCCATGGGCTGTGTAGGCGCTGTAGCTTGTGCCACGGTCAGACGCTAGAGGTCATAATTGACCTCTAGTTTCAGTGCGGCGCTGCTATGGGAGAGACGTCATGACGTCTCTCCCATAGAGAGGAGCAGACGGCTAGAGACAGAGGGCA